>NC_090925.1:226476115-226785884 GCF_040938575.1 Ambystoma mexicanum
GTGCTTTAAATCTAAGGTAGGGGTTGTGTTTCTCATGCTCCTTGATTGCAGTCTCAAAAGCACTTCAAAACATCTCCCCCCTGCAGAGTGGTGTGTTGCAGTATATACAGAGTACAGTTGTCTTTCAAAGAAATGGATCAACAGCCTCTTTTGAAGCTTCCAAGGTAGCTGGTGGGATCTTGTGCCCCACAGGAGGAGCTTTTGTGGTGGCTGTATTGGTTGAGGAAGATGAGGTAGAAGACGACAGCCTACTACTTCCTGAGAAAGGGACATACTTTCTCAGAGAATCCCAGTGGTTGGATTTGGTGTGGAGGAACATGGAGGTGGTCGCGTAGGAGTACTGCCCAGGTTGTCCCTGGCTGAGTACAGCATTGCACTCAGTGCATTTTATTTTGGTAGCTTTAGCCTTTGGTACACCCCCAATTGTGCTAAAGAACAGCCACAACCATGAATCTTTCTGGGTGCTAGAGGTAGGCAGTTCCTCTCCTTCATCTTCCTGGTCCTCTTGATTGATTTCTGAATTATTGCAGTTCTTCTATTGTCTAGGCCCTCCAGCTGGTGGTAGTCGTGGTGATGGTGGCTCCTGGAGAGGAGGGTTGGCAATAGTTGATGTCATTTTTGAAGATAAAGAGCAGTTCTTCTAATATTCTTCCAAGCATGTGTTGTCTCTTGGATTGCAAATGGCCAATCATTAAAAAATAGGTGTAGGAGCTGTGCAGGGGAACATTTTCAGTTTAAAATGTTCTAGATCAGATTGAAATGCAGTTTCAAACTGTTCATGAAGCACATACCCGTTTCGCAAAGTACAGATGTGTTCGCAAACATGTCACACATGACACAATCTGGAAAGTCTGCGGTGACGTCAGACGTTCGCAAACATCGGCGAACACAAAAACTGTGGAAAAATGTGGAAAAAGTATATACAAGTATTAAACATGTTTCTACTAGGTGGGGAATGCCACTGTTGAAAGTTAAACATAAATGCAGCTATTTTGGAGGTATGTATTATATTAGGAAGTTGTAGCAAATTAGTGTGCACTGGTAAAAATACATGAAATTCAGTGAACAAACTTGGTTAAAGGGACATTATGATTAAGTTGCATTAATACAAACCTATGAAATTCAAAGAAAAAACGTTGTTAAAGCAACATTATGGTTACAATTCAAACCGAACCCCACAAAATTGTCCAGTTATGGTAAGCTAATCGACCATAACTTGTACCACAACCATGCACTGCTAGCACTAACACCCAGGGCATTAACGATGACATCGCAAAAGTAGTTAATGACATCACTGATGACATCACATTCAAATGAATTGTCATTTAGAGTTCCTACAAGGTGTTGTGTTCAAAATATTGGTAACAACATGTCAGAGTTGATTAGAAGACCTATCATGAAGCACTTCATGATTTAAGAATGTACTCATCTAAAAAATTAGAGTGCTGTTGTTAATACAGGAATGTAATTATACATGCACATAGGTAATGGCTGCAGCATTCACCATAGAAGTACAATATTTTTAATCTGGTCATTTTCAATAGTAAAAAAAATAATGCTACCTTATTACAGATTTCAGTAATGTTAAACATGGAATAAATAGCCAACAATTCAAAACTTGCTACACATTTGTGTTAGTACAAACAATTTGTATGAAAACCCAGAATACATACAAATCGGATGCATATCCAGGAAAACTAAAGTAAGGAAGAAAGAAATCACATCACCAGAAAATGTCGATGACATTCAAGTTCATCTTCATGTATATAAATGAATTGTTTGTATGTGGTCTGCTTATTGCCCCATGTATGTGCACCATAAACTCATACTAAACCCTAAGGAAAGTACTTTTTTAATTTATTTTTTTATTGTGTTTTTGTTCAAAAGAACTTTTCACAAATAGAAAACATTCAACAGAAGAAAAATGAATAAGTGTAATCAAAAGTTACTATTTCTCGTTCAACACTTTTAAAAGAAATCAGAAATAGAAAAATAGAGAAAAATAAAATGTAAGACATTCTTACCAGCTTAATTATACAACAAATGAATAGATCTCAAATATATTAAAACTACAAGAAATTAGAACAGAAAATCAATCAATACATATAATAAACATATACCATAAAACAGACATTGAATATTATACTTATAAATCAGCTAACAACTTCACATCATCTTCAAAAAAATGTAAGCGTATATTGGCCTCCTTCCATATTTGAGTAATAGCAATAATTAATCTCCTATTCATCCCTGCAAGGCATCTGAACCAAAAATGTTCACTTGGGATATAGACCAGATCATACTCGAATTATACAAAGTATTTCTCATAGATGGTATTCATACTTATGCAACAAGTAAGTACATGCCTTACTGTTTCAGCCTCTGTTTCATCTAAACACAATCTACAAAACCTTCTATCCATAGGGATTCCAGTCCAAGCTCCACGATTCGCCTTGGATGGCATTAATTTAAGATAATACTGAGTCTTTTCATAGAGAAAGGGAAGTCTGGCAAACATACGCAGGTAGCTCAATTACACAACTTTATCATGGCTGGCAGCCCAATCCCACTTTCCTATAGAGTTCTTCAGGGATTTTAGGACCACCCCCTCACCCTGTTCCCATTTGGGGGAATACCCTATTCTTTCAAATAGACATAGGATTTTCTTCTGGAAGATATTTCCTCCCTCCAATCCTTCATGAAGAATATATAATAACGTACCATGGCGTGCATATTTTATTTTGACATATAACCTAGTCCTGTTATATTCTACCTGAGCTGATAACGAAATGAGCCCAATTTCTAACCGAATAGCCTGCACTGGGGTGCAATTAGAAAGACCACGTAATCTTCTCCCGATCAGACACTCAGTCACATCAGCCCAATCTGACTAATCAGAGAAAGAGGATTCTAACGCATATAGCAGCCAGTTAGACCCAGCTGTTTTCTTAGAGAATGACATAACTGCCGTTAGTGTGGCCATCACTTCATTTCTCTTACTTAATTGGACCAAGGGATTCATTTTCCTTCTTTACCCACATACCTCATGGCCCAAATATTTATAGTTAATAACCTTATTTATCATTCCCAAGGAGCATGGTATGGTAATTTTGTTACAGCAATGGTGGCCTGCAGCCATTAATTGAGTTTGTATCAGATTAATGGAAAGTCCATTAATTTTTTGCATACTCACACAGGGCTTTGGCACTGTTACAAATACCTACATAAGTATTATCAAAAGTTAATGATGTCATCTGCATAGCAGATCCGCCAACCTTATGTAAGCCAATTTTAGGGAAGGCATTCATGTTATCTTTGAAAATACCTCCAAAGTCAGCCAAGAATAAATTGTACAATGTGGTGGCCAATGCACAACCCTGTTTTACCCCTTTTTGTACTTTAATAGGATCAGATAATGTACCCCAACTGTCTAAATGGATCCTAGCTCTATTATCATCGTACATCATCATACAGAAATAGAGGAGGAGGGAGGGTATACCAAAAGATATAAGTTTCATCCAAAGCCTCAAACGCTCAATGGAATCGAGTGCAGACGTAAAGTCAACAAAAAGTACATACAATGGTATCTTTTTATCACAGTAAACCTGCTCAATTAGCATATTCAGAATGAAAATATAATCCACAGTGGAGCAGCCTTTCCAAAAAAACAGTTTGGGCTTTATCCAAGATGTTTTCCTTATCAATCCACTTGGTGATTTCCTGGAGAATAAGAGTACAAAGACCTTACTTGGCACATCAGTAAGTGCCAAGAGCCTATAACTCTCCGGCAGATTGTGTGGGCAACTCTTGTAGGTCGGGATAATATTAGAGACCTTCCAGGAGCCAGGCATCATCCCCATATCTATAACCTTTTCAAACAGCACAGCCAAGATATCAACACATTTTTCAGGATTTTCTTTCAGGATGATGTTACAAAGACCATCTGGTCCGAGGGTTCTGGAACACTTTAGATTCTTAATTACTAACAAAATATCATCCTTACATATAGTCATGTTAGGTATTGGTTGGAGATCTAATTTAGTGGTTTCCCCATGAAATGTATTAGGAAGGAAATTGACCAATGTGCAGCTGTCGATGGGGACCAACAGCTCCAAATTCCAAGCATTTCTAATAGCTTTAAAACTAAACCAGAACTTCTTGGTATCACCATCTATAAGCAGCCGCACCATCTTTTGCCAAGGGGCGTTTCTATCAGAGGCCAAATAGCGTCTAATCTCATTAGGAAATTTATTCCGTATGGAATTTCTGGCCATATGAAGCAGATCGGGGCTCAAATCAGAACAAACACAATGCCGCAATTTTCTTTGCATGTCTCTTTTCATGTCCCTTATGTTCTTATCAAACACTCTACCATTAACAACATCATTCTTTAGAGGGCACACCTTCCCCACAGTAGACATAACATCACAAAGATGTTTGGATATCCAGCATACTATATTCTCTGCCAAGGTATGCAGTAATTGCTCAACTGCAATATTATCACAGCATTTTTTTAGCTATAATATCCAACGAAACGACACACTGTAAAAGATAGTGATCGCTAAATATATTATACACAAGCTCAAAACCTTTTATTTGAACAAATAGCTTATCACTCACACATATAAAGTCAAGAGTGGATGTGTAGACATTATTAGACCAAGTGATATTATTGGAACATGTATCATATATGCTTCCATTCACTACAGATAGTTGAATATCAAAGATAAAGGTTTTCCAGCTGACTGCTTTGGTAAGTACTCCTAAGTCACTAGATAATAAATTGGTGCTGAGATCCCCACCTAGCACCACATTAATTTCATTCTCTACCATACAGTTAGATGCCAAGCATTCATATATGGTCTGTTGTATAATAGAGGTGTGTTCATTTTTTGGAGGATCGTTTACATTAACCAACATCATTTTACAGTCATTGTTCAGAAAAAGACTCCACCATCAAAAAATTCGGTTTAATAGATGGCAATATGCATTCCTGGGATTTTACTATATTGGCCACCAAGATGGTAAGGCCACCAAATGGTCTACCCTTAACCCCTTTTTTGCCAGATTGTGATATGCCATAAATCCATCAAACACAGCAGTCTTCATTAGCCAAGTTTCTTGCAGAAAGACAAATAGTGCATCATTTAAAAGTTGAAAAGAGCCATTCTCAGAAAAGAGATGGCAATGATCTCTAGTGTTCCATGAGATAATAGTGGAATCCAATCACCCACTATTACACACCGGTGGTAAAAAGGAACCCAGCCATTCCCAATGGGATTTATTTACCACATTTCCAACATTGGCACTGTTTACCTGCTGGATGTTCCTATCAGACTCACAATCTCCCCTAGTGCTAAGCCATTCACCCGCATTTATATTGTCATCAAGCCGGTAGCCACTACATTTCAAATCATCTTTACATTCTCTAACAAGGCAAACAACTGCTTCTGAGTAACAATGTATCCGACTTAAGTTACCCTTACATGTCTCAACAAAATTATAGTCCTAACTTTTCAATATTCTCAGTTGGAGTTGAGTATTCAGGACTTCCAGTAACTTACTCCTGTTGATAGGCTTGTTATTTCTCTTGTTTCTGCTAGAAATGGTGAACTGTTTCTTGGGAAGACCTTGATTGGTCAAAATCCCAGGCCCCAATTTCCCAGTGGACTTTTTCACAGACTTACCAGGGGCCAGAGGTGGGGCCTGAACCACCTTAGAAAACGCAACCTTAGGCTTTGCTTTAGGGAATGAGAATTCTCCAGATTCAGCCACACTATTATCGCTGCTTGCTGATGAGATATCAACAGTATCAATAGAGCTATCACTAAGCCCATCTGACAGATCTCCCACCACTTGTGCAAAAGAGGGATTCATGGCAATAGTTATATTTTTAACAGAATCGATCACCCATGATGTTAAAATTCACCTTTTAAGGGCCTGTAGTTTTGCATTCCTGGCAGCCCTCTTTCTTCCTCTTTTAGTGTTTTTTTTCTGTTCATTATACACCTTTTCCTTAACTGCTTCCAGCCCCCCAGCTTTTGTAGATTTCTGTGACTCTCTAAGCCTCCTTCGTTTCTCCCTTTTGGATAAAGGACAGCCATCCTCGCTCTCACACTCACTTCCTGCCAGAATTTCGACCAAAGTGGATTTTAAGTTAGTATTTTTTTTTTTTTTTTTTTATTGTAATTTAATCTCTTCAGATTTTTTACAAATTGGAGGAAACCTAGAAAAAAAGTTGAAGAAGAGAAGAAGAAAAAAAAAAAAAAAGAAGAAAAATCTGCTGATCCGTTAACGTAGTAACGAGGGGCATAAGGGCCACAAAAGAGGCAGGAGTGAAGCTTGGATTAAATCAGGTCTTTGGCGACGAGGGCGGCAAAAGAACAGCGATCGTCTATGCATCTAAGGGACGCGTCAAGTTTATAATGTGTTGCATAATGTTTACCGTGGCTAGAGCCCAGCCTGGCTTATCGCCTGCAATCAGCTTGTTCCAACAGTTTTCCTCGTCCAGTGATGCAAAGTCTGAGATGTTATTCTTCAGGTAAGTACTGCGGATTTCTCGTGTCTTGGGGCAGTTCAGCAGAAGATGGCGAATCGTTTCTTTTTCTGTGGTGGATTTGCAATGGCGACAACGATTAGTGTTCGATAATCCTCTGATTGCCAGGATTTCGTTTGTCTCTAAAAGATTTAGTCGAATTTTCAAAAAGAAGAGACGGGCTGCTCTGCTTGGGAAGAGTTTAAGGTAGGTTTGTAGTGTATCCTGTTTCTTAAAGAAAGGAGGAAGGTGGTTGGTGAGTTTGTATTTGTTTGCTGTTTCTACGGTTTGGATCCAGTCCCACTCTTTGATTTTTTTTTAAGCTTTTACTGGGTTGGATTTCAGCTCTTCCGTGCTGCTATCTGCTGAGTGTAGAAGGGTAAGCATGTTTGATTCCCATTTTGAAAGGAGGTTACAAGATTTCGATTCGAGTTCTTGGTTTATCAAACAGTAAGCGTATGGTGCACCTGGCATAATGCATTTTCTATAGAGTAGGATGCTGTTCAACGCGACCAGGGTTCCCAGAGATAGGAGGCCAAGTTCTCTCCTGAGTGGTGCCATCGGTGTGGATTTCGGGAGGCACAGGATTTTCCTCCAGAATTTTGCTTCCAGTTTTGGCCAAAGCTCTGCGGGGAGGTTGGGCATGGCATCAGATCCGTAAGTGATCGAGGGGATCACCTTCTTTTTATAGAAGTCTCTAACTGGAATTATGGAGTAACGACCAAATTTGAGGTCGATTGCCTTACCTTGGTTGGCTAAGTTTTTAACTTTATCAAAGAGAGATTCTTGCATTGCTTTATCTTTCGCAGAGCTATCTAGCATGACTCCCAGGTATTTGAAGCTGTTAACCGTTTCGATTTGAGTTTTGCCGAGACAAAGATTGATCTTTTGCACTCTCTTAGATGGTTTTTGGAGGCTCATCATTTTCGTTTTGGACTCGTTAATTTCTAAGTTGTTTTCCGTCATATACCTTTGGAGGTTGCTTAGTTGTCTTTGGAGTCCTATGGGAGTATGGTCAAGCAGGATCAAGTCATCGGCGTACAGGAGACGGCTGATCTGGGTTCCACCCAGCTTCGGAGGGAAAGAGCGAATTTGTTTTTCGGAGACTTGAAAGTCACCTAGATAAGTCCAAAACAGCGCCGGAGCAAGAGGGCAGCCTTGCTTGACGCCTCTAAATGTTTTTATCTCGCCCGAGAGGGACCCTTGCTGGTTTAGCCTCACTCTCATTGACGTACCTGAATAGAGGGCTTTAATCGGGTTCAGGAGCTCGGCTGGACATTTCCAGTTTGTTAGTTTCTGCCATAGTCTGGAGCGATCCACTTTGTCGAAGGCCTGTGTTAGATCGACGAACACGATGTATAGGTTGGGTTTACCTTCGAGGATCTTATTTTTCAACGTGTTCAATATCAGGATGTTTGCGTTGGTTCCTAAGTTCTTCTTAAATCCAGTTTCGAGGTGATCTTGACAGGGGGCATTAGTTGCCCACCTAAGGAAGTGTTGCAAGAGGAGGGATCCAAACAGTTTGCCTATGGAGTCCAGAAGGGCTATCGGGCGAAAGTTTGTAGGGTCAGCTCTATTGCCCTTTTTGTAGATAGGAACTATGTTCGCCCGGGTCCATGACGGAGGTATTGATCTGGAGGCTGTGCAGCGAGCAAAGATAGTGCTCAGGAGTTGGGACCACGCCTCCGGGTAAGTTTTCAGGTCGACGTTTGTAATCCCGTCCGGTCCTGGTGCACGGGACGGTTTTAGTTTTCTTATCTGGTTTTGAATTTCGTCCTGATCACTGATGTTGATCCACTCTGAGGTGGAGTCGGGTGGTTTAACCTCGATGGACTTTGGTTCTTTGAATAAGGCTTCGAAGTGTGTCTCCCATGTAGCGGCCGCGATTCCATTTAATTGGTCGGGTAGGGCTCCTGGGGTGGTGGAATGGATAAGCGTCCAGAAGTCTCTGGCGTGATTGCCATTTATTGCCCTGAGGATGTTTTCCGCGTCTTGTTGGAGAAGATTATATCGATAGCTTCTCAGCCAATTTTTGTAGGTTTTAACAGCTGTTCGGATGGCGGCTGCTGCCAAGGGTTGTTCGAGTGTCAAAGCGAGTCTTTTGGATCTTCTTAGCTCTCTCTTTTTTTCTTGGACTAGTTTGTCAAATGTGTGCGTTCGCTGAGGACGGTTTACTCTGTTCTTTCCACGTGGAATTCTAAAAGCTGTCAACAGAGGAGTGTAATCAGTCGGCGGCAGCTGGTTTTGCGAAGTTAGGTCTTTATATGCTGTTGTTAACGAGTTAACCGCCTTTTCAGTCATTTTCAGTCTTGAGCCTTGCGATGCAAGATCGATGTTGTTGAGCATCGTGATTTTGGATGGCGCTACTGCATTCCAGGTGGTTTCTAGGAGGTTGTGGTCACTCTCTTCTGTTCTTCTCACGTTAAATGTAGTTACCAGGTTTAGTAGTGGCCGAGAGACAAATATGTGGTCTATTGAAGATTTGGAGTTAGCTCTTTCCCATGTTGGGAGCCTCGTTGGGTCGAGGAAAGTGTGATCGAGATTGTAGAAAGCTCTCGATTCCATCAACTTTAACCATTTGGAAGCCCTTTGATCGGTGGAGAGATCTTTCAGGTTAACTGGAGGAGGATTATCATAGTTGCGACATCTGATGTTGAGGTCCCCACATATAAGAATGTGGTCGACTTGATGGTTTAGATGGATCCAGTCGATGTCTCGTTCCATTTCCTTGATAAATTTTGAGGTAGTTGTCGTGGTCGGGTTCCAGTATGTGGTAATGATGATCATCGGCTTTGTATGAACTAAGGTGTTCTCTGAGGCTAATGACCAATTTAGTTTTATCATCAGCATATCCTGGGACTCTTTCAGCTTTTCTATATTCGTTAGGCCGCGGCCGCTTCGAATAGCAACTAGCAGGCCAGCAGTCGGCCTACCTGTTAGGCCTTTTTTGGCTGAGACTATATTAGTCTCAAACCCGTCGATGATCGGCGGTTGGAGCAGCCAGGTCTCTTGTAAGCAGATGATGTCGTATTCGTTCCAATCAATGGAGCTCTTGGTAGTTAAATGGTGAAAGCCTCTAGTGTTCCATGAGCATAATTTTATTCTGTTAGGCGACGGACTGTGTAAGTTGTTGGACGTGTCACAGATATTATCGCCCGTTAGTGGCTATTTTTGCCGCTGGGCCTTCAAGGCTTTAGGAAGCCATGACCACATTGTTTCCAGAGTGGAAGCTGGCCTGGTTTTGACCACGTTTGAATAGGTCTCGTTTTGGATCTTCCTTTGGATTTTCCTTGGATCTGTCGTTTGTCGATGTTCCTGGTTGTCTCTTTCAGGTGCTGTGAAGGACGACGCTTCCTGGAAGTGGTCGCCTGGTAGGCGCGAATAGCCAGTTGGTTTGGTGAATGATGTCGGAAATTCTTTTCGGACAGTTCGAGTTGTATTATCGTTCGGTTTTCCTGTGTCTCTTGCGGTTTTCGTGGAACGATATTGGTGTTTGAGGACCTGTTTTAGGTCAGTTTTGCACTTTGAGCTGTTCGTGGTAGATTTCGTTACCACGTTTTTAAGTGTTTTTATTTCCCTTGTCGATTCCGTTAGATCATAACCCATGGTTTGCAGATCTTCAACTGCTGCTCTTAAAATTTTGTTCGTGGTTGAGGATGAAATGTAAAGATGGGTTGTCGCTTTATGGTGACGATGACTTGGGTCAACTATCCGGATGTCCGCGGATTGAAGCGTGCACAAATTAGGTATGTAACTGAAGAGGTCCAAGACTGCTCTTCTATTTAGAGTAACTCTGTCATGGTTTTCTTGCACTTGCTCCAGCTTCAGGATCCATCTAATCGGAGGATCTTTTTGTAGTGAGGCTCTAGTTGTTTTATTGTTTGTAGGAGATATGTTAGGAGCCCCTTGTAGACGAGGTCGTAGTCTTCTGACGTCTCGAGAGTGGTGTTTAGTTTCTTCATGGTAATCATTACGGATCCGCCGATGATAAGAGCGAGGTCGTTCTTCACGCTTTTGGGGCTCAGCTCTTTTCTTTGTGCTGTAGTTAGTATGATGGAGGTGATGTTTGCGCTCTTCATCTTGTTTCCTGATGAAGGTCCTACTTCGGTTCTTTGGGGTTAAAGATGAGGACTCCGATCCAGAGGCTTCTGGGTTGGATCTGGTTTGTTGCTGAACCTGGGTCGTGGTTCTATCAGACGTGAGCTTTTCTTTCATTGATGGAGGTGTAGATTCCTCTGTTAGGTGCTGTGTAATGTTCATCAGCTCCTCTTGGTTTAGGAACTCCTGAACCCCTCTGGGTGAGGGGTTACCAGGATCGTTTACGTCGAAAGGCGGTCTTTGTTTAGCCTTCGGTGTTAACGAGGAGGTCGTATGGGCTGCTAGGGCTTTTATCAGCGGTGGGAGTTTCGCCCTGCTGAGTACTTGATTTTGAATTATTGGTTCTAGGACCAGGGAAGTCGTCGGTTTTATAGTACTCTCAGGAGGATTTTTTGCGGTTTTTTCTGACATTGATTGTGAGATTAAGGTCGTTGTTAAGTCAATAAATACAGCGGTTTGAGTTGCTTTCGCTTCTCGTAGAGTGTGGGGTAACCGCGTGATCATTTCTGTTTCTATGTCGTTTCCTGCATCATTAGGAGTTGTTGAATGTTGTGGTTTCTGAACCTCCTCCTGTTTTTTTTTCAGGTCAAGGGCCATTATGTACCCTTCAAGGAAGGTCAACTTAGTTGACATGGTTGACTGTATTGAAATTTGATCTTTCAGAGTGTCTCCGATGGTCTCATAAAGTTTGGTAAAAGGGGCGAGGGCGATTGTCAAGGCCGACATCAGAGTACACATATCAAGTTTTTTTGGTGGGGGATCTTTTGAGGATATTGAACCTTGAGAAAAAGGGATATTACCCAGAGGGGTTGATGAGTGTGTAAACGTGGTTCCTGTATTTAATGTTCTGGAGGGGGGATCTAATGAGTGTCTTCTTTGGTTATTGTAGGTATTGAGATTGGAATAGAAAGAGTCCGAGGGTCTCTCATTTCGAAGGTTTGGTTTGTGTGTTTGAGGAAACTTTGTTCTCTGGGAAAGACCTGGGGGGGAGTTGATTGTTCTGGTGGAATCCTCCCTCCCCGGGAGCGAGGGCTTTTTCTTTATGACTTCCCCCGCTGTTTGGTCCTCGACATGGGGGGTCAAGTCATGCTTTTCTGGACCTTCCTCTGGCAGGGTTCGATGGACCAGTAGGGTTTTATCGATAATGATTGGACTTAAGCTGGTCATAGGCTGGGTTGAAAGAGTCTCGTAGGGCTCACCTTCTGGCTGCATAAAGTCTTTTAATATTGGATTACTCTCTATAAGTAATGAGGGATCAGAGTCGCCCTCGATTGACGCTGGTAATTCTGAGGTAATGTCGGTGGTGTTTAGCAGCCGGGGTGAAAGCTGTGTTTTAGTTGCGGCTCCTTCCATTATGATGGGTCCTGAGAGTTGCGGGTCAGGTTTTAAAGTAACTAGTGTTGCTGGTGAAGATGCCACGTGTAGCCCGTTTTCTTTAGGTGAGGGTGGCCTAGAATGTTCTACCACTATTGGTTTAGGCGAGGTAGAGATGTTTGGTGAAAAGTTCAGTCTACGTTGTTTGTTTGGAGGAGTAATTTCTATGGTCGCTTCCAGTATTTCCTCGTCGGTCAAGTCTTGACGTAGACCTTGAAAGGCCTTTGAATGCTTACGGAAGAAATCCGTCAAAAGTTTCAGTGGTTGTTGAAATTGGATTGTTCCCTTTTTCAAGTTTTTGCTTGAATTCAAGTTGGGGGTCTTGTTTACTTTCCCAAGATTGGCGTTAGCACCATGCTTTGCTGATGGGTTAGGAGTCTTCTTTTTCTGTTTCTTTCCCTGTGTTTTTGTGTTTTTTTTAGAAGGGACGTCCGTGGGTCGTGGTCTTTTTTTCTGATTTGTTGAAGTGAGGATTTCCTCTTCAGCAACCGAAGGCAAGGGTGTAGGTTCGACGACGGATAGAAGTAGTGGATCTTTGTTTACGACGTGGTTTGTAGGGTGATGAATCTGGGCTAGTACCGTTAATACGGTAACAGGCGGAAGTTGTTGTGAGGAGACCACCTTGGTGACCGGGATGATCACCGGCTCGGGCGTCGTTGGGTTGGTTTGTTGGCCCCCTTCAGGGCCCCTCTCCTGGGCCCCTCTCCTCGATTGGTTTTCGGGTGTCTTGCTCGGGTCAGCACCTCCACTCCGGAGTCCGGCCTCCACTGCGACAACACGCGGCCCGTCCAGAGATCTCGACGCCGTCCCCCCTCCGGGGGGCGGCGGAGCTTCGGGCGTGGCCGATACGGGGTGCAGGAGAGTGGAGGCCCCTGGAATGTCCAAAGCACGTCGCGGACTTGTTAGGCTGTCGACGAGCTTACCAGCTTCCAGAGCTTCTTGACGGGGGGAGGCCCCTAACGAGGGTATTCGCGAAATGCTGGATAAGGCTGGTAAGTCTGGTGTACATTTTCCATGGGATTGAGGAGATTGGGGATTTAGCGATGCGGAGGTTGTGTCACTTACTCTCATCGATAGGTTTTCCAGCCTGGAGTCTGAAGTGGAGTGAGCCTGGGCCTGAGGCTGAGGCTGAACTATGTCAAATGGGGAGTTTGAATTGGGTTGCACTGTGTTTTTCCTGGCACTAGCACTGGAGTTAGTGCTTCTTAAGCGACGGCCCACGTCTTCTTGAAGCTCCGTTTGTGTCGGCGGGAGAGTGGGCGTCTTTGCAGGCTTGCCAGGCATGACTGCACGACTGCCACTCGCCGCCACTCCGCGTCCGCTCCGCGGAGGTAGTGAGTTTTTGTAGTAGAGGCTGGGAAACACGCCTCACGGTATGATAGCCACTGAAGAAAGACTGCTGTGCAATAGGGATAGCAGACTGCACGACTGCCACTCGCCGCCACTCCGTAAGTAATAAGTTAGTATTACATATCCACAGTGGGGACTATGTTTGGTATATTTTCAGATCCTATATGTACCACCCCAACCTTAGGGATAATATCAGCCTTGGAAATTTCTTTTAGTAATTCAGCATTATTTCTAACTTGTGAAGACATAGTGTAGCAAAGCCTTAATAACCTTTTTAAAGCAAAACTGGTTGCTGTATTATGTGTGTCAAGATCTTTGAGTATGGACTCAATATTAGATTTGCCACATTCATGGTTAGAAATCAGCGAAGCATTGTCTTGTGAAACACTTGTGCCCACATTAGATCCATCAACCAGATCTGTAAGAGGAGGAGAGAAGGAAAGTCTATCCTTATTCACAGTAGATATGATACTAGATTTGTGTTCACATTACATAACCCCGGTGCAATTACAGGCTCCCGTTGTTTTTCCTGGCCCAGGCTCCCAGGCCTCTCAAGATGAAAAATGTGCCCCTCAAGGCTGTAGCAAAGATTAAGTAGTGAGTTATTATTGTCAAATTGAGCCGATATGCCAACCTCATCACTGAGGAGTGTACCAGTATCTAAAGGTACAGTGTGAATTTGCACCACTGCAGTATGCTCTCCAAAGAAGTCCGTAATCTTTTTTTCCTTGACAAATGAAGTATGCATGCTGTTTTCCGCTGCCCCAGCAGCTTATTCCATGTTCACTGACTTTCTGTTATTTTTGAGCTTACTTCTAAGCTTCATAGTGATAGTTTCAGATGTAAGAAATGGACCGGCCTTTGTCCTAGAAAATTATTTAACGGTTAGGCAAGTTTATATCTTGCGATGTACCATGCTAAACTGGTTCAAAGATATAGCAATCTGCAGTCACCAGCAGCGTGGAATATACCTTAAACAGTTGTCTCAAAATAGCGCCTCAATAAATGAACATCCTCAAGGACACAGCTAAAAGCAGCCCACTGGCTCAAAGATTAAAATCTGAAGATGCTTGCAGGGTGTGATAATAGTGACACAAGCTATTTGCGAGCATGGGAGAGTGCCAGTTAAGTTTTTGGAGAATATCGCAAGTAGTTGCCTTAGAGTAGCACCACAACAGGCACAGCCCCCAGGCCAAGCTTAGAACAGCCAGCTGACTCAGAGAGATAGTCCACGGTCACCAGCAGGAAACTTAAAGCCTGGCCAATTAGCTGTTTATTGGGGTAAGTGCCAGTTGGGAATTTACCTCAAGGCATATAATGGGTTTCAACAGAAGAAAAGTCACGGGTGCATAAATAACGTAGGCTTTTTTCCGGAGCGGACAGATTTCTAAGGAGACAGCAAAGGGACAAGCTTGAGGACCAGGAAGTCAGTTGACTCAAGGATAAGCGCTTACCTCCGATTTCACAGACTCATATTAGGTCAACACAGGTAGCGCTCACCTCATTTAGCATCCAAATCCAAATCCAATACCGAACACCGAACACACTGCTTCGCACACTGCACAGCACTCCGCGCATATACAGTGCATTTATGGCCAGAGGTCCCAAATTCAATGGAGTAGAAAGAGGACTGAGCAAAGTCCTTAAGTCACATCTTCTCAGGGATAGAAAAGAATAGCCTTCTAGCACCTCTGCAACACCGAACACATTGCTTTGCACACCATGGCGCGGAAAGTACTTATGAACATATGACAAGGATAACATCCCAGTCTAGATATAACCATGAACAAAAACAAGTGAAGTCATCATTTGCAATGTAATCTTTGATGTCCTGGGTGTTAGAGTTAGCAGTGCACAGGGGTGGCACGAGTTATGGTTGCTTAGCTTACCATAACTGTCACATTTCTGGGGGTTTTGGTTTTAATTATAACCACAACATCCCTTTAGTAAAGTAGTTTCACTGAATACACATATATTTATATATACTACAGGGTGTGTGGTAGCGGGCCTGTAGAATGGTTAAGTTGTTCAACTCATAAGAAGAGCAGTTTTCAAGCGGCATATAACTTTGGTGCTGTTCGCCGAATCCTGAACAATGATTGCAAAAAAATAATATGGCCACCTCCGAATGATTTTGTGAATTAATTTTTTGCTTTTGTGAAGTGGGGGGGCAAAGTTATAAGGAGATCCCACAACTTTTGAAATACTAATAGACATAATGCAAACAAAAATTGTTCACACCTACAGCCTAAATTGCTACTAGAGACTCAAAATTGAAAATGTGCCTGTACGTGAGACAGTCACAATCCAATCTCATCGCAAGACGCCATCAAACTTCGATAGATGAATAGACAAATCTGCTTCTACAAGTCTCTCACCAATTGCATCCTTGTGTCCTGAAGACAGTTTGGAGCATTACATATTTTGTACCATTCAGAGAACTTTATGCCAAACCGTTTCCAAACCAGAAACACCATTTTGTTGTGTCAACAGTAGAAATGTACTGATAATGTTTGACAACACATGAAATATTTCATATTGTGCAACCAACCTCACTGTGCACAGATTTGTAAGTTTTACATTCAGTGTTAGACAAATATCTATGTTTTAGTATGCTTTTTCAATAAGAACACCTTTTGTTTTATCAGTAATTTTCCATTTTCTTTGTGTGATCAAATGGCTATCTTACAATAATTTAGAGCTGCCTGTAGGTTTTGTGCATCTCCGGTGCATCTAAGAGAGGGGTCGCCTTGACTTTCTGCCTTTTGCTCCGTTACTTATTCACCCTCTAGAGTCAGGCCCCTGTCAACAAAAAAGAGGGTCATACCCTATATTTTTCTACTTCCTGCGGTGCATCCATATCAAACAATGCATACATGCCCAGGGAAGAAATGCTTGTTTGTGAACACTAGCAAACAAAAATGTTCTGCACCCAGGGTCGGACTGGGCAGAGAATTGTGTCAGGCAAAATTAAAAAGTGGCCTACATGTACAAATGACAATTTGCAGTTCATTGCAGTTGTAAAAAATGTATAGCTCTGAGCTGGAGGTAAATCCTTAACCCCCACCAGAAGAGTTTTGGTTGGGCGGTTCGGGAAAAAAAAACAGTAAATTTTATTGCCGTCACTTTTACCTTGTACTGGCCAACTTGGTATGAGGCTCATTGTGTGGGATGAAGCAGAATCACAAAGTCTGATCAAGTCGGAGAAAGGAACGAATGGTGACAGAAGATACAGCATAGTGTCCTAAAGCTAGAGAAGGAATTGTCAAATTAACACCTAAGGATGGAAACTTTAATTTGCTTCAAAACATATTTGGCCTGAAATGTAAGTTTCATTTTATTCTTTGCAACACTTTGATGGCCAGGGCCAATGACCAAGGGATCCAAAGATGACTTGCAATCAAATTTGAATTCTCTCATTTCTTTATTCATGTTATCAAAGGGATTAAGGGAAAATAAATAAACAATGATATGGTTAGTTTATATAACCAAAAGTCTGGTTTCACTTACTTTAGTACTATGAAACTCAGTTATATTCGCGAAGCCTTAGGTCAATATCACCTCCCTGGGAAGGTCAAAATGTCACTCAGAATATCCTCTATTTTATAGTCTCCTGAACACTTGTTCCATGACTCTGTGTCTTTCTTGGCTGGTTTGTAGTGTTTTAATGCTCTCGCGTTGAACCTCCTTGGCTATATTACAAAACATCTTCACCTTGCACCCTTTGATTGTCTGCTGGGTTTCAGGTATTGGATGCTGCACATTTGTTGGTTGGACCTGAGGGCACTTACACATTTTCCAGGACTGTTTGCTCTGAAAAAATGCACCTTCTCAACCCAGGGCTAATCTAGAGATCGCCCCACGTAGACTCTGGTTTCTGGTTTAGTTAAGACTCTTCTTCACCAGATAAGGAGCACCCTGCTGGCCTTGGTCTTGTAGGTCTATTTTCCTCTTCCCTTCCTCTCAATCCTTATACACCTTCTCTCCTCTTTTAGGTCATCTCTTCAAACAGTAATCTGTCTCTCAATCTCTCCCTCCACACACTCGTTGTTTTCCCTCTGCTCTCTCTCCTGTTTGATATCCTCCCTCTTCCTCTATGTCCTCTCTTCTCAGAAATGTTGTCCCCTACTCTCATTCCTCTCTCCTTTGAAGTTTCTCCTCAACCTCCTGTGCTGAAACCTCTCCGAAGATGTTCCCCTCTTTCTCTCCTTCCTCTCTCTCTCATTGTTTTCCTCCCCTCTTCATTTTCTCTCTCTTATTTCACTCAGGACTCTCCCTGCTCTCTGCTTCACCTCAATCTCTGCTTGCTTCTTCCCATGTTCTACACCCATCACCTGTGACCACAAAAGTGATGTGTGGAAGGTTTTGAATGAATCTGAACCACTGGCAATTGCTCTGGGCAACCTTCCACACCACCGTTTTTTATCCCGTCTGTGCCATTGCAAAAGGGGTCCAGCCATGTGCAAATCAGTCCGCTGCCGCCAACAGTGGTAGCAGCCCAGCCCGAACTGCTAGGCCAGGTCCCCTCTGCACAGAAAATCAAGCAACCCCAGACATGTTTCAGCCTTGTTGGAGCTCCTCAGTGAGGTGCAGCCTGGTTCCCAATGGCGCAGCGAGCAAGGGGCCCACGTCTGGACATACTCTCTCTCACATAGAGAGACAAACTGTGATGACAAAAGTGATGGGTGGAAGGTTCTCTCCTCTTTTAGCTCATCTCTTCAAACAGTAATCTGTCTCTCAATCTCTCCCTCCACACACTCATTGTTTTCCCTCTGCTCTCTCTCCTGTTTGATATCCTCCCTCTTCCTCTATGTCCTCTCTTCTCAGAAATGTTGTCCCCTACTCTCATTCCTCTCTCCTTTGAAGTTTCTCCTCAACCTCCTGTGCTGAAACGTCTCCGAAGATGTTCCCCTCTTTCTCTCCTTCCTCTCTCTCTCATTGTTTTCCTCCCCTCTTCATTTTCTCTCTCTTATTTCACTCAGGACTCTCCCTGCTCTCTGCTTCACCTCAATCTCTGCTTGTTTCTTCCCATGTTCTCCACCCATCACTTGTGACCACAAACGTGATGTGTGGAAGGTTTCGAATGAATCTGAACCACTGGCAATTGCTCTGGGCAACCTTCCACACCACCGTTTTTTAGCCCGTCTGTGCCATTGCAAAAGGGGTCCAGCCATGTGCAAATCAGTCCGCTGCCGCCAACAGTGGTAGCAGCCCGAACTGCTAGGCCAGGTCCCCTCTGCACAGAAAATCAAGCAACCCCAGACATGTTTCAGCCTTGTTGGAGCTCCTCAGTGAGGTGCAGCCTGGTTCCCTATGGCGCAGCGAGCAAGGGGCCCACGTCTGGACATACTCTCTCTCACATAGAGAGACAAACTGTGACGACAAAAGTGATGGGTGGAAGGTTCTCTCCTCTTTTAGCTCATCTCTTCAAACAGTAATCTGTCTCTCAATCTCTCCCTCCACACACTCATTGTTTTCCCTCTGCTCTCTCTCCTGTTTGATATCCTCCCTCTTCCTCTATGTCCTCTCTTCTCAGAAATGTTGTCCCCTACTCTCATTCCTCTCTCCTTTGAAGTTTCTCCTCAACCTCATGTGCTAAAACCTCTCCAAAGATGTTCCCCACTTTCTCTCCTTCCTCTCTCTCTCATTGTTTTCCTCCCCTCTTCATTTTCTATCTCTTACTTCACTCAGGACTCTCCCTGCTCTCTGCTTCACCTCAATCTCTGCTTGCTTCTTCCGATGCTCTCCACCCATCACCTAACTACCATACAACCCTCTCGGTTGGCCTGTTTTTATATTCCATCAGGAATGGTAATTGGGCATGTGGCAGGGCAGACAAGAAAGCTGTGCATGAATCAGTAGTCTGACATGTTTGGCAAGCATCCGAGGAACCTACATTTGCCCATGTCGGGTTGTGTGTGCTACAGACTGCTTTTTGGCTCAATGCATCGAGTGAATCCCATAGAAGTCTAGCATCCTGGAATGGATGGACCATCTCATCATGGCAACTCGACTCTAGCACACTCTCTGCCAGGGTTGCTGCTGCCTAAATCCTCTGTAAGGTCACTCACCTCATAAAAATGTCTGTGGGTGCCACAAACTCAGTGCAAGTTAAGCTTATGTTCATCTCACAAACTAAGTTTGTATTTTATTTTGGTATTTCCAGGTGTTGACAAATGGCCTATGGGTTCATAAGCAGCCCTTTCTATGCCAGTCAGCATTCTTCTGTCTGTCTAAATAACAGAGTTCCTGGACCATGGTGGGGAATTGGGACACACGTGTTTACCTGACACATGTGGGTAGGGATGAGATAGAAACCTTGGCAGTTGCCCTTTATACACCCCTTGAGGTCACATCAAAGGTAGGGTTGAAGTACCTGGCCCCCACGTTCCTCCAATCCTCACCGCCTGGCCTTCTACCTATGAATATGTCAAAACACCTCATTACAAGTACCAAGGGACATGCAGTTAACCTCCCGATCAATGTGTAAAATCCCAATACGCACACTAGACCCTCACATGTGCAGTGGACCACAGAAAACGCTGAAAATCGAGGATTGGTGTCCCCACATGGACCTACGTGGTGTCTGGGTGTACAGTGTGCTTCAACTATATAAACACTAATCCCAAACATGGCACATACAAACACACAACAAAACAGTGGCAACATTGATAGAAGATTTTCAAAGAATATAGTTCCAACCATTATCATGAGTAACAATTAGTGCCATTGCATTTTAGCCTGCATGTGCCATTGCAGAAGAGGGCATAGCATTTGCAATTTAGTGTTGTTCCTGCAACCAGTGGGAGACGTCAAGCCTGAACTAATAAGCTGCCAGCAATCTTCACTGGAACTCAAGCATCCTCAAACATGTCCAGGCTTATAGCGTCTCAACGCTGAATTGCAGCTTTGTTTACTATCCCCCAACAAGCAAAGGCTCTTGTTTGGGCATATCGTCTCACACTTAGGAAGACAAACAAAAAACAAAGTACTGGTGGAGAGTCCCATAAATTGGTCCTGTACGTGTTTAATATTTTGTGAGGATTTTGAATAAACAACTTTGAAAGGGAATCTGAAACTAAACTGATTAACTTCAAGGGTTACATGCCATCACGTTTCAGTGTTGCAGAGTAGCAATACGTGGCATAAGTATGCCACACCTTGTTCAAACTACACCACACCCTTTGAGGATGATCCATGTCTGGGTTTTCTTTTGCTATAAAGCAGCACATATTTAACCTTATAGTCTGTGTTGGGCTGACACTTTTGTAATAGAACTGAGACTGACCTGCATAAGGTCATTCCCCTTCTGACATAGAATAAAAGCCTGGACATACATGGGATGGATGGTTGTATAAAGCAATTGGAAATGGCAATGAATAATTCAAAGCATTTCCATCCATCACTCGTCAGTGTGTGTAAATCATTGTAAGTGACATGGGTATGCACAGATGTGTGTCACGTGATTGCTGGCCGTACATTCACTAACTGCACCTCTCTGATGATCCCTGATTAAGCCAAAACTTGTTTATGGTTGTATGTTGTCTCCTGCCGAAGGGATGTGACCTGGCAATACAGACTGGTCTCTCCCTTTTGTAGCATGAACCAACCTACTTTGCATAGGGGTTCCCTGCCAATAATGCAACCACAAGCTAAAAGAAAACAATGAGATTCAAGGCTGCCCAGAGCTAATGCCAGTGGTTGTGATCAATTTTCATGCATCACTCTTCAGTGTTGCAAAGAAGTCTGAAATTCCTCTGTCTCCATTGTACTTGACCTTGTGCCTGGTTTGCGAGATATCAGGGCATGTGCAGGGTCACACACAGTGATAACGAATGTTCACTATTTTGTGCATCCACTTTGTGAACTTGTCATGTAAATGTGTCCACACAACATGTGTTCAACCTTATACTCACCAGATGTTCTGGACTACAAATCCCATCTACCTTAGCATACATAATCATAAGTGAAGGATCATATGATATGATATGGGATTTATAACGCGCCTATACACAAGTGTTTCAAGGCTAGTGCCCAAAACATGTGAGGAGCCGCAGGTTGCAGAGCCCTGGATACTGTGGCAATTTTTAGAATATTTCACAATAGCCTAATGGAATGCCATAATTGTGAGATTCAAATGGATGTTTTGAGAAGGTGCACTATGCCAACATTTGTCTGTATTCATTTCTGTTGAGTGCCAGGAGAGATTACTTATTTGATGTGTGTGTTCTTCTTCACAGCCACTGAGCAGATGGCACCATGTCACTAGGGCACTGTGTTTCCAAAAGTGTCATAGTGACATAGGGCCTCATCACGAGTTCGGCGGTAATGCTGCGGTTTTCGCGTCAAACGTAAATAGCGCTAATGTCAAGCCCCCCGGCGGACAATCCGCCAGATCACGAGTTTTTTCGTGCACACGCACATGGACATGGCGGTAGCGCAAATAGCGTGCACGGTTTGACCCGTAAATATGGCGCACCGTGAGCTACCGCCATAATGCGCTAATAGCGCGCGACATGAGCGCACGCTATTAGTGCGCGGGAAACGCGTCACCGCCAGAACGGGAAACAAAGCGGCGGCCATCTTGGTAATCACAATCCGTCGGATATCACAGCCCCTGGAAGCCATCCACCCCATTGAACAACAAATCATGTCACAGGAGCGCACTAGGGGCAAGTCTGCCCTGGACAGGGTGAGAAAGCCTAAATTCAATGACCAGGAGCTGGCTGTACTGGTGGAGGAGGCCGAGTTCCATCACGAAGAGCTGCAGCAGCGCAAAACCAGTGTCCAGCCTAGAGCACAGATTTGGCGCAACATCAGCTAAAGGGTCACTGCAGTGGGGCACGTGCCCCGGGATGGGGAGGATTGCCGCAAGCGCCTCTACGACCTGTGTGTGAGAGTCCGCGGCATCCTCTCACAGCACAGGAGTGCAAGCAGGGGCACTGGAGGAGGGCCACCATCCCCTCCCCCGAACTCACACCTTGGGAGGAGAAATGAGTTCCCTGATTTACATCGGCACCATCGAGGGAATCAAGGGAGCGGAGGCAGGCACTGGCATTGATCCAACTGCAGGTGAGTCCCACCCCAAATGCATGCAACTGAAAGTACCCCACATGCAGACCCTGAGTGAATTAATGTGAACAAATGCTTGTGAGACACTGCAGGCACCCATAAGTGACCCCTCCATCCATTGAACCGTAGTGCTGCCTAGACTACCCTGCACGTGCAGTGCATCAATAGAAGGGGCAGGGGATAGACATCCATAGCCATGGGGCAGCTACATAGAGCGTGAGTGTTCATGAATACACCCCCAGGACCCTGAGCGCAGTGCATCCCAACCCTGCATGTAATCTTGTCACACAACATTCCCATGCAACGTACCTCCACACTCACACTAAGCACCACATGGCGACTGAACAAAATGCAAGTTGAATACATGGTTGATACAGTCTTCAATCCCACTTGATGGCATGAACTGCATGATAGTAATGTAGTTTGCCTTGAACTCAAACCACATCCTATGTACCCCACAGGCACACAGCAAACCCCACGGTATGAGGGTGATGGAGAGGAGGCCACACCATCACGGCACCCGAGGCAGCGAGCCTCCACCAGCACCACCACCCCACAAAGGGGCCGCACAGGAGGGAACCGACGCAGGCCACCACCCACTTCACAACAATACAGCCCTACCGGACCACTGCAGCACCCACATGCCCGCATGGAGTCCATGGGAAGCTCGCCGCAAGCCACCAGGCATAGCCCCGATGCAGAGGGACTCACCTGTGGATCGGAGCCTAACGTGGGAGTGACACCTCCACGTGCGCATCATGCAGGATGTCTATCATTCACCCGGAAGCAGTGACGCTGAAGGGATGGTCTCACCACAGTGGACCCCAGGGCCAGGCACACAGCAAGCACAAACCCCACATGTGCATGTGCATCGTGTCCGCACACCCCAGCCAGACGAGAACACGCCATCATATGGCAGCCCTGAAGACCGGCACTCAGAGCCCGGCAGATCAATCCCGCCCGGCAACATGTCCCCCTGCAGCCCCCCACCCCAACAACACACAAGTGGCAGGCCAGCACCTGTCACACAAGGGGTACCCTTCATCACGGGGGCAGCAGTGATAGGGCGACTAGACGTGATTGAGGCCAAAGAGGCCAAAGTTGAATCTATGGCCAAGGTGCACAGCCGGCACATCAAGGCAATCAGTGCATCCATACGCCATGGATGCAAGTACATAGCGTGTGACAATGTGCGCACACACAGAGTGCACCGCAGCCCTGACAGGGTTTGGACAAAGGGTGAGGGAGTTGAGTGAGGCAGTGTAAGCACTTGCTGAGGAGACAAGCGAGGGGAACAACCTTCTCCGACAAGCACATGCAGGCAACCAGGTCAGTCCCTTCAACCTCTACCACACCCACGGAGGGATCCCTGGAGCCGTCTCCTTGGCGCTGTTCAATGCGCCACCTGAGGTCAAACACACCAGAGTGGCCTGGACAAGGAAAGCGCCCACAACCATCCCAGTCGGACATGACATCATTGCGGGTGCCCTGATAACAAACATGCACCTACCTGCACTGTTGTGGGGAGTTCACTGGGGGGAGGGGGGATTGTGTGCTGGGTGTTCACTGGGGGGAGGGGGAACTGTTTGCTAGGTGTTCTCTGGGGGGAGGGGGGATTGTGTGCTGGGTGTTCACTGGGGGAGGGTGGATTGGAACACTGATAATAAATCACATTTCAAGAATCACAAAGCATGGACAGTAGTGATTGTGAAAAAGTGCAATTTAATGTTGAAGTGACATTTGTTAAATGCAGCCGTCACCTGTTTAAAAAAAAACAAAACATCAATAAATCCCTGTCTGGCCAGCCTCCCCTCCCTCAGCCCAACCCTTTGTGCACGTGCAACACCTTCACTCCCATCCTCAGGTATTTGTATTTGTATTTGTATTTATTTATAATGCGCCCCTAACCCAGGGGTAACCAGGCGCAGAGGCATCAAGAGGATTGCAAAGCTTGGTTACATACAGAGGAATGAGGTCCAGCTGTGGTTACAGTGCTGGAAGTGTCAACAGAAACAAGTCACGCCGATGAGACAACAAAAATAAACAAAATAAGCAATACTATATGCAAAGTGCCGGTTGTCACATGAGAGGTATCTACACCGAACAATAGACAACCTAAGTGTACATATTTACAGGTGGTTGCACATGTGCATCAGGGGGCAATGGCACATTCCTGCGACAGCAGATGTTGTGCAGCATGGCACATGCACTACTTTCCAACTTTTTCTGGCGCATACATCAATGCCCCTCCCGTACGGTCTAGGCACCGGAAGCGTGCCTTCACCAGTCCAAATGCCCTCTCCATGCAGATCCATGTAGGAGCATGGGCATGGTTGTATGCCCGCTCCGCTGGAGTGTGTGGATGACGCACAGGGGTCATGAGCCATGTGTACTGGGGATATCCAGAATCACCTGCAGGGGGAGAAAGCAGGTTTGGGGACAAGGTAAGTTCAGTGGGTGTACAGAGCTCAGTCATCGTTGACATTTTGCCATACTTTTCATTTCATCAATAACATTGTGGAGTGTGCTGTGCTACGAGCAGCATTGAATCAATGAGCTATTCACAACGTACGCCTCTGTTTCATTATGTTACAGTACTTATCACTTGTCACTGGGTAAGGGGGCCCTTCCATCTGCTTGTGCATGCAAGAAGTGGCTACCTCATGTGTCATTGACATTCCTTCGGCAGCAGTTGCATTTGCTGGTTGTCACTATTCTGTACTGTTCTCCATGCATTACATTGGCCATTCAGGGGACAGGGTTTGTGGGATGTACATTGGCATTACTCCTACTACTTATGTGCGGTGCATTTGTGGATGTCGAGACGTTTGCGTTACATTTGCATGACTGTCGGGTGGGCAGGATGGGATGTTTGTACTGTGTCAGTGATGGAAGCCATAGTGCTGCTCACACATGGGGCTTTGTGGTGGTAGGCCTTCCATATGTCACTGTGCTGCCACATGTCTATTACATCCTGAATCAGTGTCTTCTGCTGTGTTGGACATGTCTGAGGTTTCTCATGCAAGGTGCTTGATTGGAAATGCAGCACTGGTGGTGCTGCCTTTTGACATTCAGGGATTTCATTGTGTGTGACCAGCCCCATCAGTTGTGGATTGACATGCATTATGGTATACATTTGTACTCACCCAGCAGCCATGTGTTTTGCCCTCAGTGCCTTTCCATGTACGCTGGCCGGGTACTGTTGCGCAGGACCATGGAGTCGTGGGTGGATCCTGGGTAGCGACACAGCAGTGGCTGAAGGTGAGGTCAAGGCCACATGTCATCTGCACATTCAGGGAATGGTAATTTTTCCGGTTTCCGTAGGCTGCCTCATGTGCCTGGAGTGGTACGAGTGCTACATGTGTGCAGTCCAGGGCTGGTATTACATTCGGGACTTGGGCAATGGCATGGAACTGACCCTTCAGCTGGTTCACCTGTGCCTGTGTGGCTGGCAATGCGATGTGCTCATTCACATGATTCAACAGTGCATCCAGCACCTGTCCCAGCATGGCACCGAATGTGGACTGGGCCATGCCATGCATCATGGCAACGGTGTGTTGGTAGCTGCCAGTCCTGAGGAATTGTAGCACAGACACAAGCTTCACTAGCGGAGGTACTGCTGTGTTGATGGCTATGCGGCTGCCGATGTCAGCCTGGATTGTGTCCAGCAACTGGGTGATGGTTGCCCTGTCCAGCTGATATTCAGTCACCAACTGGCCATCAGTCAGGGCCCAGGGTGTTGGCCTGACCCTGGGGATGACTGGCCGCCTTGCTGGTGCTGCTCTCCTCCTCCTTCTCCTCATCCCCACCACCCCTTGCACTCCCAGGGCCCTGGCCTGGTTGGCTGGCCTCTGTTACTCCAGGCGCAGCTGGTAGAAGTCCACATCAAGACTCCCGGCTCCAAATGGCAGCATGGTGTTTGGAAGTGTGTGTTGTGCATGGGTGGGTCCTTTGTAGGACTCTGATTTGCATTGGTTTCACCTGGGCTCTTATTGCTGTCTCCTCTATTCTCCTACTGGTGTAATGGTGTTGGGGAGGGTGTGTTGTGCATGGGCGGGTCCTTTGTAGGCCTCTGAATTGCATTGGTTTCACCTGGGCCCTTATTACTTTCTCCTCACTGCTCCTACTGGTGTAATGGTGTTGGGGAGGGTGTGTTTTGCATGGGCGGGTCCTTTGTAGGCCTCTGATTTGCATTGGTTTCACCTGGGCCCTTATTGCTGACTCCTCCCTGCTCCTACTTGTATAATGGTGTTGGGGAGGGTGTGTTGTGCATGGGCGGGTCCTTTGTAGGCCTCTGATTTGCATTGGTTTCAACTAGGCCCTTATTGCTGTCTCCTCCCTGCTCATACTGGTCAAATGGTGTTGGGGAGGGTGTGTTGTGCATGGGCGGGTCCTTTGTAGGCCTCTGATTTGCATTGGTTTCACCTGGGCCCTTGTTGCTGTCTTGTCCCTGCTCCTACTGGTGTAATGGTGTTGGGGAGGGTGTGTTGTGCATGGGCGGGTCCTTTGTAGGCCTCTGATTTGCATTGGTTTCACCTGGGCCTTTATTGCTGTGGCCTGTGTTCTTTTACCTCCAGCTTTTTGCTGGGGGTATTTTCGGTGGATTGTCTGCTGCTTTTCTGGCGCTTATTGCACCTACGCCGGACTCGTGATTGCAATGTTTTAGCGCAATTGGTTACTGCCGCTTTTACAGCCGACGCTTGTACAGCGGGCTGTACTTGCGCCGGCTGTAATGGCGCCGGCGGTATTTGGACTCGTAATCCGACGGACCCTTAAAATTGGCGCTGATAGCGTTACTGCCGATTTTAAGGGTTACCGCCCAACTCGTGATGAGGCCCATAGTGTAATCTGTAGCAATTACAATCCATTGTGATTTTGTTTCACAAATCAGTCTATTGATGTGTGCAGTATTGTGATATGATATGATATGACAGTCAATTTATATTGCGCCTGTACACAATGTGTTTCAAAGCACTTAAAGGAAAGGGAGGGAACAAGGGAAAATACAATGACATTCTTACAGGCCATGAACAGTAAGGATGTGAAATTAACTATCGTCCTTGGCCTGACAACATTTCAGATAGTGCAAGAGCTAAGACATAGATAAGGAAGGGAGGGGGAGAGTGGGAAGGAAATGGAAACAGACAGACAACTACCATAGTAGTCCTGATGACATTTCAGGTGAAGCTGGAGTAAAAACAAAAGGTGAGGGAGAGGGGTGCAGAAAGGGAGGGGAGGAACAAGACAATTGACTATCGTACTAGGCCTGATGACATTTCAGATAGTGCTGAAGGGGGGGGGACTAAGGGGTAGGGGATGAGACAGATGAGGTTGCTATCATACTATGTACAGGCACAATTCTGATAGAGTAAGTGCATAGAAGAAAGTTAGGGGAGGAAGGGAGGTGATGGGAAAAAAGGAGAACGGGAGAGGAGGAGAGAACAGAGAGTAAAAGTCAAAAAGAGGAAGAAAGAGGGGAGAGTACATACAATTGCAGAAGTCAGTAGTAACACATAATGTTGCAAGCCAGGATACAAGATGAAGATGGCAACAACATGATTCAGGGCCACCACGAGTACAAGATACAAAGAAAGTCCAGCATGAGAGTTGAGAAAGGGTGACGCACCCTGAATCAATGAAGTCCATAAAAGACAAATCCAGCATTGCCCACAAGACAGTGATGGTGCACCACGACAGACTCCTTCAGAAGTAGGCTGGGTGGGAGGGGGGCAGGTAGAAGAATCAAGCAAAACAGTCAACACCTGTGTGTGAGACGAAAGGGACAGCATAAGGGAACATCACAGGGGGACCAGATGGGGTGGGGATAGCCTGTGGGTACCAAGGGAGTAAACACATGTTGGTGCAGGCTTACCTGCTGTCTGAGCAGGGGGTTGAGCCTTGGGTACAAACGGTCCGAACAAGTCCAAACAGGAATTGCCCTTTTCTTTGTCAGTCCTTCACTTCGGATGCCCAGGCGAGATACTCCCTTGATCTAAGAGTTAAGAGCAGGAAGGAAGAGGCAGGGCTAAGAAGGTGGTGGTGCTTAGGCCAGGTGACCTAGATCCACTTGCACCTGCTCCCCATCTGCAAAGGAAAAGAGGCTGGAGGGCTCCTTAATTAGGCAAAAACAGCAGCAACAAGGAAGGCAGCAGTTGGGCGGGGCTTGCTAAGTGGGGAAAAAGAGCAGCAAAATGCAAGGCACCAGGTGGGCGGGGCTTATGCCAGTTGACCTAGATCCACTTGCACCTGCTCCCCATCTGCAAAGGAAAAGAGGCTGGAGGGCTCCTTAAGTAGGGAAAAAGAGCAGCAACCAGGAAGGCAAGAGGTGGATGGGTCTTGCTAAGAAGAGCAAAAGAGTGGCAACCTGGAAGGCGCCAGGTGGGTGGGTTTAGGCCAGGTGACCTAGATCCACTTGCACCTGCTCCCCATCTGCAAAGGAAAAGAGGATGAAGGGCACCTTTAGTAGGGAACTTCTGTGGCAACAAGGAAGGCAGCAGGTGGGCGGGGCTGTCTAAGTGGAGGAAAAGCGTGGCAACCTGGAAGGCACCAGGTGACCTAGATCCACTTGCACCTGCTCCCCATCTGCAAAGGAAAAGATGCAGGAGGGCTCCTTAAGTATGGAAAAGGAGCGGCAACCAGGAAGGCACCAGGTGAGCGGGGTTTGCTAAGTGAGGAAAAAGAGCAGCAACCTGGAATGGCGCTAGATGGGTGGGGCTTAGGCCAGGTGACCTAGATCCACTTGCACCTGCTCCTCATCTGCAAAGAAAAAGAGAATGGATGGCTTCTTAAATAGGGAAAAAGAGCAGCAAACAGGAAGGCACCAGATGGGCAGGGCTTGCTAAGTGGGGGAAAAAGAGCAGCAACCTGGAAGGCACCAGGTAGGCGGGGCTTAGGCCAGGTGACCTAGATCCACTTGCACCTGCTCCCATCTGCAAAGGAAAAGAGACTGGATGGCTTCTTAAGTAGGGTAAAAGTGCAGCATACAGGAAGTCACCAGGTGGGCGGGGCCTGCTAAGTGGGGAAAAAGCGCAGCAACCTGGAAGGCACCAGGTGGATGGGGCTTAGGCCAGGTGACCTATATCCACTTGCACCTGCTCCCCATCTTCAAAGTAAAAGAGGCTGGAGGGCTCCTTAAGTAGGGAAAAAGAGTGGCAACCAGGAAGGCACCAGGTGGGCGGGCTTGATAAGTGGGGAAAAAGAGTGGCAAACAGGAAGGCACAAGGTGGGCAGGGCTTGCTAAGTGGGGAAAAACAGTGGCAACCTGGAAGGCACCATGTGGGCGGAGCTTAGGTCAGGTGACCTCGATCCACTTGCACCTGCTCCCCATCTGCAAAGGAACAGTGGCTGATGGGCTCCTTAAGTAGGGAAAACGAGCGGCAACCAGGAAGGCACCAGGTGGGTGGGGCTTGCTAAGCGGGGAAAAAGAGCAGCAACCTGGAAGGTGGCAGGTGGGCAGGGATTAGGCCAGGTGACCTAGATCCACTTGCACATGCTCCCCATCTACAAAGGAAAAGAGGCTGAAGGGCTCCTTAAGTAGGGAACATGTGCAGCAACCAGGAAGGCACCAGGTGACGGGGCTTGCTAAGAGGGCAAAAAGAGCGGCAATCTGCAAAGTGCCTCGTGGCCGGGGCTTAGGCCTGATGTCCTAGATCCACTTGCACCTGCTCCCCATCTGCAAAGTAAAAGAGGCTGGAGGGCTCCTTAAACTGGGAAAAAGAGCAGAAACCAGGAAGGCACCAGGTGAGCGGGGCTTGCTAAGTGAGGAAAAAGAGCAGCAACCTGGAATGGCGCCAGGTGGGTGGGGCTTAGGCCAGGTGACCTAGATCCACTTGCACCTTCTCCCCATCTGCAAAGCAAAAGATATTGGATGGTTTCTTAAGTAAGGAAAAAGAGTGGCAACCAGGAAGGCACCAGGTGGGTGGGGCTTGATAAGTGGGGAAAAAGAGCAGCAACCAGGAAGGCACCAGGTGGGCAGGGCTTGCTAAGTGGGGAAAAAGAGCAGCAACCTGGAAGGCACCAGGTAGGCGGGGCTTAGGCCAGGTGACCTAGATCCACTTGCACCTGCTCCCATCTGCAAAGGAAAAGAGACTGGATGGCTCCTTAAGTAGGGAAAAAGAGTGGCATACAGGAAGGCACCAGGCGGGCGGGGCTTGCTAAGTGGGGAAAAAGCGCAGCAACCTGGAAGGCACCATGTGGGCGGAGCTTAGGCCAGGTGACCTATATCCACTTGCACCTGCTCCCCATCTTCAAAGTAAAAGAGGCTGGAGGGCTCCTTAAGTAGGGAAAAAGAGTGGCAACCAGGAAGGCACCAGGTGGGCGGGCTTGATAAGTGGGGAAAAAGAGTGGCAAACAGGAAGGCACAAGGTGGGCAGGGCTTGCTAAGTGGGGAAAAACAGTGGCAACCTGGAAGGCACCATGTGGGCGGAGCTTAGGTCAGGTGACCTCGATCCACTTGCACCTGCTCCCCATCTGCAAAGGAACAGTGGCTGATGGGCTCCTTAAGTAGGGAAAAAGAGCGGCAACCAGGAAGGCACCAGGTGGGTGGGGCTTGCTAAGCGGGGAAAAAGAGCAGCAACCTGGAAGGTGGCAGGTGGGCAGGGATTAGGCCAGGTGACCTAGATCCACTTGCACATGCTCCCCATCTACAAAGGAAAAGAGGCTGAAGGGCTCCTTAAACTGGGAAAAAGAGCAGAAACCAGGAAGGCACCAGGTGAGCGGGGCTTGCTAAGTGAGGAAAAAGAGCAGCAACCTGGAATGGCGCCAGGTGGGTGGGGCTTAGGCCAGGTGACCTAGATCCACTTGCACCTTCTCCCCATCTGCAAAGCAAAAGATATTGGATGGTTTCTTAAGTAAGGAAAAAAAGTGGCAACCAGGAAGGCACCAGGTGGGTGGGGCTTGATAAGTGGGGAAAAAGAGCAGCAACCAGGAAGGCACCAGGTGGGCAGGGCTTGCTAAGTGGGGAAAAAGAGGGCCAACCTGGAAGGGACCATGTGGGCGTAGCTTAGGTCAGGTGACCTAGATCCCCTTGCACCTGCTCCCCATCTGCAAAGGAACAGTGGCTGAAGGGCTCCTTAAGTAGGGAAAAAGAGCGGCAACGAGGAAGGCTCCAGGTGGGCGGGGCTTGCTAAGTGGGGAAAAAGAGCAGCAACCTGGAAGGTGGCAGGTGGGCGGGGCTTAGGCCAGGTGACCTAGATCCACTTGTACATGCTCCCCATCTGCAAAGGAAAAGATGCAGGAGGGCTCCTTAAGTATGGAAAAGGAGCGGCAACCAGGAAGGCACCAGGTGAGCGGGGCTTGCTAAGTGAGGAAAAAGAGCAGCAACCTGGAATGGCGCCAGATGGGTGGGGCTTAGGCCGGGTGACCTAGATCCACTTGCACCTGCTCCCCATCTGCAAAGGAAAAGATGTGGGAGGGCTCCTCAAGTGGGGAAAAAGAGCAGCAACCAGGAAGGTGCCAGGTGGGCGGAGCTTAGGCTAGGTGACCTAGATCCACTTGCACCTGCTCCCCATCTGCAAAGAAAAAGAGAATGGATGGCTTCTTAAATAGGGAAAAAGAGCGGCAAACAGGAAGGCACCAGATGGGCAGGGCTTGCTAAGTGGGGGAAAAAGAGCAGCAACCTGGAAGGCACCAGGTAGGCGGGGCTTAGGCCAGGTGACCTATATCCACTTGCACCTGCTCCCCATCTTCAAAGTAAAAGAGGCTGGAGGGCTCTTTAAGTACGGAAAAAGAGTGGCAACCAGGAAGGCACCAGGTGGGCGGGGCTTGATAAGTGGGGAAAAAGAGTGGCAACCAGGAAGGCACCAGGTGGGCAGGGCTTGCTAAGTGGGGAAAAACAGTGGCAACCTGGAAGGCACCATGTGGGCGGAGCTTAGGTCAGGTGACCTCGATCCACTTGCACATGGTCCCCATCTGCAAAGGAACAGTGGCTGAAGGACTCCTTAAGTAGGGAAAAAAAGCGGCAACCAGGAAGGCACCAGGTGGGTGGGGCTTGCTAAGCGGGGAAAAAGAGCAGCAACCTGGAAGGTGGCAGGTAGGCGGGGCTTAGGCCAGGTGACCTAGATCCACTTGCACCTGCTCCCATCTGCAAAGGAAAAGAGACTGGATGGCTTCTTAAGTAGGGTAAAAGTGCGGCATACAGGAAGGCACCAGGTGGGCGGGGCTTGCTAAGTGGGGAAAAAGCGCAGCCACCTGGAAGGCACCAGGTGGATGGGGCTTAGGCCAGGTGACCTATATCCACTTGCACCTGCTCCCCATCTTCAAAGTAAAAGAGGCTGGAGGGCTCCTTAAGTAGGGAAAAAGAGTGGCAACCAGGAAGGCACCAGGTGGGCGGGCTTGATAAATGTGGAAAAAGAGTGGCAAACAGGAAGGCACAAGGTGGGCAGGGCTTGCTAAGTGGGGAAAAACAGTGGCAACCTGGAAGGCACCATGTGGGCGGAGCTTAGGTCAGGTGACCTCGATCCACTTGCACCTGCTCCCCATCTGCAAAGGAACAGTGGCTGATGGGCTCCTTAAGTAGGGAAAACGAGCGGCAACCAGGAAGGCACCAGGTGGGTGGGGCTTGCTAAGCGGGGAAAAAGAGCAGCAACCTGGAAGGTGGCAGGTGGGCAGGGATTAGGCCAGGTGACCTAGATCCACTTGCACATGCTCCCCATCTACAAAGGAAAAGAGGCTGAAGGGCTCCTTAAGTAGGGAACATGTGCAGCAACCAGGAAGGCACCAGGTGACGGGGCTTGCTAAGTGGGCAAAAAGAGCGGCAATCTGCAAAGTGCCTCGTGGCCGGGGCTTAGGCCTGATGACCTACATCCACTTGCACCTGCTCCCCATCTGCAAAGTAAAAGAGGCTGGAGGGCTCCTTAAACTGGGAAAAAGAGCAGAAACCAGGAAGGCACCAGGTGAGCGGGGCTTGCTAAGTGGTGGAAAAAGAGCAGCAACCTGGAATGGCGCCAGGTGGGTGGGGCTTAGGCCAGGTGACCTAGATCCACTTGCACCTTCTCCCCATCTGCAAAGCAAAAGATATTGGATGGTTTCTTAAGTAAGGAAAAAGAGTGGCAACCAGGAAGGCACCAGGTGGGTGGGGCTTGATAAGTGGGGAAATAGAGGAGCAACCAGGAAGGCACCAGCTGGGCAGGGCTTACTAAGTGGGGAAAAAGAGCAGCAACCTGGAAGGCACCAGGTAGGCGGGGCTTAGGCCAGGTGACCTAGATCCACTTGCACCTGCTCCCATCTGCAAAGGAAAAGAGACTGGATGGCTTCTTAAGTAGGGTAAAAGAGCGGCATACAGGAAGGCACCAGGCGGGCGGGGCTTGCTAAGTGGGGAAAAAGCGCAGCAACCTGGAAGGCACCAGGTGGGTGGGGAGTAGGCAGGTGACCTATATCCACTTGCACCTGCTCCCCATCTTCAAAGTAAAAGAGGCTGGAGGGCTCCTTAAGTAGGGAAAAAGAGTGGCAACCAGGAAGGCACCAGGTGGGCGGGCTTGATAAGTGGGGAAAAAGAGTGGCAAACAGGAAGGCACAAGGTGGGCAGGGCTTGCTAAGTGGGGAAAAACAGTGGCAACCTGGAAGGCACCATGTGGGCGGAGCTTAGGTCAGGTGACCTCGATCCACTTGCACCTGCTCCCCATCTGCAAAGGAACAGTGGCTGATGGGCTCCTTAAGTAGGGAAAAAGAGCGGCAACCAGGAAGGCACCAGGTGGGTGAGGCTTGCTAAGCGGGGAAAAAGAGCAGCAACCTGGAAGGTGGCAGGTGGGCAGGGATTAGGCCAGGTGACCTAGATCCACTTGCACATGCTCCCCATCTACAAAGGAAAAGAGGCTGAAGGGCTCCTTAAACTGGGAAAAAGAGCAGAAACCAGGAAGGCACCAAGTGAGCGGGGCTTGCTAAGTGAGGAAAAAGAGCAGCAACCTGGAATGGCGCCAGGTGGGTGGGGCTTAGGCCAGGTGACCTAGATCCACTTGCACCTTCTCCCCATCTGCAAAGCAAAAGATATTGGATGGTTTCTTAAGTAAGGAAAAAGAGTGGCAACCAGGAAGGCACCAGGTGGGTGGGGCTTGATAAGTGGGGAAAAAGAGCAGCAACCAGGAAGGCACCAGGTGGGCAGGGCTTGCTAATTGGGGAAAAAGAGGGCCAACCTGGAAGGGACCATGTGGGCGTAGCTTAGGTCAGGTGACCTAGATCCCCTTGCACCTGCTCCCCATCTGCAAAGGAACAGTGGCTGAAGGGCTCCTTAAGTAGGGAAAAAGAGCGGCAACGAGGAAGGCTCCAGGTGGGCGGGGCTTGCTAAGTGGGGAAAAAGAGCAGCAACCTGGAAGGTGGAAGGTGGGCGGGGCTTAGGCCAGGTGACCTAGATCCACTTGTACATGCTCCCCATCTGCAAAGGAAAAGATGCAGGAGGGCTCCTTAAGTATGGAAAAGGAGCGGCAACCAGGAAGGCACCAGGTGAGCGGGGCTTGCTAAGTGAGGAAAAAGAGCAGCAACCTGTAATGGCGCCAGATGGGTGGGGCTTAGGCCGGGTGACCTAGATCCACTTGCACCTGCTCCCCATCTGCAAAGGAAAAGATGTGGGAGGGCTCCTCAAGTGGGGAAAAAGAGCGGCAACCAGGAAGGTGCCAGGTGGGCGGAGCTTAGGCTAGGTGACCTAGATCCACTTGCACCTGCTCCCCATCTGCAAAGAAAAAGAGAATCGATGGCTTCTTAAATAGGGAAAAAGAGCGGCAAACAGGAAGGCACCAGATGGGCAGGGCTTGCTAAGTGGGGGAAAAAGAGCAGCAACCTGGAAGGCACCAGGTAGGCGGGGCTTAGGCCAGGTGACCTATATCCACTTGCACCTGCTCCCCATCTTCAAAGTAGAAGAGGCTGGAGGGCTCTTTAAGTACGGAAAAAGAGTGGCAACCAGGAAGGCACCAGGTGGGCGGGGCTTGATAAGTGGGGAAAAAGAGTGGCAACCAGAAAGGCACCAGGTGGGCAGGGCTTGCTAAGTGGGGAAAAACAGTGGCAACCTGGAAGGCACCATGTGGGCGGAGCTTAGGTCAGGTGACCTCGATCCACTTGCACATGCTCCCCATCTGCAAAGGAACAGTGGCTGAAGGACTCCTTAAGTAGGGAAAAAAAGCGGCAACCAGGAAGGCACCAGGTGGGTGGGGCTTGCTAAGCGGGGAAAAAGAGCAGCAACCTGGAAGGTGGCAGGTGGGCAGGGATTAGGCCAGGTGACCTAGATCCACTTCACATGCTCCCCATCTACAAAGGAAAAGAGGCGGGAGGGCTCCTTAAGTAGGGAACATGTGCAGCAACCAGGAAGGCACCAGGTGGCGGGGCTTGCTAAGTGGGCAAAAAGAGCGGCAATCTGCAAAGTGCCTGGTGGCCGGGGCTTAGGCCTGATGACCTAGATTCACTTGCACCTGCTCCCCGTCTGCAAAGTAAAAGAGGCTGGAGGGCTCCTTAAACTGGGAAAAAGAGCAGCAACCTGGAATGACGCCTGGTAGGTGGGGCTTAGGCCAGATACCTAGATCCACTTGCACCTTCTCCCCATCTGCAAAGCAAAAGATATTGGATGGTTTCTTAAGTAAGGAAAAAGAGCGGCAAACAGGAAGGCACCAGGCGGGCGTGGCTTGCTAAGTGGAGAAAAAGCAAAGCAACCTGGAAGGCACCAGGTGGGCAGGGCTTGCTAAGTGGGGAAAAAGAGGGCCAACCTGGAAGGGACCATGTGGGCGGATCTTAGGTCAGGTGACCTAGATCCCCTTGCACCTGCTCCCCATCTGCAAAGGAACAGTGGCTGAAGGGCTCCTTAAGTAGGGAAAAAGAGCGGCAACGAGGAAGGCACCAGGTGGGCGGGGCTTGCTAATTGGGGAAAAAGAGCAGCAAACTGGAAGGTGGCAGGTGGGCGGGGCTTAGGCCAGGTGACCTAGATCCACTTGTACATGCTCCCCATCTGCAAAGGAAAAGAGGCCGGAGGGCTCCTTAAGTAGGTAACATGTGCAGCAACCAGGAAGGCAGCAGGTGGGCGGGGCTGTCTAAATAGGGAAAAAGCATGGCAACCTGGAAGGCGCCAGGTGGACAGGGCTTAGGCAAGGTGACCTAGATCCACTGGCACCTGCTCCCCATCTGCACACAAATAGATGCGGGAGGGCTCCTTCAGTATAGAAAAGGAGTGGCAACCAGGAAGGCACCAGATGGGCGGGGCTTGTTAAGTGGAGAAAAAGAGCAGGAACCTGGAAGGCGCCATGTGGGTTGGGCATAGGCCAGGTGACCTAGATCCACTTGCACCTGCCCCCATCTGCAAAGGAAAAGGGGCTGGATGGCTTCTTAAGTAGGGAAAAAGAGCAGCAAACAGGAAGGCACCAGGTGGGCGGCGCTTTCTAAGTGGGGAAAAAGAGCAGCAACCTGGAAGGCGCGAGGTGGGTGGGGCCTAGGCCAGGTGACCTAGATACACTTGCACCTGCTCCCCATCTGCAAAGGAAAAGAGGCTGGAGGGCTCCTTAAGTAGGGAAAAAGAGTGGCAACCAGGAAGGCACCAGGTGGGCGGGCTTTATAAGTGGAGAAAAAGAGCAGCAACTTGGAAGGCATCATGTGGGTGGAGCTTATGTCAGGTGACCTAGATCCACTTGCTCCTGCTCCCCATCTGCAAAGGAACAGTGGCTGAAGGACTCCTTAAGTAGGGAAAAAGAGCGGCAACCAGGAAGGCACCAGGTGAGCGGAGCTTGTTAAGTGGGGAAAAAGAACAGAAACCTTGAAGGTGCCAGGTGGGCAGGGCTTAGGCCAGGTGACCTAGATCGACTTGCATCTGCTCCCGATCAACAAAGAAAAAGAGGCTGGAGGGCTCCTTAAGTAGGAAAAATGTGCGGCAACCAGGAAGGCACCCGGTGGACGGGGCTTGCTAAGTGGAGGAAAAGCACTAACCTGGAAGTTGCCAGGTGGGCGGGGCTGAAGTCAGGTGACCTAGATCCACTTGCACCTGCACCATATCTTTAAAGGAAAAGATGCTGGAGAGCTCCTTAAGTAGGGAAAAAGAGTGGCAGCCAGGAAGGCACCAGGTGGGCGGCACTTTCTGAGTAGGGAAAAAGAGTGGAAACCTGGAAGGCGGTGGGTGGGAGGGGCTTTGGCCATGTGACCTAGATCAACTTGCACCTGCTCACCATCAATCTACAATAGACAAACAACATAACATTATGGGATATTTGTGTCTACGGTTCTTATAATTAAACCAACTAACACCTTCTGAAAACATTGATTGGTAAAAGGATTGGAAACAATGTTTGGTAAAAAGAAAGCTCGGAATTTGAAACAATGATTAGTAAAACAAAATCCCAGGATTAGAAGCAATGGTTGAAAAAAGGAAAGCCCAGGATTGCAAGCAATGGTTCGAAAAAAAGCCCAGGATTGGTAGCAAAGGTTGGAAAAAGGAAAGCCCAGGATTGGAAACAATGATTGGCAAAAATAAAGCCCACGATTGGAAACAATGATTTCCAAAAAGAAACCCCAGGATTGGAAACATGATTGGTAAAAAGAAAGCCCAGGATTGGAAACAATGACTGGTCAAACGAAAGCCCAGGATTGGAAACTTTAATTGGTAAAGTTAAAGCCCAGATTTGAAAACAAGGATTGGTAAAAGGAAAGCCCCGCATTGGAAATTTAAAGCAGTGTCTCAGTGCTCACTCTGCTCTACAGGCTTAAGGGACATCAGTGAGTGTAACTTTACAATCATGAAGATACTGAGGTAATGGCTGGAAATGTAGGCGCTTGAAGGACACACATCTTCTTGTCACCGATTTTCATGGTCAGTGTGTGAGGCAGACAAGCAATTATCCGAGATGACACACAGACAGCCAATGGCCCTGGCTCCACGGCACGACACAAATGAGTTCCTGTGGCTCTAAAGGGCTTTGAAGCTGAGGAGACGGATTCTGAACTCATAGCAGGCGGGCAAAGAGCACATCCCAGAATCTCTGCTAAGCCATCAGACAAGGCCTTTCCAGCCCCCGGGCCACTGACTTACTCACGGGTTTGGAATTCTAATCAATTTCCACTCCAAGCACCTGAAGGCCCAGTCAGAAGTAACAAAGGCAGAAAGCGCCCAAAGGGTAGGAAGAGAATTTGCAAGCGCGGCTAAGTAGGACAAAGGAATATCCGTATTCCCGGTTTTGCTAGAATGAATCAGAGAGGCAGCCTGAGGAGAAAGGAGCGCGAGGTTCCAGTAGTTATTAGGCGGATGAAAGCGAAGCAGTAGGCAGAGGGAGGGCCAGGAGGGAAAACAGTTTAAAGCAGCATCACAGGAGGACATCATCGTCTGAGCCAGATACTCTGAAGATTAAACACACTTTGATGGCAAAATCACGAGGAAAGGATCACAGGGAAGGATATCAAGAAAAGAGACTGGTGCAAAATAGATTGAAAAACTCATAATTGATATTCAAAGGGCAAGTGGAGTCCTTTGAGAGACTGAAGCGGTGCTGCGCGAGTTAGTGATGCGAACGGCGCGCCTCTCCTTCACAGGGCGGAGGGTCGACACAGTCAGGTGCTGGGGATGTGGTTTTCAAAGTTTCTTAGAAAAGGAGACAATTATCTGCCTTCAACTTTCCAACCCGAGGGACTGGTGCGGTCATAAGTTAGAGAACCCCTCCAGGGAACAGGACAGTTCTACTGAATGGTGGCTTAAAAAGACGAGGGGATGCAATTAAACCAAATAGAACTGACATGCCACTTGCCGAAGTAACATGTAGATGAGTCCATTGCTTGCACACTTGGCTGGTGTGCCTGTGTGTTTTTAAGTCACACAAACACCATTTTCCATTTACCGGGCTATCCTTTCATGTATATTGCTATGTTTATGAGCCAGTATTGCCCGCATTCGAGATTTAAATGAGTGGATTCTTCTGCATAATGGTCCTTTTAAAACAATGAAGTAATCATCAGTGGCACCTTGTTGATTGAAAATAGATGATATGTTAATACATGAATTACCCTCCAAATTAGCACTCGCATTTACTCCTATGGGCCGCCATTTTAGAATTAATCTTTGACATATTTGCAGCAATTGTTGCAAAGTAAAATGGAGCCTGACTTGTTCTCCTTAATTTGCTTCTTGGTGCTGGACGTTTGAGTAGAATCAGGGTTACAGAGATCCACATGGTTTGGGTGCTGTTGGCTAAGCAGATAAACGACAGGGAGCTGGCACACAAGCATTGCAACTTGAGGAGAGATGGCTAGGAACATCATTACAACACTGCATCATGGAGTGACACAGCAGCGTTGCCATTATGGCCATTGATGTCAACCATGCAGATGGCAGCGAGGAGTGAGGTGAGGAGGCTGATACTGAATGAGTGGTTGATTAGCTGCAAGTGCAGGATCTGAGGGTGAGTTGAGGGGGGTCAACAAAGTGAAGTGACACATTTACCAAAGGTAGTGTGGGTCAGGCTGCAGTATGGCATGGAGTAGTGGCAGTGAATCAGTACAGCCACATTTTTTTGTGCTGCAAGGAATTGTGTAGATGCTTCTGATTTCCAAGTTGCAGTTGATGCAGAAGCGTTTCCTGATGACTGTCATCTCAACTTGTGTACATGCAGTAGATCTGCATGTCTATTTACATTTTGTGCTGGGGTAGCTTGAGGCTGTGCCATTAAAGGCCCTAAAAAAACAACAAACATATATATATATATATTCAGTAAAAAAACTTTGTTAAAGGGACGTTATGGTTAAGTTGCGCTACTAAAAACCTATGAAATTCAGTGAAAAAACATTGTTAAAGGGACGTTATGGTTCAAAGTAAAACCGAAAAACCCCAGAAATTCGGCAGTATGGTAAGATAAGCAACCATAACTCGTGCCTCCACCGTGCACTGCTAACACTAACACCCAGGACATCAAAGATGACATCACAAATGTCATTGATGACATCACTGATGACATCACGTGGCTGGCTCTCCCTTTTTTTCCTTTCCTGACATATCTAGGCCACATGATTTTCTTAGTAACAGTCAGGAACTAAAAATTGTAAATCACTATATTCGTAGACTTATCCTTCAAGTATGTTCTTAGAATAATTCCCTTATGGTCCAGTCATATCATATGAAATATATACATAGGAGAAGTCACAACCTTGAAAGACAGCAATCCTTTTTGTGCATTAAAATTATCAGTAGATTTATCAGCACTTTCTGATACTTTTGATGTTTTTTTATTACTGTACTTTCCCTGTATATGCTCATATTTTTATATGTTGTACTCACACTATTTTCCTTAGGGTCCAGACAGATCATGTGATATATATAGATAGGGTAAGTAACAGCTTTGGAACAGAGCAATCATTTCTCTGCATAAAGGTAATCAGTTAGGTTATGAACACTTTCTGCTACTATTGCTGTTTCTTTTTCCTACTTCAATTCCCTTGTATATATTCATATTTGTATGTGGTGTTGTCTCTTTGTGATTTGTGTATAATAATGCAATTATGTAGTAAGTGGGTTTTATTACCTACTTATCACAAGTTTCACTGTACGCAAAACTCTAATATGAAAACAGTTATCATTTCAATATTCAACATGGCAGGCTTATGAATATTGCACCTCCATCATGTATGCTGCACACAATGCCTATGTTTCTACATGAGTACCTTAGTATACTGGATTGAAGTTGATAATAGAATGCTATTTATATCAATGCATAGCTTAATGCACTGATTAGCACTTGATATTTATTCCAATAATCTTTGACACTTGTTTTATTAACATTACACTAAGAATCCATTGTACAGACTTTTCATGAAAGGTAAATGCACATTTGTGATGTCATCTTTGATGTCCTGGGTGTTAGTGTTAGCAGTGCACGGTGACGGCGCGAGATATGGTTGCTTATCTTACCATAACTGCCGAATTTCAGGGGTTTTTCGGTTTTACTTTGAACCAGAACATCCCTTTAACAACGTTTTTTCACTGAATTTCATAGGCTTTTAGTAGCGCAACTTAACCATAACGTCCCTTTAACAAAGTTTTTTTACTGAATTTCATAGGTTTTTAGTAGCGCAACTTAACCATAACGTCCCTTTAACAAAGTTTTTTTACTGGATTTCATAGTTTTTTAGTAGCACAACTTAACAATAATAACTTTGACTTTATGTACATATAATATGGAACATACTGAACTCTTTCTACTGAATTTGACGGTCCGCAGACATGTTTGGACAACAGTACCACCACCTAAAAACTCTGGGGAGGTATGTGTAATAGTTATATCATAACATAGGAACATTTAACAAATTCACAAAGCAGCACACATACAAAGTATATGTAGTAATACTTAAAAAATGTTACCCATATATGTAACACACTAACCATTCATGTAAATACAATATGTTTTAAAATGGAATATACCAAAAGAAGTTAAAGTGGCTTCCACCATAATTACCTCACAGAGGCTCCACAACCAACAGCAAGACCAGACGTATACACTACTGATTACATATCTCACCAGACATAGTAAGTGCACTTCTTTTTACTCATATATTTATAAACTTTCTATATTAGAAAAAAAAACATATTACTTTTTTGTTTTCTCACAGAAATGTGTACTACTCTCAACTGCTAGAGGAGCATTTCCCACGAGAGGAAATGTTAGAAAATACATTTAACATACACATTTTTGTATTACAGACCATACAAAAATTCCAAGCATCTCACAACAACAATCAGAGGATATCACTCTACAGCAGATTAATCAAAAAATGGATGACCTTATGCAAAATTTTATGGATTTGAAAAACTTTGTGGAAAATTATGTGAAACCCCCAACAGCACACCATTGTCCAACCTGCACTTGTCCCCACTCACCCTATCCCACGCAGTTAACCCCAAACCCTGTCTATGGACCAAAGCGTTTCGATGAGCTTTCCTTCCCTTCTTCACCTGATCCCAGTTATCTAGAAATCCCTAATTCTCCTGTTTTTGTTTCAGTTTCTGCCCCACCTTCCCAGTCATAATTGTATATATATATGAAATAAAGTTACTTTTCTTATATTGTGTTGTAATTACTTTCAATTCCTTGTGATAAAACCAATGTAGGTGTCCACGGACACCGCGGTTGTTCGGAAATGTTCGTAAAGAAACAAAAATGTGACTGTCCTGAGGACACTACAGCTGTCCGTAATGTTCTCATGCAAGTTGAAAATGTTCTAAGAACACTCGTAGTGTCCTGAAATGTTCATAAATAAACAAAAATGGAGGTGTCCTTAAGAACACTATGCCTATTCGTAGTGTTCGATAGCAAACAGAAACTGTTCTAAGAACTCTCGTGGTGTCATGAATTGTTTGTAAATAAATGAAAATGGAAGTGTGCTTGAAACGCTATGTTTGTCCGTATTGTTAGCAAATAAATTAAACTGTGCTACGAACAAACGGCTGTCCGTAACTGTTTGTTTTGCATGTGACGCACTTTTAATTAGTTCGTTCAGGACCCGAACACTGTCCGCAGAACATCAACACGCATGCGCAAAACAATGTCCGTACATTGGGTGTCCTGCGGACGACCGCTACCTTAGCGAACATGCTCACAAAACAATCATGTGACCGCGCCCACGCTCATCTTGTGCTCTAAATGCGGACACTGTTCGTGTCCCCGAGCAGTTTAAAAGTACATTTCCAAGTAATCCACAATATTTCTCATTAAAAAATCACCATACCACAAATCCCACATACTAATCCTAACTTTCCACATAGTTTTTGTGACTTTTTGAACCTTTTTTGATATTCGATCTGTCTTGCGACCCGCGCACAATCACCCCAATATAAGACCACACCCTAGAGCACATTCTCATTGTGTTTCTGACTATTCCACAGAGCACACTGCATTTTGCTGCATACTTTGCAGATTTTGAGATTTCCATCTCCAAGCCTATGACATCCATGGCTCGACTATTACCACATGGTGCTACATCTGCCTCAGCACCACCCCCACCCCCTCCAACACCCCAACACCACCATTTCCCCAAGGGCCTGAAGAGGGGAACAGGAGTGAGAATACAGAGGAGGAAGAAGAGGATGACGAGAATGAGGTAGAGGAAATCCCTACTACCCCCCTTGGCGTGAATCTTGGGTGTGGCGATTGTTTACTGTTGATGGAAACGGTCCTAAGTCTCATGCGAACCGTGTCACCTGTAATGAGTTCAAAATGGTACTCAGTCGCGGGAAGCATGGTTCCTATATCTTTGGGACCACTACCATGAAGCGACACCTGCGCTCATCCACACTGGGGACATTCGCAAGGTTGTACCTTGCGATAAGCGTAGTAGGTTGATTGCCTCTACTTCATCCTCCGTTCCTGGTCCTCTCACCAAAAGGAACACCTCTGTGGGACAGCGTCTTCCTCAAGCTGCCTCACAGGCCATACAGAATTCCGATGACCCTTAGCTTTCGAGGGTCACAGTTGTATGTGTGTACTTTGACACAGTACTCTGCAGGGGGGAATGACTTCGGAGTGCTTTTGAGACAATCGTCTCAGAGCACCAGAAGACCTGCTCACTACCCAAATAAAACCCACTCTACATCTTCCTCTCTCAGCTCGCCCTTTCTTATCCCTGTGGTTGGTGTCCCCCTCCCTTTACCCACCTTTCCCTCCTCTCCTAGTGTGTTGTGTATAAAAAAGAACAAAAAAAATACAAAATAACAAAAATCAAAAATAAAAATAAGGCTCTTTTCAGAGCCGCCTTTCACAGTTAAAAAATAGAAGTGAAGATACATAAAGCATAGCCATTTCCATTTCGTGAAAGTCCGCGGACGGTCCGCGAACAGAAAAACAATTGCATTGCTACCCTATTGAAACCAATGCATTTTTCTCTAACCGGAAATGGTGGCTCTGAAAAGAGCCTTTGGGAGGTGTTTCAATGTAAAACATTTTAACTACGTAAGACGTACTTCAAAACGAATGCTGTATTTCTAAAAAAGGTCGCAATGCATTTTGTACATTTCTCAGAAAAATTTGATTGCCAGCATAAGTAAGATGGACTCCATCTTTGCGAAAAATGTATGTACTACGAAACAAAATATTTTCATTGTTAAAAGAGTACATGCCAAAATCTCTTAGGAAGGCACAAACATCCTTATTAACATTACGCCTTGCTTTCTCCATTTGTGGACCACATGAGAAAGAACAAAGCCACACTTGCCTCTGCGCAATCCGTGAAAAAATTATTTTAGAGTTTGGAAACATGTCCATTATCTTCTGAAGTCCTTCTTTCATTTCAAATTGCAAAGAAATTCCAGACGCATGTCCTAAACTGTTCCCTCCACAATGAATTACAATTATGTCTGGATGTTCCTCTATCTTCAAAGTTGCACAGAGAGGTAGCAAGTCCAACCACTTCATTCCACGCACTCCATGCCAGTGCACTTCCACATGTGGGAATCCAAGATCTATAGATACTCCACAGCTTTCTGCATGCACCTTCAACCAATGAATCCACAAGTCTCCCAAAATCCATACAATCTGTGTTTTGAAACACTCAGCCATAGCTATCTGTTCTTCTCTCTGCAAAAACAATATCTGAGAAAACCTCTCCTAGCACAACACACTCACTAAACTTTACTGACCAATCCCTTGTTTCATCCAATCTCATTTACATACCTCCCCTCCCCAAATTCCCCAGATGTAATACGCGGTGTCCTAGAACTACCGCCATGTCCGCGAACGTATCGTAACATGTACAGCCCTTCTACCATTTTGATTTCACTCTCTGTGCCATTCCCTCATTGGATGTAGCTAAGCAATCACATGACCATCCACCAATCAAATCCAATAACTCTACATGTAGCTGCATCATCATAGAGCAGCACTACAAATGTACGGTGTATCTCTTGGAGTACAAGTCTCATACCATTGACAACCACGATCTACGAGAAATACTATGCAAATCTCCAATATTTCTACTTGCAGCTTGGTCCATACCCATATACATGAACAGAAAGTATATGTATGCATATTTTCTACACAGTACATGAACACATTTTCTAACCGACTTTTACCTTCTATAATCTGAAAAATGAATGGACGATCATTGTTTCATTGTCCTAAAATGACCTGTCACTTACCAACCTTTATATCGTTTAATTTCTTCATACACACACACACACATGCAAATACTATTAAACTAACATTTTCGAAATAAAATATATACACGACATATAATCACACAAAATAACATACACACTCTATGATCAAATCTCAAACAATAATATTTGTACAAACACATAATTGGTTTTAATTTTTTTCGTTTATCTAAGTACTTACATACATTTATATAGGACAAGCAGACTATGACATTCACTCACTGTTACGTGCAAAAACAGGCTATGACAATGACTCACTATCACGTGGAAAAGCTTAGTTACAAGAATAGTGGTATACATTGGTAGATTATGAATTACACAAACCATAGTAAACATATTTTCTTTCCTACTCTTAGTCATAATATAGTTTTAATGGTTTTCAGGAAAACGCTGAGCATTTCAATTTAAAAAAGTCTATGTCTAAAATGAAAACAGTGCTATATAGCAACCAAATTACTAATTTCTTTATTTTACAATTGCAGTGAAGCCCATTCTCCTGAAGAGAAGTAGCCGATTTTGATTTACAAAGAACAACTAAGAAGCAAACTACTCATTTTTGAAAAAAAAAGTAAGTAGATTGTTACCATAATATTTGATTTATAACTCACACGCACTGTACGGTGCATTCATGGTATTTCTGTGCCTAAAAATAGAGATTCTGCACCATTCTGACCAAAAATCCCCCCCCGTCTTAAACAGTGATCTCCTGTCAGAATGGCCCTCAAATTCCTATTTTTCGGCACACAAATTACCCAACTCAGCCGCTAGAATGTAGATGTTGTAGACCAAACAACTGTTTTAATTGTAGAGCTTTACCTATATTATTTATTCTTCTCCGCACCACCGGCTTACTTTTTTCTGTCATCTGAACCCCAGTTTAGTAACACATTAATTGAAGAATACCCATCCCTGGTAGTTCAACTTCCCAATTCACAATCACACACCATTACATACATCTTTATCATCTTACTCAAACAATCATGCACACAACACACATGCATTGCAGAAAACCCCAACCCATACCTTCTGTATTTTTTTCAACAGACGCTACAGAATGCCCACTAAAAAGCAACTCCGTAGAAAGGGATGCAGAAGTAGAGCAAATGAAAAGAAAAGTCTCCAACATAAACACCCATCTACAGCAGAATTTGTAAAAAACGTTGAAACACAACAGCTAATACAGTCATGTTGTGAAACAGAAGAAGTTTCTAGTGCAAAAACTTTGCCTCCTCTATCACAAAGTAAAACGACCCAAAAAAACTATTAACAGAAAATCAACTATCACTACAAATAAAACGTCTTCTATAAATCTTGATATAGTACAAAGTAAGCATACCAAAAAAAGTATATTAGCCAAAATGTTCTGTCACAAAGTCCTTCAAAATCTGATAAAAACAGGAAAGAAACCAAGTTCAACACTTCAAACCTATCGTAGGAAAGTAATCTTAGAAGCGTTGATAGACAATGCATTTCTTCTCAAAAGAAACTTATTTATTGTTGTGTTAAACAGAATTAAACCACTAACAAAACTAATAACTAAACTTCAAAAAAGACTTCTCAATAAACAAAATGTGAACAGAAATAACTTCTTAAATATCTGTGGAGGTGAATGGAGTCACACTGCAAGCACAGAACCATACTTTAATGAAGAAGCGTACAAACAAAAGCAAACAAATACAATTGCCATACATAGCAGTGGTCGAGGTTATGAAAAAGTTAATAATACCATAATGGAACAAGAAGTACTCCTTACAGAAATATGCCCTGAAAACTTAGATTTACCCCTCCATTCGACTGAATCAGAACATCTAATTTACACATGGCCATGCACGTCAATGTGTAACATTCCCAAAAAAATGTTCCAATCTTTACGCCTATTCCTCAATCAATATGTGAAAAGCAAATACAAAATCAAAATTAAAATACTGCATAGTATGAATGCTTGTCCAGTACGCAAGCACACAGGACTGCAAGGACATTCGTTGGCCTGCATATCAGGAGCTACTTGCAAAACAACCTTCCATGATATCAAAAGGATATCAACACATCATGCAAGTATAAGAAATCTAGTTTATAAACTGTATTATGCAAAAAGTCCTGCTTTAGCACTAGCCAATTTAAATAACATTCTTCTACATGGTACACCAAAAGACCTACTAGAAGAAATCAAGTATATACAGAAAAACTATTTTGGAAATGAAACCCACTTACAAGATGAAATAGCTGTCAACCAACTTCGTAACAAATCTGCACATGGCAACCTTTCACTACACACATACAAAAAAGAAATACTAACATTTCAAAGCACTTCAGCTGAAGTACCAAACCACGTGTGTGTATGTTGCCGCAGAACGTGTTATAAAAGTAACACAAAAACTATAGACCTTTCATACAAAATAGAAGACAATGAAGATTATAAATGGTTTCAATTAGCTCTCTACCTTATAGCAGAAAACAAATACGAAATAACTGACCCCATAATACTTTGCAGCTACTGCACTACCAAATTTGACAACAACCAAACTCCTTCAAGTCTATCTCAAATAACTTGGAATTACATCCACTACCAAAACTCCTTCAACAACTTAATTTTTATGAAAGCATCATAATTCAAACAGTTCATCTATTTCAAGCAATTATACGCCTTCAACCAAAAACTGCAAAATTACCTCCCTCTGAATTAGTGAAAGGTATTCATGGAAAAGTAGTGTATTTACCATTAGATCTAAAAGAAAATGTGCACACTCTAGGAGTGTAACGTCCAATGCAGCAATCTTTAATTATCTTGGTAAATGGAGTACCTACAAAAGACAAAAAAAATTGGCAACAACTGGTAGATTTACATAAAGTTAGAGAAGCCCTGCAATATCTCAAAGAGAATAATGATTTTTACAAAGAAATTAATATCGAAGAAAACTTGAAAGATACAACTGAAATAAATCAAGAGACACAAGAAACTGGTCAGTTTGAGCTCCTAGATCCTGCTACAATAGCAAATACTTTAGACCATTATACAATTCACCCATTGCACTCTAATGACACCATAGAAGATGCACTGGAAACGTACCAAATGCGTCAAACAAAAGGATCACCAATCAGCATATGGGAAAAAAGTATAGAAGCACATGCTTTTCCTCTACTCTTTCCTACTGGCAAAGGAGGAAGATACGATGATAGACCTGTTCAAATATCATCATCAGAATATCGCTCATTACGAATGTATTCTGAAGATCCCAGATTTCAACAAAATGTGAAATACATATTCCACCTACTCTTTGAAAGTGAACTAGCAACTTTATGTTGCAGAGTTGCACACGTATTAAAATCAGGATCACACTTTCAAAATATGACAGCCACACAATTATTACAAAAAGTTCAACAAAAAGGTGAGGTTTTACAGACAAATCTTACAAATCTATTAGCAAATATGCGAGGTACTAAAGAGTACTGGTTTCGACGCAATGGAGATGTACGTTGTATGATCAGAAACCTTGGCCCACCCACTTGGTTTGTTACATTAAGTTGCGCAGAATATGCATGGGAAGATTTACATGCTTTCCTACGCATATCAAATGAAAACAAAACAAACATAGATATACTAACACCTGGAGAACTTTGTTCTCAGGATCCTGTTAATGTTTCTAGATATTTTCACAATCGCTTCATTGCTATGCTACATTTTACTTGAAATAAAACTGTTCCTCCCCTTGGAGAAGTGCAACACTTCTTTTGGAGAAAAGAATACCAAGCCAGAGGAGTGCCTAATGTCCACATGTTTTTATGGATTAAAGATGCTCCTAAATTTGGTCAAGACAGTGATGCCACTGTTTTACAGTTTATTGAAAAATATGTCACGTGTGAAATTCCATCAGAATCCACAAATAGTGATCTTCATGCAAAAATCTTACAATTCCAAAGACACAAATGTGGCAAATATTGTCGTCGCATATTCAAAAACAAAGGGAAATACTACACCAAATGGCGATTTGGTTTCCCTAGACCAGTTACAAATACAGGTCAAGTGAACAACCTCATGTCTTCAGTTAGACATAGTGTTAAAGGTAAGTCACCTAAAAATACATATTGCATAAAAATAAAAGAAGAAGAAAAATATATCAATGATTACAATGCAATCATTGCCCACTTGTGGAATGCAAACATAGATGTGCAGTACATTACAGACAATTCTACTGCAGTTGCACGATATGTCACAGCATACTTAACCAAATCAGAAAAGACAGAGCTCCAAGACCTCTGGAATGACCTGTCATCAGATAAAACAGTGTATCAGAAATTATACAGCTTGGGCATAAAAATGCTGTCCCATAGAGAATATGGAGCCTATGAAGCAGCTGATCGATTAACTGGTACTTCATTGTATGGTAAATCTGCAAACATAGTATGGCTAAGTCTTGGTCCAGCTAAATCTAGAAAAAGAGTTCTAAAATCATACGAAGATATAGAAACAATAGCCAAACATGATCCCAAAAGCCAAGACATTTTAAAAAACAATTTATTGGACACATACTACCCAAACAGGAGTACCACTTTGGAAACCATGTGTCGATACCACATAGCCCAAAACTACACATACAAAAATAACATAAAACCTGATGAGCAAAACCGTAAATACAAAGTGACAAACTGTGATGGCAGCTTAGTAAAACTCACCAAACCAAATTTAATTAATCATATCAAATTGTCATTAAAGACTCCTCAACATAAAGAAATATATTACATGTCCCTGCTACAACTCTTCAAACCATGGAGAAAAGAAGAAGAAATACTAGATAACTATGACGCATATGAAGACACTTTCAAAGTCAATGAAAGCAGTATAACTGTTCTAAACTTTGCACAGTACAAAACAATGTTGCACAATGAACAGCAACACGAAGAGGAACTCCAGGCCCAACTAGATAAGGACACTCCTGACAGTCGTCAACCTTCTGTCACAGGAAGCCAAGAACCACTGGGAGAACCACTAATAACAAATGAGGCAGAATTAGCTATGATAGAAGTAGAAAACACCATGTGTCACTATGAAGATAAAGAAGACTTAACTACACTACAATCAAAACTAAACAAAGAGCAACGTAGCATTTTTCAAGAAATAACAAAAGAAATTGCACATGGTGTGCAACATGAAAACAAAGAATGCACCTGCCAAAATGACAAACCTATACTATTGTATGTCAGTGGTGAAGCTGGTTCTGGCAAAACATTCCTAATCAAAATCATCAGTATGTTCCTTCAACAATTGACAAACAACAAACTGTCAGCTGTTGTCACTGCCCCCACAGGTTTAGCTGCCTACAACATAGGTGGTGTCATTTTACACCGATTACTACTCCTGCCAGTAGAACACCAAAACAAGTTAGATTATTACAAACTTTCTGAAGAAGCTGCAATGGAAGTACGCAGAGTATTGAAACAAATGCAAATGCTACTAATAGATGAAGTGAGCATGGTGTCCAACCTAATGTTGGCTTTGATTCACCTCAGATTACAAGAAGTACTCAAAACAAACTATGAAGAGCTATTTGCAGGAAAACACATCATTGTTTTCGGAGATCTTCTTCAATTGACACCTGTAAAAGGTGAGCCTATTTTTAAAACATTAGGACACAAACTCTGCCGTAAAACTGTTGGCAGCATTGGAAATGTCAACCTTTGGCAACATTTCCAATACAGAGAATTAACAGAAAACATTCACCAATCTGCAGATCTCACTTATGCCAACATCTTAAAAAGTATCAGAGTTGGTATACTTTCTAGAGAAGCAGAAGCAATATTGAAAACCCGGCACATCCATGCACGTTATGGTGATAATGCATGTGCTACAGATGTTATGGAACAATTAGCCCACAAAAATGTCAATTGTATGGCCTTAATGCCAACTCTTGCAAGCTGTTTCAATTTCAATGAAATAATGTTAAGCAAAGAAATGCAACCAATTATGGAAATTCGCGCCACAGACAAACTAGATGTACATGGAATGACGCTACCCATGTGTGACCAAGCAACAGCAAGACTAAATAGTTTAGAAACATCAATCTCAAACACAGCAGGCTTGGAAAAGATATTAAAATTATCCTTAAATTGCAGAGTAATGCTTAAACGTACCCTTGACGTGGACCAAGGACTAGTTAATGGAGCACTGGGTACAGTTGTTGGCTTTCAAACATACCCACGTGACAACAAATTCAGTTTGTCAATATTCTCTTTGACAAACTTTCAGAAGTAAAAAGAATAGGACGCTCAACAGCTCGATTCCTTCTCTTCAAAGACATGTTTGCACGCAGAGAACAATTTTCTCTAACTCTTGCATACGCAGTCACCATTCATAAATCACAAGGTCTTACTCTAGACAAAGCAACGATAGACATTGGTAACACAGTCTTTAAAGAAGGCATGAGCTACGTAGCACTGTCACGCCTACGTACAATTGACGGTCTATTTCTAATAAACTTTGATGCAAGTAAAGTAAACGCTGATATTCCTTGCATTTTAGAATACAATAGACTTCGTTCACTATACACCCCTCATCTACAAACATATCCTGTTCCACAAAAAGGAACATTTTCTAAAAGAAAACTAAATCAAACAGAAATGCAACAGGATGTCACTGCAAATCCTCCAAAGAGACTAAAAGAAACTAAAACGTCATCAAGTACCACAAGCAAAAAATAATCAATTAGGGAAAGTAAACCAGGTACTTCTTTAAAGACGGAAGACAAACTCCAAAAAAAGCAGTTAGATACAGAACTACCTGGACCATTTAAAATCTCAAATATAGTTGGTGTAAGTTGCTACGCAAATGTAGCAATGAATATTCTATTTCAATTACCACCAATTGTTGACAACATTTACTTACACAGTACAGACCCATTGTGTTTGCAAATGTTAGTACTTCACAGAAATGCAGCAAACAATCCTGACAACACGTATAGTGTTTTTGGAATAAGACGACAATTGGACTACTGTGCTGGAATGGTGAAATTCACTATAAACTCACAGGAAGATCCACAAGAATTTCTAATGTACTTACTATTAGTACTGGAAAACAAAAACATACCTATAAATGAAATCTTCCAGATTTCATACATGTGGAAACATACATGCACTCTCTGCAACAATGTGACACAAGAACAAATCCCCAATGAGCGCTTTGTCTATATATCAATACCTAATTGTGAATCCGTTCCATTTCAGCAACTTGTACAAAATGCAAACCACAGTAGATTATGTTCTACCTGCAATTCGGATAATCGCTCCACGTTACTAATACAAACACATAGTAAATACGTAATACTAATGCTTCTACGTTACAATGCAGATGGTACGAAAAACAACTGCTAGCTGACTGGATTCACACATGGTCAAATTTCACTTGGTAGGAAAACCTTCACAACAATAGGTATAATCTACCACGCAGGAGCCACAACCAACTCAGGGCACTACACTGCATATATAAAAAAAATGTGGATGGTTTGAATGTAATGATAGTACCGTTACTCTAAAGCAGAGATTAGCAGCTAATCTTACAAACGCGTATTTAATGTTCTTAAAACCAAAATTTGATAACTGAACTGTACTTAAACCTTAAGTACACTTGTAGTAAAAAAATATAAACTGTCACAATATTTCAAAACCTATCTAACTGCCCAAAGATTCTACAACAACTAATCAGATAAATTAATACCATTCAAATAGAGCAAAAAATAGACAGTTAGAATACGCCAATTGGTATCTAACTGTCCCAAAATTTACAAAGATGCAAACAGATAAATCAATACCACGAAATTATATCAAAACATAAACAGTTAGAATACGCCTACTGGTTTCTAGCTGGGCCAAAATTTTACAATATCCAAACAAATACCTAATATCTTACTGCTCACAAAAACTGGAACAATCCAATGCATAAAGCATTAGGCAGAAAGTACAAGTAAACGCGGAAAACAAACAAATAAATAAACTGTAGCATAACAGAAAAAGTTTTTTTTTTTAATCCAACATGGATTTTTTTTCTCCCACAGACCCAATGATTTTAGCAACAAACACAGAAACTTTGCACATTGCACAGTACTCTGGTTTCTAATCTACTAAATATGAGGGTCAATAAAAAGAAGAATATGTTGATTGTACAATGTAATAAGTTATTATAAAATACTAATACTGACATGTTATTTTCTTTTATTACAGAAATGAACAAGAAAAACATGGACTCCCGTTACTAAACCAAATAGTACGCATAACAAGATAAATACAACCATCGCAGCATATCACACCCATACAAGCTTATAACATTGTTCCTTATAAATTAGTTTTTGACCCAAAGTTAAAAGCCACTATGGGTGTGATATGCTGCAGTGGTTGTGGCCAGGGCTTACACTCTTGGGTGCATGGCCAAATGGCCATGCACCCAACATTCTATACCCTGGCCACAACCACCCAGCATATCACACCCATAGATGCAAAAATTGCAACCATTGTTATGTCCGCGGACAGGGGGAAGGTCCTAGGACACATTCAACTAGCCAGAGGACAATACAAACAGCGTCCTCAGGACACCCCCATTTTCTTTATGTACGAACATTTGTGGACACCGCGATTGTTCTTAAAACATTTTCCCCTTGCCAACGAACAATACAGACAACGGGCCTCATTACGACCCTGGCGGTAAGGGGTTAACGCCAGCGTTAGCTGCGCCGACCCCTTACCGCCAATTACGAGGTCCCCTAGCGCCATGGTGCTTTTAACACCTGCTTTTAGCAGGTGTTAAAATCCATGGCGCTAAGGGACCATGGAGTTAATTACGCCATCATAATTTACGGTGGCGTAATTAACGCCTTTCCCACTCCCATTATGCCCTATGGGGCAAAAATGGGAATGGGGAAGGGTAAATGGGGATTGGGGACTTACCGCCCCGCCAAGGTCGGAATGGGGCGGTAAGTCCGCCAACCACCATGGCGTAAACGTAGTTTACCGCCTGGGTCGTAATGAGGCCCAACGTCTCCAGGACACCCCCTGCAAACATTCCAAGACCCCACGAGTGTTCTTAGAACACTTTCAAGTTGACAACGAATCCATTCTGTTTATTTACGAACATTCCAGAACAGCCGTGTTGTCCGCAGACAAATCGAACACAACAAAAGCATCCAACACATAAATAAAATACAACTTTGAACCTATCTCATACTCCCCCATCCTCCCCAAAGACTTCTACACACCAACACACTCTACTAAATACACATTTTGAACAAACTTTCACCGCCCTGTCCGTGGACGTCCGCAAATGCAAGATGGCGGGCGCAACAGAAAATCTGACGCGCATTCACGCACCGTGCCGTCCAATCAGCGAACACGTCACATGTCCGCGGACATGACGCAAGCCGCTGGGCCAATCGGGGTGCTGTCCGCGGAGCGAACAGGGAAGTCCGTCCATGAAGCGAACACAGATATCACTAATTTTTTTGCCTTACATTTTGGTCATTTTTTAAAAAACTACTGGATGGATTTACACCAAATTTTCAAAAGCACGCTTTCGGGACCAGGACACTGCTCCTGCCGCAAATTTGGTGTAAATCCGTCCAGCGGTTCGGGCTGTAGCCGTGCGCACATTTCTTTCCAATTCAGTCTATGGGAAAAAAAAAGTTTTGGGACCCCCCCTATAACTTTTCCTTCCCTGGGCGAATCCTCACCAAACTTTGCAAAAAATTCAGAGTGGGCCATATACTTTTTTTGCAAAGTTTGGTGAGGATTCGTCCAGGGGGAGCGAAGTTATAAACCGCCCAAAAAGTGCTCTTCCTATGGAAACACCAACTTAACCATAACTACATGGCCGCTACCGCGGCCATGTAATATATATATATATATATATTATATATTACACGGCCCGTGGCAGCGGGCATGTAGTTATGGTTAAGTTGCTAAACCCTTTTTGGGCGGCTTATAACTTTGCTCCCTGTGGACGAATGGCCAAATTTATAGGGGGGGTCCCAACATTTTTTTTTCCATAGACTGAATGGGCAAAAACTTTGTGCACGCCTACAGGCCGAAAGGCTGGAAGGATTTTAACCAAATTTGTGACAGGATCGGGGGGTTGGTTCCGAAAGCATCCGATCAGTACTTTTCTTGAACCCTCCGCGGACAAATTTCCCTGTTCGCTCCGTGGACAAAAGTCTCATTGGCTTGCAGTACACCTTTGATGTCGGTGAACATTGGACGCGGCCGGTGGTTGGTTGGAGACAAGCGTGCTGTCCGTCAACATTTTGGGGAAACAGTGCCATGGTGTATTGGAGGACAGTGTGGCACCGAAAGACTTACGCCATGTGGTGGTGGGAAGAAGGGATGGAAAGGTTGGGGGAGAGAGAAGTGGTTCATCTGAGATATTTTATTAGGTGGGTGAAGACAGTGGTGTGCCTGCAGTATCCGTGCGTACTGCACCAATTCGCAGGTCCCTCCACAGGCGACTACCATGCGTGGCGAATGCAGGCAGCCTTCACTACGGCACAGTAGTTCATGACACGACCTCTTACCGTGGTGACTGGTGGCAGCTGAATTGCAGAAGGGGAGTGCATTGCAAATGACATAAACATTGTTACATAGCGCTTGCTATGCTGTTTTGCATGTGGTAACCCCGTAGCCCCTTCCATGCATGGCTGGAGGCCTTGCACTGACAACTATGGGCCCTGGTTGCAAGTAGGTTTGACATTGTTGCTTGTGTGTGTGGTTTGTCAACATTGCATACATTGTTGGTTCGATGGGAGCACCAGGATTGAACTGACATGCATATATTGTTGGTTCCATGGGTGTGGTCATTGTTTGAACATTCTAAAGTTTTTGTTGTATGGCTGGAGATGGTGCAGTCCCAAGATCTGTAGTGTGCACACTGGGTGCAGTGTTGGAATACTGTCAGTGTAGAAGAGGGTAGGGTTCAAGTGCATCTACTTTGGGCTTGGATACTGCAGCGTGCCAACTGGGTGCAATGTTCTAATAGTGGGTGCATAGAAATGGATAGGGTTGAAGTGCACCTTGGTTTTGGATTGCTCTGGACGTGATGCACATTGATTTGAATTTGATTCATTGCTTTATTGGTAGCCAGTGTAGTGTTTTTAGCACCGGAGTGATGGGTTCTCTTGGGGTATTTTGAGGTGCTATCTGGGTGCCATATTTTGTATATGTTTTATTTTTTCCAGTTGTTCTGGCATACCGAGGTATAGGCTATTGGTGTAATCAACTCTGGACATGACGAGAGTGATGATGTTTAGTGTTTTGTTGGCAAATGTTAGGAACAGTAGGATAATTTTTGTTGCACGTAGTAGAAAGAAGCATTTTTTGAGTATAGTGTTCACTTGTGGCTCTACGGTGAGGTTGTTGTCCATCAGGACTCACAGGTGTTTTACAGTCGATGATGGGGCTGGAGTTGTACCAAGTTCCCTTTGTCAGGGGATGTAGTGGTTGTCTCCTCCATTTTTTGTGATGATCATTATTTCTGTTTTGCCTGGGTTGAGTTTGAGGTAGAGTTCATCCAGTTGAATATATCACAAAGGCAATTCTCAAGTGTTGTGTTTTCTTCTTGAGGGTCTTGTATTTTGAATACTATTTGTGTATCGTCGGCGAAGTTGTAGCAGGTGAGGCTGTGTGCTTTGAAGATTTTGATCAGCAGAGAGAGGTAGATGTTGAGTAATAACGGGGAGAAGGATGATCCTTGTGGTACGCCAAATATGGATTCTCTTTTGTTGGATTTGAAAGGTTTCATCCATACAGTTTCTGTTCTGTTTGTTAAGAAGGATTTGATCCATAGTAGGGCAGTGTCTGTTATTCCCAGTCCTTTTAGTCTTGTGATGAGGATGTTGTGATTAACTGTGTCAAATGCCACAGAGAGGACCAGAAGTATCATGGCCGTACTGTTGTCTGCATCTGCGTTTGTTTTTAGGTCATCCCATATTGAGAGGAGGGCTGATTCTGTTCCTCTCATTGGTCTGAAACCAACTTGTGCCTGGTCTAGTAGGCAGTGGTTTTCAATGAGTACTTGGGTTGTTTTGTAGCTGTGTCTTTCTGATGTACGCTGATTTGAAGAATTGTGAAACTTTCGCTGTTGAGATTGAAAGGTTGAGGAGATGCGTGTGGTATTCCATGGGGGTTCCTTGTTTGAGAATTGGTTTGTATATGTCCGGTGGGCAGGGATCCTCAGGAGAACCTGTTTTGTTGCTTTGATTTACAAGTTTGATGAAGTCTCCACTGATATTTCTGGGTAGTTTTGTAGTTTGTTCAGGCATTCCTCATACGGGTCGGTTCAGTCTGTCGTCCGATCACATTGTCTGTTATGTATGGCTTGTTGTATGGTTATGATTTTGTTTTTGGAGTGGTCTGCTAGGTTATTGCATAGTTTCATCGATGGTATTGGCATGTTGTTGCAACCTGGGGGATTTTTTATTTTGTTTATGATTTTGAAGAGTTATTTTTGGGTCTTTGGGTCTGTGAGGATTAGGTTGTCGTAGTATTTCCTTTTTGCTTTTTGTAGGCACGGATATGTTGTTGAAATTATAGTTAATTTCTTGTGTCATTTGTTGTCCTCCATTCTAGTTCTAGTTTTGGGTTTCTTTTTTTCATGGCGCTCAGCAGTTGGGTGAACCAGTTTGCCATCGCTCATTTACGTGTAGGGGTAAAATGTTTTTCTTTGGTGATTTTGTCTATCGTTAATGAGATCCGGTTGTGGAGTAGGGTTTCTTTTTTATCTGATCAGCTTCTTCCATAAGTTTTGTTTGTGGTTTGCTGACTTCGAGAAGTTCAATTAGGTTGAAGTTTTTTATGGTTCTCCAATTCCTTTTCAGGGCGGTCAGTAGTTTGTCTTGTTGCTTTTATGTTGGGGTAGTTAGTGTGATTATGAATGGAATGATGAGGTGGTCGCTCCAGATTATTTGAATTGGGGGGTGCGGTGGTAATGAGTGTTTTATTGGCAAAAATTGTGTCAAGTGTGTGCCCAGACGATTGGGTTGCTCCTTTGACCAGCTGTTGCAGATTCATTGTATGTGGTTGTGGTTTCTTCATCAAACCAGATATTGAAGTCTCCATGAACGATCAGGGGATTGTGCAAGATGGCTGGGGTTGTGATTGCTTCCGTGAAGGTGTCCAAGAAGGTTGCATCATACATTGGTGGTCTGTACATCATTATGAATTTCAGGTTTGTTTTGGGGTTTACTGACAGGCGTATGATTAGGGATTCACATTTATAAATGCTAAATGGGTCTTCCTATCAACGCTAAATGGGTCTTCCAATTTGTTAGCCAGGTGTTCCTTGTGGATGATGGCCAGTCCCCCACATCTTTTATTTTTTTCTGTTTTCTTGGGCGCATTTGAAGTTGTCCGGCAGGCAGTTGTTGAGGTTGATCTTGTAATTGGCGTCTAGCCAGGTTTCAGTTACAATTAGGATGTTGATACCTGCGACACATAGTAGGGCGTAGATTTCATGGCATGTTTGGACATTGACCCTGCATTGATTAAGTTGCAATGGATCTTTTGGATGTTATTTTGTTTGTTAGTTGATCCTTGTTTTGGTTTGTAATTGTTCAGTTGAGGTGTTTCTGTATTGACGATGATCGGATAAGGATGAAGATCAGCAAAGGCTGCTTCTTCATTAAAGCAGTCTGCTAGATTGGTAGCTTGGATGTTCCATTGCAGTGCTTCTCTAGCCATGCCGATTGATTGAAGATCAGCGACAGCTTCTTCTTCATTAGATTGTTCTGTTAGGTTAGTGGTTGGATTGCTGTTTATTAGAGCTTTGTCGTCTTGTGTGGTCTGTTGTTGATATCTATAGTGCTCTTTGGTTCTTGTAATGAATGAGGTGAAGGGGTTGGTGTCTTCCTGCTCTCTTCTTTGGTTCTCCCGTCTTATTTACGGTCGTTTGGGGTGGTTCTTTGTTTGTCTTGAGGTGTCAGTGTCGCTGATATATTGAGATTCTGCAGTTGACTCGAGGTAGGGTGTAAGATATAACATAAGGGTTTTATCGGGTACCATCTGTCCTTTAGCTGGTGGGATAGGTGTTTCCCAGACTTGCACACTGTCCTGGGGTGGTTGGGTGATTGGTTGTCTGGTGGTGTAGGTCTCAGTAGGGTGAGTATTGTAGTGGTGCTAGGCTAGTAGTCAAGGCTATCTCGGTGTGGAGTGGGCCTACAATGACAAGATTTGCACAGTGTGGTATTCCGCAGCCAAATTTGGGAGTTCTGTATATTTGGAGAAGTTGTGCTCCTAGCAATGCGACTTGAATACAAGCCTAACACAGCTGGTGCCTACATGTAGCAATGCAATATGAGTATAAAAACTAATCACAGCCAGACTTGAGCGTCCCGCGCGGTGGGAGAAAGGCCTAGACCCAACAATACATTTTGAGCACGAGCCTAAGCAGAGATAGAGCCCACACCTAATAATGCAATTTAAGTACAGGCTTGAACACAGCCAGGCCTAAGTCTCCTACATAGTAGGAGAAAGGCATACATCTAACAATGCAACTCTAGTACAAGCCTAAACACAGCCCTATCTGAGCGTCCTTTTCACAAAACATAGACTTTTTACTAAAAATACATCAGCGGTCAAGTCACACTACGTGGCAAATAATGAAAAACCTTCTAGAGATTGTGATAGGCTTAAAGGGAACATCACTAGGATTGCGATTGTTTGCCCACTGTCAGGTGGACAATATATGCCTACCTCTAAAAGATGTAATCTTCAAAACCATTAAGTACATGGTTTTCAATTGGTCTTCAACTATAAGGTCCTTCATTATACAGACCTCTACAATTGGTTGGCATGTGTGTGCCATGTCTGGAAAAATTGGTTCACTTAGCAGTTTGTAAGCCAAGACCCAGGTGCAAAGGAGTGGGTCTGACTCTATCTCCCCACCCAGTTAGCCCAACATCTCTCATCACCCAAGCCTTCTGCCATGAAGATTGTCTTTGAACTTGGCCTTGCAAAGTATCATTGTCTCTGGGAATACATGGGAGTGCGAGCACTCACTGTCGTTGTTCTAGAACTCCAAGTTCAGCTCTATTTTCAACCACAATTTGGTCCATTTTGCAGGTGTTAAATGTCTTAAATGAATGGAACCTGCCACTCTTGGTGTTCTTTCTTTACACCTTAACAGGAGATAATTCATCCTTCGCACGCTCACTCATTTCAAGAATAGAGAGCCGACCATGGTTGCTTCAGTTTTGATTCCAGGCCAGACAGCCTTACCATGCAGCTCCACGTTTTCAGATTTTTCTTGCTGCAACAGAATCCTCCCTCTCTTTTTCATGGGTCCTGGTTTACTAAAATGTATGATACCGATGTCCAGCTTCTATACAGTGGGGGTGTTGCCTGCATTCTATTCACTACATATAGCCAGCTTCTATGATGACTTAGTCTACCTTGCGTTTCAGCGTCTGTACATTTATTGAAGGGTTGATTCTCTGCACCACTTTGTGCATGTGTAATCTTCTTTTTTTATATTTAAAAGTTTCTTTCACTCTTTACTTCATCATTAGTTTCTGTAAAATTCATACATCCTCTTCAGCCAATTTCTTGGGACGCCACACACGTCTCTTGTGACGTCACTAGCTTCTCTCTTTGCTCTTTTTCATATTCCTTCAGGGAGTTCCTCCCTCAGATTGTCATCTCTTGGGGGATACATTTGATATGGTTGTCTGAAAGGGTCTCTTCATTTGAATATATGCTGTGGTATTGGCACAACTTCTGGTGTCAAACACGACACAATCTCAGACTTCCAACATATAGGAGATATGGGGGCGGGATTTACTGCAGAGGCATGTAACTGCTCCTCTACACCTTCAAGTGCGAGTTTAATCAATATAGATGCTGAAAGATATAAAGAAATTCTAGTCAACAGATTTGACACTCTCATACCAGAGCTTATCCCCACAGACCAGTCTGGTTTTATAGAGGGACACCAAACCTTTGATAACGTGAGGAGAGCTGATCACCTTATTGAAAAGGTGCTTAAAAGGAACACTCCTTTGATCCTTCTCTCGCTCGATGCAGAGATGGCGTTTGATCCCATGGAGTGGTCCTTCATGTTTGGTATTCTTAAACACATGGGGTTTGGTTATCAATTTAGATGAATAATACAGGCAAATTATGTCTCCCCTTCAATTAGGTTAAAAATAAATGAGGAATTATCTGATAGGATTTCTCTCCACAGGGGCAGTAAACAGGGATTCCTGCTGTCCCCTCTCTTATTTGCACTCTACCTCAAAAACTTTTTGCAACTTGTCAAACAATCAGAAGATATCCAGAGTATGCCATTCGGTGGCAAGGAGCATAAGGTTTCAACCTTTGTGGATAACATGTCACTAACACTGACCAATCTAGCTGAGTCACTGGGCCTCAGTACGAGGTCCCGGTAAAGAGTTAACGGCAATGGTAAGGGTGCTGTTGCCGTTAACCCCTTACCGCAGCATTACGAGGTCCCTTAGCGGGTCCCGATAAGGGACCAGGGAGCTAATAACAGGTCCGCTGTTAGCGGGCCCGTTATTAGCTCCATTCCCATTGAGCCCTATGGGGGCTCAAATGGGAATAGGGAATGGTTCTCAGAATGGGGACTTACCCGGTCCTCCAAGGTTGGAATGACCCGGTAAGTCCCTATTCCGAGAACCCGGACCCAGAATGCGGTAAGGGGGTAGCCATGACGCTAATAGCACCATGGCTACCTCCAACCTCATAATGAGGCTGACTGATATTGTTATGGAGGAAAATAGCAATGGTTTGAACGTGGCCCGACTCAACATAAATTTGGAAAAATTGGCACAGAGTGCCAAAACTAACTACTCACCATTTCTGTGGGCATTGAGAGGCTGTTAGCTACCTTGGACTGATGATAACCAAAATGATAAGGGGCCTATACAATGCAACATTTACAGACCTCATATGGGACATAAAAGAAGACCTTTCTGAATGGTCCCCACTTTCAATCTCCTGGCTAGGCAGAATAGCAGCAATCAAGATGTTTATTTGGATGTTTTTATTTATTTATTTAGTTATGTATTAATTTATTTTCCAGGGAAACAATACTCTTGTTAGCACAAATGAATGTACAATGGATAAGAAATGATATTTGATGGGAAGCTGTGAGCCTCTTACAGTGGAGGAGGGCAGGGACGTTTGAGGGACATTCTGACCAGGTTGTGGAGGGGAATAAATGGGACAGTCACCGGGAACAATACATAAGTGGACTTTCTCAGATTAAGTACAACGAACATTGGCCATTTTTTTACATTAATGTATTTATTCAATGTGACATTTCAGCGGTAAGAAATAGATATAATAAAACAACCAACATTGGAATAGAAAATGCCCCAATGACAGACTCAACCATTACAGAAATCATTGAAATCCTTTGTATAAACATATCTGCAAAATACTAATCTGTTCCCAACACTTAATTAGAAACTGCGAGCAGATATAACTTTCTGCACTAGAACAAAACAGAATAACTTAAATCACAGGTGACTGCATACATTGGACATTTTTAAGTACAGGTAGGTGGTACGAACAGCTGTCCTCAGGATGTGACCATGATGGGTGAAGTGCTAGAGTGGAGTTAAAAGAAGTGTGGGACTGAGGCAGGTCAGCGGCGAGGGAAAATGTTATACTGGCCAGAGTGTTATTCTTGTTCCAAGCCCTACCTGTCCCGGTACCCACCCAGTTTTTTTGAAGCTAGCATTCAGCTTTATATGGAAAGCAGGGCTAGTTGAGGGTACAAGTGGGTGGACGCCATTCAGCCACTTTTTTCAGAAGGGGGACGCCGTCCCCCTTCCGTATTTGAGAAGTTGTGTATAAAATGAAAACTGTTGACTGCGTTTTTTTTAAACGTTGGAATTTTTGCCATCCTTGGGACTCGAACCACCCGGTTCGCTGATCTGGCACTATACCACTGCGCCGGATAAGAACTGGAAAGCAACACATTTCGGGACTGCATGTTCCTGAGAAAGCATTGTTATTGATTCTTCGACAAATGCACACCTTTTATCATTTTCAAAACACTATTAGAAGAAAATATCCTCTCTTGATGTTTTGTGTGTATTGATTTTATTAACGGCAAATAACATTTGTCCTGCACAATGTGTATGTTTATGCAAAGCCAATTGAATTACATTTTCATATTTCAAACCGATCTCCCAAAGAATATGTATGAATGCCAAGTCACAAAGCTAGTTGAAGAGGTCTGGGATTCCCTGGTTAGTAAGTATGGCACTTAAGTGTTTCCCTTACCTTTCACTCCAATATTTCTGAATCCACAATTTTCCCTGAGTACGGAACTGGGGTATATTCTGCTTGGAGAGCAGTGGGTTGTATAAAGGTACGCAACCTATTTGTAGCCGGGGTCAGATCTTTCAATGACTTCTCAGCAGGTGTTTAACTTAACCAAGAAAGAACACCTGAGATGTTATCAGTTGAGACACTGGGCTCTTGGCCCTGTCTTTAAACAAGTGGTGCTTGATTTTGATATTGAATGATTTATATTGTGAAAACAGAACACAATATACTGCATCTAGGTGCAGATGATTCAATTTAGGACTCCATATATGTGCCCAGAACCAACAGTTCAACCACCTGTATTTGTGATGTTTATTTAAAAAGATGGGTTTTAAGGACTTTGAAATTGTAGCAGCATTTTCGTGTTCCGCAATTCCGATGGCAGGCTGTCCCATAATCTGGGACCGTAGAGTGCAAAATGTCTATCTCCCCTAGAGACTCAATGGGGCGGGGACATGACCAATAACAATTTATCAATAGAGCACAGTGATTGAGTTGGTTGGTATCGCTTACATATTTGTTCAAGATTTCAGGCAGCCAAGTGGTTCAAGAATTTGTAAATCAAACAAAGAATTTTGAAGTCAGTTCTTTGCCATTGGAGAGATTGGCTCATAGCCGATATTGAAGTAGATTTCAAACTTTAAAAATGTATTTTACAACCACATTATGTGCTGTCTGTAGCCTATTCAAATGCTACATTGGGATGCCAGCAAACATTCTGTTACCATAATCTAGTTGAGAGTTGATTAATGACCACACAACAGAGGTTTGATCTTTGTTTTGGACAAACCGAGGGGCTAAGCGAAACTGGTGCAAGAAGTCAAACACGGATTGTAATTTAACTCCTACCTGGATTTGGCATCCTCGATCTGCTTGCCAGAGGAAGCCTAAATTCTTGAGTTTGAGCGCAAAGGTTAAACTATAGCCATTGAATCATGGATTTGGAGGCTGTGTTGAATCCTGACAATCCCAAACAAGGCCACTTCAATTTTAGTAGGATTGAGTTGTAACCAGTTCTGGGACATCCAGATACCTACTTCATTCAAACATTGCCCCACCCTTTGGAAGGAGTCCTCAAAGTTTCTAAAGCTTATCCCCTTCTGGACATCATTGACATCCTGTTTGGGTTCGAATGGACTGTCACTGGATTCCCCTCCTGGAAAATGTATATGCCACTCACCAAGTCCTCATGAGGCTTTCCAGGGCTCTTTGTGAACATTTAATCTGGGCATTGGGCTCTTCAGGTAGCCTCTTTGGCCATCTTTCTTTGAAAATTGTATTACAGGGAATGGATCTCAAAGTAAAGCACTTTCATAATGTAGATTCTACATAGCCTAGCTGAGATGATGTAGTGCAGGAGGCAATCTAGGTGCTGGGTGGGATTCTGGCTATCTTCCATGTGTCAGGACTCTGAACATACTACCCAGGCTCGCCTTCCCTCCTCACCAGGTCGATGCTCATTCCTGCCTGTGGGCCTTTCACTGTCACTTGTCCCTAGCCTCTTAGGCCACTGTCATCTAATGTCTTGTATGTTCTGCCACATTCTCATTTCTCCTACCATTTTCTCAAGGCAAGTGAAAGACTTGTACTGTCTTTTTTCTTGGGTGTTCACTGTTACTTCACCTCAAAGGGACTAAGCACCAGCCCCTTCCTGGATTGTGGATTCTTCCCCCTTCCTCCAAGTTCCCCACCTTCCTTTTTGCTACTAATTCATATTCCTCTCTTCCAATGTTCACCTCTCTCTCTTTCCCTCCTCTTCTTCCATTCCTCTGACATTTTCTGCACTCTCCCCTCCACCTTGACATTCATCTTGATATTCATCATCTTTGATGCTACTTCATCTATTCTCTCTACTCCTGCTTCTTCACCTCAACCTGTACTTTCACCTGCACCTTCACCTCTTCCTGAATCTCCAACTCCATCTATGCTTTAACACCTTCTGCACCATGCCACCTCAAAGCTCACTGCCCTACAACTCCAACCACCAACATCCATTCTCTCTCTCCCCTTGTTTATGCAAATGGCAATTCCATCCCCCTGCACATCTTCATGGGGCCTGTGACTCTGAATCAGTCCTCTTGAAGAATGGTGTGGGTGGGGAAGCAGGTAAATCATTCAGGTGTTTGAAATTGGCTTTTCTGGCGTCTCCTGGTTCTGCTAACACAAACTAAGCCTTTATTCCGCTGGTCCGCCATCTTGGCTTCTGAATTCTCATGTATGCACACAATTAATGCATTTCAGGAAAGGAAAGTTAAGCCGGCCCGACACTGCTCTCCTCTGCATTTGCTAGGCTGCTGGGAATATATATGGTTGTAATTTTGAGGCCTATCCAGTTTTTGTCATAATTTCCAAGGTTGCCAGGATAACAACAACACTTTGGGTTTGTAGGCAAAGTCCCTGCGGAATTAGTGATTGGTTTTCTTCTCGTTTCTCTTAAAAGGGTTGCAGGGCTAATGTGATGATACCCTGCCAGGTCATCCACATTTTGTGGGTGAGATGAGTGGATCCTCCCAATACTGCCCAAAGTCCCTGAATTAAGTAGCATACACGTGGTGTTATCTAGTTATCTGAGTCTCACCTCACAACCACTTAAAGGGTCAGGTAAGGGGCATTGTCACAGTGTGTAGGTATGTATGTTAATTTGATGAGATACCTCATAAAGAGGAGTTCTTTGAAGTATTTCCTTTTGAAGCACAAGGTTATACACAAAGCGTTCCCAAATTTTGATGGACAGCCAGACTAGAGATAACACTACTGTTTGTGTTACTTTCTGACGAAGTTAAGATGAGCCACAAAAAATAAACTTAATTCAGACCAAGAGCTTCAAATTAACGAAAAGTCAAAACTCTTTCATATGTAGCCTTGGTCATTCCTAAGCTGTCTAGACCTGGCCCTCCTTACTCTAGAGTGTCTGGTGTAGCTTCTAATCACTCTGATCTATCATTTGTGATCTTATGTAAGTCCTTTTCAGTGTCGTATTTGTATTCATATGTGTTTACTTCAGTCATTTTTAAAATCATACAGATATAGATATATATTTTACTAAACATGTCTTTGCACTGGGAATAGCCCATCTTCTAAAATTCAGTGAGGTTCCTGGTCTTGGGGAAAGGAATCATTAACACCAGAAACAAGAGGAAGCACAGCCCATGAACACCAATGTAGTGGCAGATGTTGAAGCAATTTTCTCATCTGTGAGAAACCTAGGGGTATTCTCCCATGTAGTCCCAGAGAATCCTACATATGGGTGGCCAGGGGATGGCCATCAATTTTGGATCACAACCCTGAGGGTGAACAAGCGAGGGAGGATCACTTGGGTAAGGGAGGTTGGGGTTGCCCACAGGAGAATACCCTAAGGGAGATGCAGTATTCTAACCAGTCTTTGGTGGAACTGAGATGAGATTAAAAATTATTCATTCTCACCAAATCATTGGGAAAATTACCTAATGTCCCATACATATAAATTATCAGCAGACCGGAAAGATGGGACTCCACCTATTTCCAAGAAATACTGAAACAAGGAGGAGGCCATTACGATCAATGACGATAACCCATAAGAATAACATGGGGAAAGTAAGGGTAACCGACTTTAGAGAAAACCACTGTCCCACTAATAGAGTCAGGCATGTGTAGGTAACCATTCACACGTGACTCAGTCACAGAAACTTGAGAGAGCTGGGGTTGCAGTCCAGTCCAGGGAAGCCTTGAAGTGGAGAGAAGCAGGAGCTGCAGGTAGGAGGAAGACACTACATAGAGACACTTGCTCAGTGTGTGTGGGATGAAGTTCTTTATCCAGGGAGATAAAGAACCGCTGCTTGTATTACGCTATCTGACAGTATGGTCTTAAAGGGTGACTCAGTGAAGCCCATTGTTGATCATGATGATGCATGTTCTCGAATTGTCTCTAAAGATTTGACTGTAATTGATCTTGAGTCCAATGAATCCAGTTTTTCTGTACAGGACAGGTCTGAAAAGCCATCATGCTCACATGACCTGTTTCCTGATATAAGTCAGGTTGCATCGTCTTTAGCAGTATCTTACACTGCCCCAACTCCTCGCAAACGGGAGTGTTCTGCTATACCACTAGCAGTTGATTCCTCAAACAAACTTATTGAAATTATGCTAAATGCATTGAACATGACTTAAAATAACTTAGTCAAGTTATTTGAGTCCCTTGATGCCAAAATGATTCACCAGGCTTCACAATTAGCCCTCATTCTGGCGTGGCAAAACAACTATGAATCGTGTACTGCACCCAAACTGGGAGCGGAAGCATTGGACTCGGGGTCTGGTCTTCTTCCAATTGTTGTTTCTGAATCTACCTTATCAATAAAAGACACAGCGAAATCTAAGCTGCCAATGAAGTCTGTTTCTGTTCAGGTAGAATATGCAACTTCTTTGCCATTGATAGATAATATCATTACTGTAACTAATGAAGAAACTGATTCAACATCACCTTTAAATCGCTTGCCCCAAACAGCTGCACCAGCTAAATGAGCTTATATCATATTTTTCAAATGAAAATAGTAGTTTACTTCAGACCCAGTCTATAAAGCATCTAAAAAATACACGTAAAGTGAAAAAAGTAAGAATATGAGAGCTGTTAAAACTGTTACCAGTTCAGCCACGAAGCAATCTTTAAAGCAGTTTTACAAAGGTAGCGGGCGCCCCTCTCTCGCAAGAACAGACATGATAACCTGTTCAGTGGTTATTAACCACTTGAGAGTTCGCAGCCACTGCTTTTACTCACTGTGCCTTTCACAGATGGGAAATATCCATTTGCATATCAGTCTTTGTCCCGCCCAGGGGCAGTCCAGCACCGAAATACAATGGCAATTCCAATCTGAACGAGAGTACCACCAGCAACCCCATACACGTGTTTCACCCTTGTTGGGGATCATCAGTGAGGTGAAGCTGATGCCTCTCTAAGCACAGTGAGAGGGAGACCACGTCTGGTTGCCCCCAGGAGACCTAGGGTTACCAATCCCAGGTTCCTTAAAAAATAGTTTTACAAAGGTAGCGGGCGCCCCTCTCTCGCAAGAACAGACATGATAACCTGTTCAGTGGTTATTAACCACTTGAGAGTTCGCAGCCACTGCTTTTACTCACTGTGCCTTTCACAGATGGGAAATATCCATTTGCATATCAGTCTTTGTCCCGCCCAGGGGCAGTCCAGCACCGAAATACAATGGCAATTCCAATCTGAACGAGAGTACCACCAGCAACCCCATACACGTGTTTCACCCTTGTTGGGGATCATCAGTGAGGTGAAGCTGATGCCTCTTTAAGCACAGTGAGAGGGAGACCACGTCTGGTTGCCCCCAGGAGACCTAGGGTTACCAATCCCAGGTTCCTTAAAAAATAATGCCCCAGTTTTGACCATAAACTATGTTGATAGCCAGTACAAAAATAGAAAAACACAAGATAAGAACCCCATACACGTGTTTAAAGCATAAAGCTTCCACCAAAAGGCCTAACACTAGCCTCCAATGCAGTGACAAAAAAGTACACTGTATTGGATATTGCTCTTAAAAATACGAACTCTAATAATTCTTACTTGGTTATTCCAGCATATGCCCCTTTGGATGATCAAATTGAGGCTGCTAACGGCTTACAACGTCCAACCATTGCATTGCCACCACATGTGAATAATAAACAGACCCCTATGATGCGACCATCGGCAAATACTGAGGCAGAGTATGCAGCTCTTGACCAACGTCGGCAAGAAATCCGCAATGAAGTGGATACCTATATGGTTGTTGTCAGGACCCCTATACATCTAAATGCCCCAGTTTTGACCATAAACTATGTTGATAGCCAGTACAAAAATAGAAAAACACAAGATAAGAACTATGAGGAACCTCAAGCCCCGAGAGATCAATCCCTGTGTACGAATACTGCTCTGGATATGTTTTCTCAAACGTTATGTCCGGAAATCCCAAAAGGTACTACTGGCAAGTTGGACCCTGGTGGGAATAATACCACCTGGAGTACTATGTAATAACCTGGAAGCTGATGAACACCCGAGCCAGAAGGTAAGTTATTAAGTAGGTTTATTGTAGCTCATTGCCAGGAACAAAACATTGGCATGTCCTTTCCAAGTCAGCATACCTCCAACTGCCAAGCATAGAATCCCCCTTCAGATAACAACACACCAACACTCCACTCACACTGACATCACTACATTCCATTTAGACGTGATGTCATCCACTCAGCTAGCAAGACACATTACAACACTTCTCCCTCCTTTACTTTGTTGGAAACAGAGAAAGATCACGCCAAAACCACCACCAGACAAAAATCCCTACATGTACATGTGGCCAGCACGCAATGCACCAACTAGTAACACCACTGGCGACAAGAAACTGCCCCAGAGAACACCGAAACCCCAGACACTCCAAGGAAGATCAAGGAAACAGGAAATTGCTACACCAAAGGAATATGAACCCAATAAAACCTACATGGCACCCCCAGAATACTAACAATTGTGCCAACAAGTTAGGCAACATGACACCCCGTGTCAACCAACCCTTAAACCAAGTTCTACGCCCAACTCAACACCACTTGCACTCCTCCCTTTATAAACAAAACAGAGAGGAACCCAACGCAGTCTACAAAGGGCTCACTCCTTCCATGAACAGAACCGGACAACCTTCGAGAAACAAAAATAAAAAAACTACGCACCTCCACCTGCTCCAAGTTGCCCCTTGGAACCTAGGTCCTGCCACGACCCAGCGTCCACCAGATAACTACCTAACACTCCTAAACCCTCAGTGCACCAACATCCTCCCGTCCTAGTCTGCCCCCTAGGACACCAGGGCTGCCACCCCAGGCACGAAACACACCTCAACAGAGCAACAACAAGCACAACAACAAAACAGTTCACCACAGCACCCCTAAGTAAGGGTACCACGACACCACAAAAACCCTGAACCATAGAGAACACAACCCGCAAGAATGCAGAATACAACCAGGACCAACCACTTAAACCAGACACACACCAACCACCACGGACCCCTGGTCCAGCCTACTGCACAGCACAGTACACCTACCACTCACCTAGGACCCGAGGTCCAGCCTACTGCCACCCGAGCACACCTACCACATACCATGGACCCCCGGTCCATCCTGCTGCCACCCGCAGCACTCCTACTACATACCTAGGACCCCAGGTCCAGCCAACTGCGCGAACGCAGGACACCACACTACTAACCCTGGACCCCTAGTCCAACAACCTGCAAAAACAACAGGACTGCTCCAACATGGGACCTACCCAATGGCCCCCCCTTGCATGTTGCTATTGGGAACCCCAAACAGAAGCACCAGTAACAATAGCACAGTTCACATACGCACACAACAAGAATAGAGCCACCCCCACTCTCCCTATACACCTCCACACACCATATGCATAACTGGTAAAAGATACATTGACTTCACATGCATATTCAGAGCTACCAAATATTAGACATAACATAACTGAACAATTAGGACAATAAATGTCTTAAAGCATCTTTGGATAGAAATGACTGCCCGATAAACCATAATCACCCGCGGGAACCCCCACCCACGAGTCCATCCAAAGCCAATCAAACCCATCCTGTAAAGAAAACATTGTTAGGCCTTAAGCACATTAATCAAGACATGACTACGGATAACAACATGTGAGTGCCCCCACCCACCAGTCCAAATCCCAAAAGTTCAGTCCACCTGGAAAAGAAAATAAGTTACACAAAACACAATGCAATTTCAGGCACCAAACATTATGCAAATTTCAGGCACAATGATGCACGCCTACAACAAAATTCCACTCGCACAGCAATTGCAATTAAATACCCAATCATGTAACAAAAACACAAGCACACACACACAACAGAACACTCAGCACGTGCATCCACTCACTCAAAAGGGCCCATACACACACACACACTACCCACCAACATAGCCAGCACAATGATACGTCAATTCACTAGTAATCAAATTCTTATAAACAAACGTTCTACTTTTAGCAGAGGGCTGCAGTGAAGATATCTAGACTGTTGCCAGCCTGCGCAACAGCATCTCGAGTCACAGGGCACAGGCAATTCCCTATACCTGCCCTAACAATCCTACAGGAATCATAAGTGCCGCACCAAAGTCAAACCCGCAGCTTCAAGCAACGTCCGCCCATGCAGGTAAGTCCGCCTCACTGACGAACTGCATCGTCCATGATGCGTTACTGCCATGTCTCCACACCGCGCACAGTCGATGCAACAAAATGCTTCACTGCGTTCCAGCTGACCACGCTGGAACGCACGCAGAGACCCAGGCAACGTCACAGTTGAGGAACGTACGACGCTCCATCCAACCAAACGCACGCGTTCCAGCTTCCCTTGCTGGAATGCACGCCCAAAGGAAGGCCACGTCATCATTTCGCCTGAGCTGCCGGCGAAGCAACAACACTGCCTCGCACGAATGGCTGTGATACCTACGGAAATCCACGGCCCAGCAACGCCTCCTCCGGACTCTCTACCCTCGGACCAATGTCGCGGACCACACGCGACAGCCGAAGGCTGGATCCGGACCTGCGCACTGTGCCTCTCTGCTTAAGAGCACTCCTGGCAGCGCCTCACTGCTTCTCAGTGCCCACAGCCAACTTGGGCGCTCCGGACACAAACTGAGGCTGTCTCCCCTCCACAGCGCTGCCAATTAAAATGCCACTAAGCTTCAAAGGTGTGCTCTGAACCTAGGCACAACGCCGTTCTTTGACTACAGCGCCGCCTAGCAAGGCACCCCTCAGCACATCACCCGAGGCAGAGACAACTGTCCAGGGCACAAACTACCAACGGTTGGCCATTCAAAGCCCCCTACCGCTGGTGCAATGAACACAATGCCCTTCCAGCACCGCACACCGAACTGTGTGCCGATCAAAAATACCGTCCACAGCACCACCCGGTAACTGGGACAGGCGGCCCACACTAGAGCAGCTGTGACTACTAGCACTGCACACCGGCCTGTGTGCCGACTAGGTCCTCAAATCAGCACTGCCCGGCCTGCTGAAAAAGGGTACTCAGCCTAGTCGAAACAACTGTGAGCCCCTAATCCTGCTGAACTTCCTCAAGGACATGGATTTAATGGAAGGCAATGTTTCCTGGTTCTGGACTGCCCCCTCCACGACAGGATCCCATCCTCGTCGCCAGTGTAATAACTTGGAAGCTGATGAAGACCCGAGCCAGCAGGTAAGTTATTAAGTAGGTTTATTGTAGCTCAATGCCAGGAACAAAACATTGGCATGTCCTTTCCAAATCAGCATACCTCCAACTGCCAAGCATAGAATCCCCCTTCAGATAACAACACACCAACACTCCACTCACACTGACATCACTACATTGCATTTAGCCGTGATGTCATCCACTCAGCTAGCAAGACACATTACAACATACTATTCTGATGGATAACTTTCCAAAGGAACAACAGATTAATCAGCAATTTGGTGCTGGGGGTATGATCAAACTGCTACTATGGAAGTACAGTCATTAATGAAAGCTAATATGACACAATGCCCAGTCATACCAGAGAAAGTCTCTACAATACAGAAGCCTAAAGATATATCTAAGGCCCAAACTAATGTTAAATCCCATGCCGCTTGTCCCTTCTCTATTATTATTGCATGTAGACCCGTCCCCTAACCGCAATACGATCTAAATCGTCAAAGCATCATAGACATATTTTCTGATGTTCCAATGTTAGAAGATATAGGAACCACTTATAGAGATCAAGTTGAATTCATCAATGAAAAGGTACTTACTTTAGTCAGATTATGGATGAAATCACGGAGGGTGCTGAATACCATCTGGAGGGCCAAGGGACAATTGTTTGACCTGGAATTTATAATTGTTGCGGGTCCCACTTTTGTAAATTATATCAAATCTTCTAAACCTCCTCAAAATATTCTTGACCAATTCACTGCAGAAACCAGATTACAATCAACTCAGAACGCCAATATCCAAAATCAATGTGTTTGTAATTGTGCTAGCACTAATAGATAACTATAATCCCATTAAGATCAAAGAGTGTTAACCTTAGCTTTTTGGAACACATGTGGATTTGCTCATCTTGTAAATAATCAGAACAATGGTCTTGAGCAATTTGATATGGTGGTTTTACAAGAAACCTGGCTAAGTTATGTATCAATGTGCGACGGCCATGAATTGCAATTGACCCCTGGTCAGAAAGGTGAAAAAGGACGTCCTACTTCCGGGTTATTGACCAGTACCAAAATTAGTTTGGATATCAGTCTGAGAGCATGGGCTGCGTCTAATGTATGAATGCAGCTAACAAAGGTACAAGATGGCAGCACTTTCTATGCATTGGTGAATCTGTATTGGAATCCGATGGGGATTCCTGTTGAACTTTTTTTCGATGATTTTAATGAAACACTTGATATGATAGATATGTCCTCTGATATTTCACATATAATTTTAGCTGGGGACCTAAACTTGCATTGTCTGAAAACTGGTCACTCTCAAGATAGGCTTAGACTGTTGCAATGGAATGATCTTATAAAATCGTGTAACGTATTTATGTTAAATGGAACATGTGCAGATGATATTCTGCCCTGAAATACATGGCAAAGAGGGTATTCCAACGCTATAATTGACTTCATTTACGTTGCTTCACTGTTGTTCTCTCCAATAATACAGTTCCGCGTTATACCAACTGAACATAGTGATCAAGAAATGTTGTCGCTAAAATGGTCTGTAAATATTTGTCAGCAGTCACTCCATCAATCTCAAGTAGTGAGGACAATGAGTATTAACAATAAGCTTAATCGAATAAGTTGGTCAAAAAGATCCTTGACACAGTTTAAAAATTCCTTGATCGCAGCATTCTATAAATCTGCTAAGGGCTTCCCGAACCATACTGTAAACTACTATAATTTGATGCAGTCATACTGTACCAATAAACCTAGCAACTTAGAGAGACCCAAGACATTACACATCGTTAACCCTGTAGTGAAAGCTAGGAAATCACTACATTGATTACAAATATGAGAGGTGATGAGTTTGCCCCAACATCTAAGGGGCTGTGCATTAACCAAGCTCAAACCAAACCATTAAACCCAATTCAGACCAAAAATATGGCCCAAACTTGTGTGGCACTGAATCAAGCGTTGGCCTCCCGTCAAGTGTCTCTGCAGTCCAATGGAGTGACGGAAAATGAGTGGGTATCACATTTTTACTAAACTTCACGTGCTCCCATTGAGAGCATGTGCGACAATGGATGAGCCAAAGATGTCACCTTTCCATCTGAATTTTGACAGAGATGATATCTGTTTTATATAAACAAAGTGAGTCAATCTAGATCCCCACAGCCAAATGGTTTTTCAAATAGGACACTAAAGCAGCATCCCGAAATTTGGGCTTCAATTCTGTTTGACATCTTTACTCACATTAACACCTTACAATGTTTACCAGAGTCTTGAAGGCGCTCTATTGTGTTATCCATTAATGAAAAAGGTGACAGTCAAAACCCTGAGAGCTATAGGCCAATAGCTCTATTGGATGCCCTGGTAAAATCTATAGTCACATCATGCTCAAGGAATTGAATAATTAGTCATTGTTAATGAAGAAAAGGGACCACTTTCAATCAGGCTTTGTACCGGGGCTTGGCACCATTTCTAAAATTATTGCGTTGAACATGCTAAAATCACAAGGACTCATGCTGAAGCAACCACTCTATTTGGCCTTTTTAGACTTCCCTGTGACCTTTGATTCAATTGACCGTCATTTACTGTTTGCGAAACTGAGTGCATATACTTGCCCCCCTTCATTACTAACTCTGATAATGATGTTACATATAGGCACACTATGCAGTTCGACTTACACTCAAGGGCCTGTTATCTGCCACCTTTGGCACAAAATGAGGCTTGAAACAGGGCTGTATTTTGGCCTCCACACTTATTAATTTATTTATCTTGGATATGGGACGGAAGTTTGCAGAGACCTTAGCAGATGCTCCCAAATTAGGTCATCAAAGGATGTTTTGGTTGTTGTATGTGGATGACCTGGTTTTGATATCTCAGACACCGCGGGGTCTCCAAAACCTGCTACACAAACTTGAAGGATATGCCAATGCCAACAATTTGCTTATAAATATGGACAAATCTTGAATTGTGATTTGTGGGAAAAATGTGGGGAAGCAATCAAGGAATTTTCAGTGGTCTCTTCAAAATTCCAAACTCTTGGTGGTGGATCAGTATAAATATCTGGGAGTCATGTTCAGTGGCTCCGTCAGTAGCACCACATTCTTATTAAGTGTGGATACTAAACTAAGAAACCTTAGATCCCAAGCTAAGATTTTAGTGTATAAATATGGTAAATTCTCCTATACTCACATTTTGAAATGTTTCCAACAAAAAGTGGTACCAGTTGTTACCTATAGTTCAGAAGCAATTTTTGGCCCTAGAGCACAAGAATTGGGAAAATCATGAAGCTCGCTTCTGGAGGTCAGTTTTGAAACTGCCTAAGTGTGTTCCAATGGCTCTAATCAGATCTGAGTTGGGGTCCTTGTATCTGTATGTTCATGTTGTATGGAAAATTAGCTGCTTTTTTAGAAAATGTTTGCTGGGTACTGAGTCAAAACATTTTGTAAGCCCTGTGGCCTAATATCTGCTAACGTCAACAGACAAGTTCCCGTCTCTTTGTAGAAATTATATCATGGATGAATGCAGATTCATCTATTGATGAACTACTACATAATCCTGGCAGAGCAAAGATCAAGTTATGTAGATATGACTGGATATGCACGCAAGAGAAATGCAGTAAGCATGTAGATTTTAAATACTTATGTTTGGATATAAAAAAATTCGAAATATGGCAGATTATCTAGCTAGTTGTCCTCACCATATATTCGAAATCAATATCTCAGACTAAGATTAAATTTGTGGCCTACAAATGATATTCTAGCAAGACAAGGTATTATATCTAAAGCCCAGAATTTCTGTTGCATTTGTAAAAATATGTTACATAAAGAAACTTTGCAACATTTGGTAGTGGAGTGTTCAGCATTGGAGGCGGAACGCAAAACCTATCTTAAAAATAACACTGAGATATGCTGCTCCCTTTCTACCAATGAAATATAGCAAGTTCTCTTCTCAAGCCCTAGAATGCCCATTAAGATTTCCCTTGTACACTACCTAGATATGGTAATGCGCAGAATAACTAACTTGGTCTAATGATACGATGTACCAAACTGTTTTATCTTGATTCTGGGACAATCGAGGTAGAACGATTAATAATGACCTCTTAAGGTGTTTTATTCTTATCTAGCACTGCGTGCTGTTCAAACTACTAAATAATTTGATATTTTAAAGGATTTTACAAATGAATTGTTTATGTGAATAATGTATATGTCAATAATGTAATGTAAATTAATTGAAGTTATGTTTTGTAATGAATTTGAAAGGTTGATTAAATCAGCCAACTAAATAAAAAAATAAAAAAATACGCAAATGAGGAGCAAGTGCTGAACCCTAGGGTGTCTGAGGGGCATTGTCTGAAGGAGCCGCCTCTCTTTGTGACGCTGCCCGGTGAGTTTTAGGAAAGAATGTAAAGGAAACTCCAGAGCATTCATTTAAATGAGAGCGGAGCAGGAGAAAGGCACAAACAAGTAAAGCGGCATAGAATCATCAGAAAGAGAAAAGTGTGAAAGTTAAAAGTGAAAGAAAAGTGAAAAGTCTGAAAGTGCAGAAAGGAGACAAATAGTGAATGAAAAGCAGTGTGAAAAGCAGATTGGGGCGAAAGGTAAATAAAAGCCAGATCGAAGCGGAAGATGAGAGAAAGTGGAAAGGAAGCTGTGAATGGCCTGTAAGAAGAGAGGGGCATGAGGAAGGTAAAAAAGTGTGCCGGGGGCATGCAAGGGAAGGAACAAGTGTGCAAAGAATCAAAAGAAGGTGCAAGGGTGCACGGAAAGGACTGCAAATTAGTAAAGAGGGTGCGAGTTTGCACGGAATGAAAAATAGATCAGCAAAGTGCCAGGGACACGCTAAAGACAGTTCAAGTGTGCACGTAAATGAAAGCAGAAGAAAGCAAAGTGCCAGAGGCATGTTAAAAACAGTGCAAGTGAGACTCTGACTATACCCCATGAAAGAATGGTTTATGAATTCATGACAGAACTGTAATAAATCATATGTTGTGTTTGGAATCCGGAAGAGGGCAAGTGCTTGGGGAAGGAAAGAGACCCTGAGGGCATGAACCCATAGGACCTTTAAGCGAGGTAGTACTCTGTGAGATGGATGGGGATGCAGAAAATACTCTTAGACCAATAATAAGGCCGACTCAGGAAATAGGCAAAAAGTAACTGTTTTAATATCAACTGTCAGAGAGTATAATGGACATCAACGGACGTTCACTCAAGTCTCTCAACGATTTTCATGAAAAAACACAATTATATATGTGGCACAATAAGATAACCTACATGGGGTTGTGATATGCTTAAGGGGAACATCTAGGTATACATTCTATGGGGAAGTGGCTGATTTCTGATTGCTAGTTGAAACCAGTGAGTTTCTCACTATGAAGTATGCGTTACACCGCATTCCCTTGTCTCCGGGTCCTTTCTCCAACTGCAGGCTCCACTCGGGTGTGAGCTGGCAGGCTGGTGGCACTGGCAGCATTTACAGCCTTCTACAGCATCTACAGAGTCTACAGAGCTTACAGAACGTGTAAGGAGCCTCAGAGCCGGGCTGGGATGGGCTGTAACAAGGACTGCTCTGAGACCGCAGTGGCAAAATGCTTTAGATGGCTGTGTAAGAGCCCCTTTCTGATCTCTGATAAACATGACACCACATCTACGTGAGTGCAACAAGGCTGTGGTAAAGTTTTTTCTCCTGTCAGGTTGGTAAAACAGGGCCTGTGGCGCTTGACCCTTTGACTCGGTCCAACCCTGAATTGGGGAGTTGCACACTTAGGGATTTGTGGACCATGAGGTTTGTGCTAAACTCAACCTTGCCAATAGTTTTGGCTCCTTGCCTTTTTGAATAAAACCGTCAAGTGAAATTCACACTACGTGCTTGAACGGGGGGAAGTCTCCTATGCCCACTGGCTCTGAAGATATTATACTGTGCCCCCAGTTTGTAAAACCCTCGAATTTTGCTCCTGAAATGGGTACAATGGCCAACCCGGACGTGCTGGAAAGGGGTGAGCTCCTCTATAGGAGTACACTTCTATGAAGGAGCCTTTACCGCTTCAGCGAAGAGCACGCTGGCCACAGAGCAAAGATGTGATATCATGGAGCAAGGTCTCATGAAAGAGCAGGACTTAAACAACCCACCTCCGATTTCAGCCAAAGATTTATTTCAGTCTGACACTGGGCCTCATTAGGACCCAGGCGGAGTGGGTTTCCGCCAGCGCTAATCGCGGCGGACCCGTCCGCCGTACTACGAGTTCCCTTAGCGCCATGGAGGTTTTCTCCGCCTGGTTTTACCAGGCGGAGAAAACCATGGCGCTACGGGACCTCGTTGTTAATTACGCCACCGTATTTTACGGTGGCGTAATTAACTCCTTCCCCACTCCCATTATACCCTATGGGGCAAGAATGGGAATGGGGAAGGGCAGAATGGGGATTGGGGATTTACCGCTCCGCCGAGGTCGGAATGGGGCGGTAAATCCGCCAACCCCCATGGCGCTATCGACGGCTTTCCGCCGTGCTTCGCGGTGCATTTAGCACCGCGAAATCCGCCTGGGTCCTAATGAGGACCACTGACTTTACAAATGGTAATACAGGTAACTCTCATGAAGAGAGGCCATCAGACACAGGGTTATTTACGTTTGGTGTACCTCGTAGGAACAAGACTCTACAAAAACGTCTATATCACCAAGCCTCGTTAAAAACTGTGTGACATCCTAGTGGCTTGTCGACTGGACCCCTGACTAAGCAGAGGTGCTTCTATAAACACGCTGCAACCACAAGCGTACTAGGCCCACAGAAAGATAGACAGGCAGATACTGACTCATCCCTGGACAAAAGATCGGTCACCCTGGGACTGGACTCGAGGTCTAAAGATGCAGTTGTGGTACCCCCGCCTCTCAACTATGTTTAGCCCCCATAGGAAGGGCCACAAGAGAAAGGCCTAAACTCGGGACTAAGAAATCATGGCTCAAGGTGGGATTAGTGATCAAGGCGAATGGCTTTGTGGTGAATCCTGTAACAAAGTGGACCTCCAGTACTTCAGGTATGTTACAGGTTCCTTTATTGTCCATGTCTAGTACTCTTCCTCAAGACACAGGGATGGTAGGGGACACAAGATGACAAGGGAAAAACACCGGGCTCACCCCCACACCCATCTTCTCAGCTCACTCTTCTCGCTCTAACTTCCAACCGTCACTCACAGAACCCTGCACACCAACATTCCACCTAAACATTCCAAGAGGTGATGTCACACACTGAAAGCAGATTACTACACTTCTCCCCCCCTTAAAAACACAAAAGCCAAATACTACGCCAACGCTTTCCAGGGAAGACAAAAAGGAATGACAAGGTATTGTGACCAGCACGGGACCTTAACACCCCAAGACACCACGCTACCAGAAATGCCACAACACAGCGGCCGCCTATGTGTAGAACCTCTGGCAAAACCAAAACGGAAATCCAACAAAAGGACAGCATTAACTGGACACCAACGGACCAAGAAGGAAATGATTTCCAACGGCATGCAACCAAAACAAGACAACACCACCCCCTCGGTCACACCTCGAGGCCACAAAAATAAAAAACAAGCACTTACGCCAGTCCCAAGCTGCCCCTCAGGACCTAGGGCTGCCACCCCTAGCCAAAACTATTGTTAGCGAACACTAACACAACTAACACCTAACCAACTTAGCCACCTTAGCGCAAATCACCTTTCACTTCGGTCTGCCACCCCAAAGTCTCAGAGCTGCACCTCCAAGCGCAAACCAACACCCCCAAAGGAAGCAACAACAAATGCCTAACAACCGAGGGGCCACTTAACAACTTTGACAACAGTATGGGGCAGAACCACAACACCATGCTGTTACTCTGCACAAAACCGTTGGCCATTCCCTCTATCCACAAAATCCATTTTGAACACACCAGTAGACAACCTGACATACCAGGCTAGGAATCAAGAGGCACACTGGCAAATCAAAATTGACACCAACTCGTCCAATAGGATAACACTATGGACAGTAAGAAAAACTCCACTCAACTCAGGCATAGTGACCAAAACAGTGGTAACAACGCTATGAATCACTACAGCGAACAACTGCCCTGAGAATAAGACTCCGCCAAAAGTCACTTACCCTGAATTAAGCTCAGGCACTAATGACCACAACATACAGGCCAAAGTGACATCACCTGAACTATCAGGCACTAATCACCACAGTAATGAGGGAGATACTAAATCTAAAGTGACCTACCCTGGAAAGACCAGGCACCAAAGACCATAATCACACCTCACTCCAAGACATCTAACCTGAAACCACACAGGTAGATGCAACCAAAGGTCAAGAGATCAACAACACACGCAAAAAATAGTGACCAACCCTAGCACAACCGATGCCAGGCACTAAACAATTGCAGTTCAAAACACATGACCTCAGATGCGCCAGAACACTTGCACGCACCCATACAGTGCACTCTCGGGACCCAACACTGATAACATTAACCATACACAACATGACATATCAAAAAGCATTAATACAGGCATCATAAAAACACGTTTCAAAAACACATGTTGAAAACATTGCAAAAAACATGTTATTAGAATAAATGATGACCCCCCCTGCAAAGTCCTCAGCTGTAAAATAGCACTAAAAATATGTGCACAGACAATGTCATTGTTGCTTGCTAGAAATCAGTGTTCCCAATGAAAGTTGACACGTGGACCACCACCCACAAGTCCATGAAAATTCTAGACCCTACACTTTACTTAATAAGTAAGAACGCACCCCAACCTCACCACTAGGGGTTAACATTAGTCCCAGTAACGTTCCATCCACCAGGTGAAACATTAATATAGCATTGGCATTTACAATAGCAAAAGTGGTTAATGAGTACACTTCCGAAGAGCATTTCATTACAAACCACCCACACCAACCCTTCAATTGCAAAAAGGGACCACCCTGACCCCAACCTATACTAGGGTACAGATTTCCCACAGGGCCACAACACAGTGACACCACAGGAAACAAACAACGGCCACCTACATCTAAGTGAGGGAAATCCCTGCCTTGAGACTAATCAAAGGCGCTCATATCTAAACAAATGGGCCACAACAGGTACAGCACTCAAACACAGGCACGCGGCCCCACACTAACCTGACCCCAAATTTCGGCAATCCATTAATCAGGAAGTTGCTCCAAAGCCCGCACTAAATGAAACAGGCCTCATAGATTCATCACTTCCCGGCACATTTCCAAATGCAGTTTGAAAACCAGAAGAAATCATTCACTGCCGTGTAACGCTTCTCCTCTCTCTCTCTCCTGCACGTATTTTCCTCTTCCAACGAGCTGTGAACGAGGCTTGGAATGCAGGAAGGCAACGTCCGCCGCACACGTGACTAACTGGGCAAGCCTCTGCCAGCTGAAACGTCACCATTGCTGTTTGATGCATAGAACAACAACCCAGGATCACGCGACTGCTGTTGGAGCAGCGCCCCCAACTGTGACGTCACCACAATAAGGAAGCACTGGCCAGGCAGCACCTCGGGGACTGCTGCCTCACCGACATCAGGCGCATCCTGAATGGAGCGCAGGCAAGGGCCCGATCCCTCGACTGAGACGGGACCGCCTCCTCCTTCATCCAGCTGACCACACGCCGGATGAAGAGTGGGATCTTGACACAATGCCGCTCCGCCCACTGACGCCGCAGCACGGAGCCGGCATCGCAAACACAAACGAACCACGGGAACATGTCCTGCCCACACATCAAGGGAAGCACCATCACACATTCACCGCCGTGCCATGAGGGGAAACAGCGGGGAAATAGTCATCTGCGCCACGCTGCCGAACGCAGCCTCCTCCTCCGCAGATCAGCGCTCACACTTTGGTGCTCTTCAGGAGCCGCTTCCCCCTCCTGGACCAACGCAACATGGCAGGGCCTCCTCCAGCCCGGAGTGCGGAACGCTCCTTCTCCGCTGCCGACTCTGCAGCACAACAGAGTCACGCTCCGAGTGAGCGGCGACAACACAACAGCCCGGGCCCCTTCCTCCACATTAATGCTGTCCATAAACTAATGGGGCGTTCTAGGCATGGACCTCACCGATGACAGCAAACACGATTCTCAGCCAAAAGGATACAGGCCCGCCTGGGTGTGGGGGGACCATACGGGGGCGGTGTTCCAGAAGTGCTGCACCCCCCCCAGCAGCGCCATACGGAAGGCAGTCCACCTACCATCCCATCCTCGTCGCCAGTGTAACAAAGTGGACCTCCAGTACTTCAGGTATGTTACAGGTTCCTTTATTGTCCATGTCCAGTACTCTTCCTCAAGACACAGGGATGGTAGGGGACACAAGATGACAAGGGAAAAACACCGGGCTCACCCCCACACCCATCTTCTCAGCTCACTCTTCTCACTCTAACTTCCAACCATCACTCACAGAACCCTGCACACCAACATTCCACCTAAACATTCCAAGAGGTGATGTCACACACTGAAAGCAGATTACTACAAATCCCACACACCAATCGCTCTGATGGATTGGGTAGGAGATCTGAATCTCCCTAGGAAAAGACCTCTATCATTTCATTCAGGCACTGCCCTCTATACCCCGGATAAAGGCAAGTGGGCAAAAAACAGATCTCCATATCTCAGAGCCTGCCACTCACCAGCTACACAAGGGCGTTTCGGAGGACAAAGGCCCATACAATTCATCGCTAAGCATCCAGCCAGTAACAATCTCTATCCCGACGGACAAGCATCTATTGATGCAGCTGAAGTAGAGGCCCCGCCCTTGAATCAATCTCCCCCAAACATTGGAATTAATCCCAACATTGTCCAGGCTATTACAATCTATATGCTCCCACTCATTAAGCTTTCTGAATTGCTCAATGACTCACTCAAAGATCAGACATCAGTGACCGCAATGCTACATTCGAAAATAATCTTTTTGGAAGGCTTTGTTACGGCTCCAATCTGGACAATTACACTGCTAAGATCACTGAGATTCAACATTCAATAATAGACCCAATTATAGAGGACAGAATTAAATGCAGAAAAGAGCGCATGAATAACACAGTGGTGTCGTTCACCGCTAGTGATGATCTAGCAAAGACTACTGGCTCGGCAAATAAGAAGGGAACATACATTAGACAGATGGGGGATGGCGCAGCGATGGTCTCAAAGACCACAGAAACACAGCGCTTGGAACCTGCAAAGATAGAACTTTGCACAGATAAAACGAGAGCCTGCCTTGAGACAAAGGGCAAAGCACCTATTGAACTAATGGATGGCTCAGAGCATGCCCCAGTGGGTGGCCCCAAAAAAGAGCTAATAAAGATGAAGATCCTGGCTAGCAAACAGTTCAACATATTTTCAAAAATGAAAGTGGGGAAGGAGATGGACTCAGCCCAGGGCCTATCTACGCACTCAAAAAGAAGAGTCTTAAAACTTAAACTGTCTAACAAAAGAAAGCAAGGGCTAAACCCTTTGAAGCTTAAGCCTCCTTCTTTGCTAGCTCTGCCAGCTCCTCCGAAGAGAAGCTTCCAAAAAAATCTTGCTATTCCTCCTAGTAATAACTACCAGATGCAAGAGACTCCCACTTCGAAAGACTGCAGGCAGAAGTGGACCTTACCCAAACCAGCCCCATCCCAGCAACTAGCACTCCAGGGGCAAGAGACACCCTTGAATCAAACAGAAGATACATATTTTTGAGGAGTTAATGAATTTATCCATCTATTCATACATGGATTAACTAAATCAGGATGAAGCGGACACAAATGAATCTGATGTATCGGTTCTATCTATATCCTCAAAAAACATCAGTGATGGCATGGGCTTTGAAGTGTATTCTGGAGAGGTAACATTGCCCAGTGAAAGTGAAGCTGAACACCTTATAGATATAAAGGTCAGCTTGAAGAAACAGGATACAAGGCCTCTCCCATGCCTAAACTGGGGCCATGAAGGGAGGGGAAAACCAATGGCCTACTCTTAACACTAGAGGAACGAATGAAGGCCTTGATTAACAAACAACCACCTGAGAAGTTTACTAAAAGAGCCATGTTGCCCACCAGGCACTCGAAAAAAGGAAACAGGCCACCACTCTAGAGGACAAGGAGATTGATAGCAAAAGGGAAACACACCGATTACTCCTGCAAAGAATGTTTATAATTAATGACAACCTCACCCTGAACAGAACCAATGTTTTGAGATTCCTACATTCATCCCAACCCTAAGAGCAATAGACTCTGGCGATCTGCATTTGATAGAATTCCCAGAGGAAAACTGCTTGGATAAAGTTGTTATCTATTTATCCTATGAACAAATTAAAAACCTTATTCTAAAGGAAGCTTCTAAAATGCTGTTCATGGAATTCTCACTTACACTATATAACATAAGCGGGAGGGCCAGGGATTACAGGCGAAACAAAGCAGACACTCACCAACGACAGTATCTCCTCTGCCTATTGCAAAAAACAACAGAAAAACAATGTATATCTAAAGTGATGAAGATCAGGGAATGCCAAGAAAACTAAATAGTCGGTTTTCAAGGAAAAAAGTGACTCCTGTAACTGATGAAATACAGTAAAACACCACAAAGAAGAGTTGTTTTGCCATCAAGAAACAATACCATTTTATTGGACAGGGCCAAACCTGAAATGAAAATCACTGTAGATGGTTACAATCTGCCCAGGGAAAGAAGGTTTAGACCAGACTCAAATAAAAGAGGCACGCATGAAGAAGAATGGAGATGGTTGGCGGGAGCTCTGGTATCGGGGCATTTGAGGTCATAACGCCAAAAGTATCCACTGTTGAGAGTCGCGTCGGCCCTGACTCTTGGATGCTGGAACACTAGAGGTTTCCGGCACCTATTTGGACTGGGAGACATCAACTTTGATCAATTTGGCATTGTCTTTTTTGCAGGAGACTTGGTTGCAGGAGGCACCAGATTTGGAGGGCTTTACATCTTACTTGAATCCTGCAATCAAGGGTGTTAAGGGCAGACATATGGCCAGTCTCTTAACTGTAATTAAACATATGGGAGGACTGAATGTATTGGAAATACTTCAACTAACGTCCCTAATCCAGGCCTTGCTGTTTCAACTGACCGACCCTCATGCCACAAATTGAGAATCATCATGAACCTTAATCTATAGTGGAATTTCACGTCAGTCTTAGAATTGTCATTTGAAACCTAGGTACTCCAACCTATATACGACGCACGGAGCAAAAGGCTTAACTTGAACTTCATCGTGTGTGGCGACATGAACATCCAATTCTTTTTTCACTTCTGGAAAGTTCATAGATGCCCTCCCACTGAACGCCAGTTCAGCAGACGTAAGAGTATTCAGATGGAGAGAAGACCTGTGTAACGCTCACCTGATTCCCGCAGAGGCGCCGGTCTTGACTGGGTGAATGCCGTATCTTCAAAGGTGATGTGTAACACACGGTTGGCTCTTTGGGCTGGACCTCTGTGCACTGTATGTCTGACTCGAAGAGTAAGATGTCTGCAGATAGAAAATATGGGATTAATGAACTGGGGTTATTGGGTGCCTCTCTCCTCTTCCCTTTCTCTTCTCCTGTAGAACCCCAAAGGTTAACGCCCTCACCTTAGGTAAGTGAACGCCGAGCTCTCCATCTGCCTCGGGGCAGGGTGCCGTAACCAGTTTCTTCACTGGATAAGGGTGCAGGCCTCTTGACCTCAGAGGACTGCTGTCCGTCGTTAACTGCACGAACGGTAAGTTCTGGGCACTTCAAATGTCTTAAAAGTCTTTTGTAATGATATCTCTTGTTTTGCAGGGTTCCGGCGATGGCGGATGGCGGGCTGATGAGAGTTGAGGATCGAACCCGCGTGAGGACTAGAAGCGCCTGGAAGCACGTAAGTAAGCGCTTGTAGCCTGCTTCACGATGCGCACTAACTGTCCCTTTTATCTTGCAGGTACAAGTTCGGAGCTTTAGAGAAGCTGAAGGGTGCTGGAATACCCACTGGATTCGGCGTGGGAAGGAGTAATGGCACGTGAGTAATAAAGTTGCCCAATGTCTTTAAACGCACCTTCTTTTGTCTTTCAGATGCGGGATGCAGCGCCGAAGGCCTCTGGAGCGTGCAAAGAGCTGGTAAGCTTTTGTCTTTCAGATGCCGGAATGCAGTGCGAAGACCTCCGGAGCATGCGAAGAGTAGGTAAGCCTTTGTCTTTCAGATGCCGGAATGCAGCGCGAGGCGTTGGTGACAGCCGATGGACCAAGTAAGAGATGCGCTGCCACTGAAGACCGTAGTGCTAACCTGTTCTTTCTTTGTCTTTACAGGTGCTGCTGAAGACTGGATTCCAGGATGGTAAGCCTTTGTTCCCTTAGGCCCAGGATCAGAAGCAGAAGACACGATGAGCGTTATGCTGCAGAGAATGCAGAATAACACAAAGCAAGATTCATCCATCGGGTGTGGTTTAAATAGCCTCCTGTAGTGCTTAGATGTCTCCTTCCACAGCCACGCCTAGGTAAGAAAAGAGTTCCTGCTTTCCAGAAGAGTTCCAGTATTCTGAACCTAGGGAGTGGCTCCTGCCCCACCCAACAGGAAAAGTAGTCCCAAACAGAAGAGGATCAGGGGTTCAACTGGCAGGTAAGTAAGCAGCATGGTCTGCTGCAGGTAAGTCCACCCAAGCATTATGAGCCCGGCGCTTCCAGCTCTGGGACTGGGCATCTTTATGAGCCTGGTGCCACTGGCGCTAGGACAGGGTCCAAAAGGTCCCTATTGGGACTGGCTGGCACTCGGAACCGGGGTTATGGGTCTGCTTCCAAGGGAGTCGGGCAAGTCCTGATCTTTTGGAAGCAGAGATCATGACAGCACCCCCCCTCAAGGCCCCTCCCAAACCGGGCTTCTCTGGGGGTTTGGGCTTGTTAGGAAATGTTCGTTGAAATCTTTTGATTAGACGAGGCGCGTGGACATATTCTGCAGGTTCACAGGATCTTTCTTGGGGACCGTAGCCTTTCCAGTCAATCAGGTAAAATAGTTTAGATTTGGAGATCTTGGAATCCAGGATGCTTTTGACTTCAAACTCGAGTTCTCCATCAACTAGAATAGGTTTTGGAGATGTAGTTAGTCGGGTTTGAGGTTGCACAGGTTTTAATAGAGAGACGTGGAAGACCGGATGTATCTTCATGTGAGGGGGCAAGTCCAACTTGACCGCTACTGGATTTACTATGGTAGTGATGGAATAGGGACCAAGGTATCTTGGGTTGAATGTGCGTGGTCCTTTTAGAGGTAGATATTTGGTGGATAACCAGACTTGATCTCCTACTTGATATTGGGGGGCTTCCTTCCGATGTTGGTCTGCTCCTTTCTTGTATTGTTCTTTAGCCCTTTGAAGGTGAGAAACGGCTTCCTTAAAGGCTTGGGTGATTGTAGAATGCAGGTGGTCTACTGCTGGTGTTCCAAGATCTTGGAGTGGATCCAACTCTGAGGTTCGAGGGTGACTACCGTATAAAAGAAAAAACGGGGTCTTCCCAGTTCCCGAGTGGACAGAGTTATTGTAGGCATATTCGGCTATCCAAAGGATATCTTTCCAAGTTTTTTCAGTTTGTTGCAGCATGCAGCGCAAATACTGTTCCAGAGTTTGATTGGTCCTCTCGGTTTGTCCGTCGGTTTGAGGGTGGTGGCTGGTCGAAAGTCTCACATCAATTTGAGCCGACCGACAGCAACTTCGCCAAAAATGAGAAATAAATTGACTACCTCGATCCGAAATTAGAACTGAAGGAAAACCGTGCAGTCGGACGATGTTTTCGAGAAATTCTCGGGCCAGAGTTGCTGCTGTTGGTAAGCCTTTGAGTGGAATGAAATGCGCCATCTTGGAGAATAGGTCCACGATTACTAGGATCGTATTGTATTCGGAGCATGGAGGTAGATCTGTGATGAAGTCCATAGAAAGCGTATGCCAAGGGCGAGGCGGGATGTCAATAGGGCGTAAGAGGCCGGCTGGTTTTTCCTTTTGACTCTTGTTTTGGGCGCATACTCCACAGGACATTATAAAGTCTCTGATATCTTTTTTCCAAGACGGCCACCAGAAGTAGCGCTTGATCTTTTCCGAGGTCTTGGTCATACCGGGATGTCCTTCCATTAAAGAATCGTGATAACAAGAGATTACCTTTTTCTGTAAATCTGTGCTGGGCAGGTATAACCGTTCTTGGAAATATAATAGGTTGTCCTTCACCGTAAAGTCCTTTCCCTGCAGATGCCAATTCTGTATGTCTGCTGGAGTTACCAGTAGCCTGGCTTTATCCTTAACTTCCTCTATGGATTGTGTGGCGATTACACCTAGAATTCTTTGTTCGTGAATGATAGGTACAGGTTTAGGATTGATCAAATGTTCTTCCACTCCCATCCGAGAAAGGGCATCAGCTTTACCGTTTTTTGTACCAGGTCGATAGGTAATTATGAAGTCAAACTCGGCAAAGAATAGTGCGCAACAGAGTTGCCTAGAGGATTGAGCTTTTGCGGTTTTCAAATATTGCAGGTTTCGGTGATCTGTAATCACAGTAACGGTGTGTCGGGCCCCCAGAAGATAATGCCGCCAAGCCTTAAAGGCGGACTTGATAGCTAGAAGTTCCTTATCAGTAATAGTGTAATTGATTTCAGGAGGCGAGAATTTGCGGGACCAAAATGCCACGGGATGCAACTGATTGGTTACTGGGTCCTTTTGTGATAGAACTGCCCCCATGGCAAGGCTCGAAGCATCAGTTTCAACGATGTAGGGGAGTTCTGGGCGAGGATGTTTTAAGATCGGTGCAGAGATAAATCTAGTCTTCAAATTCTGGAAAGCTTGTTCCGCCTCGGTAGACCATTCAAAACGTTTGTTTTTCTTTAACAAGGCGGTGATGGGCTGGACTATTCGAGAGAATTCGGGGATAAACCTGCGGTAAAAGTTAGCGAAGCCTAACATGCTTTGAACACCTTTTACGGAGGATGGCGATGGCCATTTGAGAATTGCATCGACCTTCTTTGAATCCATACGCACTCCGCTAGGTGATAATATGAATCCCAAGAATTCAACTTCAGTCACGTTGAAAACACATTTTTCCAACTTAGCGAAAAGTTTGTGTTGACGCAATCTCTCGAGGACCATTTTCACGTGTTTCCGATGTTCAGTTTCCAATGAAGAATAAACGAGGATGTCGTCAATGTAAACAACAACACACACATCTATGAGCTCTCTGAGGACATCGTTCATAAAATATTGAAAGGCGGCCGGGGCATTGCAAAGTCCGAAGGGCATGACCTGATATTCAAATAGCCCATACTTGGTGCGGAAGGCCGTCTTCCATTCATCGCCCTCTTTTACTCATACCAAGTGGTAGGCTCCTCTAAGATCCAGCTTTGTATATATGCATGCTTTTCTGACTTGGTCCAGGAGTTCAGGGATCAAAGGTAACGGATATCAATTCTTAACGGTGATCTGGGTCAGGTCGCGATAATCTATACAAGTTCTAAGGTCCCCTTCTTTTTTTGGAACGAAGAACAAAGCTGAGGAAGCAGGGGACTTGGAAGGACGAATAAACCCATTCGCTAGGTATTGATCCAGGTATTGTCGGAGGTGAAGATTCTCAGGCTCGTGAGGGCATAAATTCTACTACAAGGAGGAGTAGATCCAGGTATCAGGTCTATCTGGCAGTCATAAGACCTATGAGGAGGTAGAGAGTTAGCCTGATCCTTCCAGAAAACATCTTGGAATTCTAGGTATTCAGGAGGTAACTGGGGAGCCTCCGAGGAAATTGCTGCCAGTGCAACACCAGGTCGAGGGTGACAAGTTGAGACACATTCTGGAAACTGAACCGTTCTTGCTCGCCAATCGATCTGAGGATTGTGCTTCTCTAACCAAGGAATTCCTAGAATAATCTGGAACTGAGGGGCCTTGATCACATCGAACACGATCTTCTCATGGTGTCCATCTTGACTTACTAGCGTCACTTCTTGGGTGGTATGCGTTACTGGTCTGGAGGCTATCTCCGTACCATCCACCGTAGTAACGACGTCCTTTACAGCCTTTGGACAAAGAGTCAGATTCATCCTCAAAACCATTTCATGATCCACATAATTGCCGATGGCACTGCTGTCGACGTAAGCTTCAATCGCATGTAATCGATCCGGATGTTCAGGGCTAATGAGGACCATAGGTATCACGAAATGCGAGGTCACTGAACTGGTTTTAACGCTCGGCAAGAGGACCTTTATTCTTCTCGGGCGAGGTTGTTTCCCTGCTCAGAGTTTGTGACCCTGGTAACTGCAGCTCCTACTGCCTTCTTGGCTGGTTTCACCGGACAGTCTCGAAGAAAGTGCCCCGAGTTTCCGCAATAGAGACATAATTGCAGCTGTTTTCTCCTTTCCCGCTCCTTTTGTGTTAGTGGTCCTTTCAGGCCCCCTATTTGCATGGGTTCCCCGGAGTCTACTCCTTTGGTAGGAGTTGGTGGTTTGGAAAATACTCGAGCATCAAACTTGGAACGATCGGCCTTCCTGTTCTGCAGTCTGTGGTCAATTTGAACGACTAAGTCAATATAGTCCGAACAGTCTTGCGGGGGATTCACTACTTGGGCTAACACATCTTTGAGCTCCCCACGTAGACCTCTATAAAACAGCGTAATCCTTTTGTCCTCAGGCCATCGAGTTTCCACTATCAGTCTGTTGAAAGACGCAATATAAGCCAAAAGGTCTTGATTACCCTGTCGCAATGAAAGGAGCTCATTGTCCAAGGCCTGCCCCTGTGAATGTCTTGCAAACAGTTTTTCCATACTGAGCTGAAAAGCTTGAAAATCATGGAGAACCGGATCATCCTGATTAACTAGAGGGATCGACCAGTCTGCCGCATTGCCACTAAGGTAAGAAAGCACGAAAGCTACCTTAGCTTGATCAGTTGGAAAGGCTGCTGGCTGGCATAAGAAGTGCAACCGGCACTGATTAATAAATACTGCAAACCTCTTTGGGTCACCAGAAAATCGTTCCGGCGGAGCCAGAGGTACATTCCCAGGTAGGTTGATCTGCACTGGGTTCGTAGAGGATGGTGAAGGAAGATTTGCCCCTGATGCGGGTAACGGAGTTTGTCCGGCTTGTGACTGTAGCAATTGTCTAGCGAGATCGTCTGTTCGCTCCTTGGAAATAATCAGTTCCCTTCTTAGAGCATTCGTCTCCTGACGGGCTGCATGCACTTCTGCTCTTAGTTCCCCAAGTAACTGGGCTAGCTGGTCGGTATCCGAGGTTTCCATAGCGCCTGGGTGGGAGTTTTGCGGTAGGCTTTGTGTTCTGTAACGCTCACCTGATTCCCGCAGAGGCGCCGGTCTTGACTGGGTGAATGCCGTATCTTCAAAGGTGATGTGTAACACACGGTTGGCTCTTTGGGCTGGACCTCTGTGCACTGTATGTCTGACTCGAAGAGTAAGATGTCTGCAGATAGAAAATATGGGATTAATGAACTGGGGTTATTGGGTGCCTCTCTCCTCTTCCCTTTCTCTTCTCCTGTAGAACCCCTAAGGTTAACGCCCTCACCTTAGGTAAGTGAACGCCGAGCTCTCCATCTGCCTCGGGGCAGGGTGCCGTAACCAGTTTCTTCACTGGATAAGGGTGCAGGCCTCTTGACCTCAGAGGACTGCAGTCCGTCGTTAACTGCACGAACGGTAAGTTCTGGGCACTTCAAATGTCTTAAAAGTCTTTTGTAATGATATCTCTTGTTTTGCAGGGTTCCGGCGATGGCGGATGGCGGGCTGATGAGAGTTGAGGATCGAACCCGCGTGAGGAATAGAAGCGCCTGGAAGCACGTAAGTAAGCGCTTGTAGCCTGCTTCACGATGCGCACTAACTGTCCCTTCTATCTTGCAGGTACAAGTTCGGAGCTTTAGAGAAGCTGAAGGGTGCTGGAATACCCACTGGATTCGGCGTGGGAAGGAGTAATGGCACGTGAGTAATAAAGTTGCCCAATGTCTTTAAACGCACCTTCTTTTGTCTTTCAGATGCGGGATGCAGCGCCGAAGGCCTCCGGAGCATGCGAAGAGTAGGTAAGCCTTTGTCTTTCAGATGCCGAAATGCAGCGCGAGGCGTTGGTGACAGCCGATGGACCAAGTAAGAGATGCGCTGCCACTGAAGACCGTAGTGCTAACCTGTTCTTTCTTTGTCTTTACAGGTGCTGCTGAAGACTGGATTCCAGGATGGTAAGCCTTTGTTCCCTTAGGCCCAGGATCAGAAGCAGAAGACACGATGAGCGTTCTGCTGCAGAGAATGCAGAATAACACAAAGCAAGATTCATCCATCGGGTGTGGTTTAAATAGCCTCCTGTAGTGCTTAGGTTTCTCCTTCCACAGCCACGCCTAGGTAAGAAAAGAGTTCCTGCTTTCCAGAAGAGTTCCAGTATTCTGAACCTAGGGAGTGGCTCCTGCCCCACCAAACAGGAAAAGTAGTCCCAAACAGAAGAGGATCAGGGGTTCATCTGGCAGGTAAGTAAGCAGCATGGTCTGCTGCAGGTAAGTCCACCCAAGCATTATGAGCCCGGCGCTTCCAGCGCTGGGACTGGGCTTCTTTATGAGCCTGGTGCCACTGGCGCCAGGACAGGGTCCAAAAGGTCCCAATTGGGACTGGCTGGCACTCGGAACCGGGGTTATGGGTCTGCTTCCAAGGGTGTCGGGCAAGTCCTGATCTTTTGGAAGCAGAGATCATGACAACCTGGCAGCCCGTAATATTCGGCTGGTGAACTGACATCTGCAAGGTGACATCCAACCAGTATTGACTTGGAAGTGGGGGGAAGATTAGAAGATATTAGATTATTTCTTTGCCTCAGATTTCGTGTATGAAAGACTTAAGACTATGAAGGTAGTGAAAACCCAGAACAGCGATCACAACATCTTAAAGATTTCTTCTGACAACTGGCCCATGTACAAACTCACACAAACGAGGCAACATATGGAAATAAATTCAGGCCTCTCAAGGCCCAAAATTACACCTGAGAACATCATAAGAATGACTAAGACCGTGAAGGACAATCGAGCCAACGATCAGATAGACCCAAGAAAGTCAAACGAATACATGGCCGTTCTTCTCTCATATGCAGACAAAAGATACTGTGGCATGAAGCCTTTATTTGTCACTCGTCACTTCTTTGACCCAGAGGTGAGAACCAGGAAACAAAATCTGCACAGATGAGTGAGGCAGTTGGGAAAATTTGGCTTGCCTGACTGCACGAAAGAGATAAAAAAACTGAAGCAAGCTTATACAAACTTGCCCAGCTTGTATAAACACCTCATCAATCAAAGAGACGCGTAGAAGATGCTCAACCTGTAGCACCAAAACATACCAGGGAAATATGGACATTTTTAACAACTTGAACAATCGGCCAGGTGAATAGTCGAAAACCCCACTCTCCTTGGTACATTGGTCTTTTAACATCGACAAAAATCATATTATGACCTTGATAAGCTCTGCTAGTACATGCAGAGCAGCCAAACCTAACGGCATTACCACCAAAATTTTAATGTCTGACCCCAAGCAATGGGCATCATTCATTGTCTAATTACTTTTCAACATCAAAGTAACAAAGAGGATACCCAGTTCCTGGAACCACCCACTAATTGTGCCCATTTTCAAGAAGGGTGATAGGTCTGACCCTGTCAAACACAAGCTTATCATCCTCTTGGATGTAATTGGCATATTATTTGCTGCACTAATCTTAAAAGACCTTATTGAATGGAGTGACTCTTCTAAACATCGAGAAATCTGGCAGACTGGCTTTGTTAAAGGCATAGGCACGACCCTCAACCTGTTCATAATAAACTTGCTAAAAATAAGAGCCAAACGGAAGGAAAAAAAGCCACACATATCTGGCATCTATTGACCTTGTGCAAGTATTTGAACGAGTGGATAGATGCAGTCTATGGGCAAAGTTGGGCGAAGTGCATACTCCAACCTATTAAGGTGCTTCACTCAAATACATCTACTGCAGTAAGATTGGACAGCATGGCAACCTTCCCTAACCAAATAGAGAATGGGCTCAAGCAATATTTTCAACATGTTCATCTCTGACATTGATACAGCCTTCATGAACACGAGATGTTTTCCACCAAGAGTCCCCCTTAACCGCCTACTATACGCGGATGACCTCCTCATCCTGATGAACCAGACTCAGATTGGTCTACAACCCCAACTCAATGATTTGTAACACTACATTGAAGCTAATGGCCTAAAAATCAATGGAACTAAGTCTAGGATATTGACTGTGGGAGGAAGGATGGGACGGAAACCCAAACGACACACTTAGCACCTGAAAAATGAAACAATTCTGGAGGCGGTCTCACTGAAATATCTAGGTGTAGAACTGAGTAACAGTGAGACAGATGTGTCACATAAAAAAATGCTGCAGGGCCGGGTGAAGAATCTTGATGTGCAAGCTAAAGCATCTTGAGGAGATACTGTAAATACTCAATTCTACCTGTTATCGATTTTTACCGATAAAAGGTAACCTCAGTTTTGACTTATGGCTCAGAAGCTCTCTCACCTCATACCATCTGGCCCAAACTTGAAGGTTATTTTTGCAGGCAGGTTCTCAGTCTACTCAACGCTACGTCCATTCAAGAAGTAAGAGTAGAACTAGGCTTAACTCACTTAATGTGGCTGTGGTGTTTAAGTCTTTGCCCTTTTCAGCAAATGCTAGAGCACTCAAGGCAAAGGTAGCTTTTCATTGCTGAGAAAGGTCTATGAGGGTCACAGTGAGCTGCTCCTAGATGAATGGAGTAGGATATGCATTTTACATCTGGGGAGCGTCAACACGACTGTACAAGTTGTGCTGGAAAATCCAACATTAGTGAAGGAAAAATTGTAGGATTTAGATTGGATCACCTCACTGGAGGCAAGCAGTACATTTTAAAGATTTTGGAAGGCCTATCCCATAAACTAGGGCAAGAGGTCAATTACCAATATACCTGACTAAATTTCCTTGTGCTCACCTCCGACAACAATGTTTGTGCTTCAGAATGAATCTGATACCCACAAGAGCAGTCACAGAAGTTAGGAATCCAACTGCGGAGAGAAACTTTAAATGCAGACTGTGTGGTGTGGACAATGAGACCCTTAATCATTTAGTGATGTTCTGCCAAGCCTTAAGGGACCAGCGCACTGGACTGCTGGACAAATCATGGAGGATTATGAAGTATGACCAGTGAAACAGCGAAAGCACTAAGAAAACAGGTGGTTGCTTTGGTGTGTTGCGCGATAGAAACTACAGAACACCACTGCACCTAGCTCTGCCTGGGCAAGATGGCGTTTTTTTATCTTTTGGACTCAGTTACGAATTCTGCTTCAAACTCTGCTTTGAACTTTGCTTTGAATTATGTTTTTTGTTATGTTTGAGTGGATCAGCACACTTGTTCTAATGGTAAATGTTTGGTTTCAAACTAAATGGCAAATAAAAAATAATAATACTACTACTTTCTATGGGGTATAGGATTGTGATTGGGTCTCTAACGTCAGGTGGACAGCTATGCCCACGCCTGGTGCAAGTCATCTTCAGCGTCATGAATTACACAATGTTTCATTGGCTTTCAAACTATAGGCATCTTTGATATGCGGCCCTCCATGATTGGTTGGCACTCTTGTACTCTTCTGGAATATTCCACTTGCTAGCAGCAAGCTGGAGGGTTGGACATGACAATGCCTCCCCACCCAATTAACCCATCATCCATCATCACTCCTGCTGTCTGCCATTCAAATTGTCTTTGAAATCGGCCTTGCAAAGTATCCCTGCGCCTGAGAATAGAAGGCAGTGTAAGCATGGTCTTATCTTCAAGTCTCAGTGTAGCTTGCCCAAACTCTATTTCCATCTAGACCATGTGACAGGAGACAGTGTTTGAGCTCTTTCTTTTGTATTTAACACTATTAAATGAACAAAACCTGGCACTTTTAGTGTTTTTTCCATTACCCCTCAACAGAAGCTTGTCCCGCTTCTCATGTTCATCGTATCACCTCAAATAGATAACCAGTTTCTTGGCTGCCCCAACCCTTGACACTGGGTCACACTTTTAGCCCTTCTGTTCATGGTGTCCTAGTTCGCTGAAACATGACGTGGAACATCCAGATTCCATGCTCATATATATATATATATATATATATATATATATATATATATATATATATATATATATATATATATATATATTGGCAGTACCGCCTGAAGTCTATTCACTAAGTATAGCCAGCCTTCATGAATACTTAGTCTACTTGCGTTTCAGCATCAGTACAATTATAAAACTGCTTGTATTTTCTACAGTGCTCTCCGCACGTGCATTCTTCATTCTGCACATGAAATGTTGCTAAATTCTTTACTTCGTCATCAGATTCTATAAGATCTATATACTCTCTTCATTGACATCTCTTTTGGGTGTGTCATTTCTGCTTCATGTGACGTCACCAGTCTTCCCTTTCATTAATCATCACACTTTTTCCGGAACCTCCTTTAAAAGACTGTCATTTCTCTGTGTGTACATCATATAGGGCTTTCTCAATGGAAACCTTGTTTCGAGGTTTCTTTGTGTTATAGGGACCATTATTGGCGTTGTGCATGTTGCAATTTCCGGTTTCCAGCATATAGGCAAAATGGGGGCAGGACTTCTGGTAGAGGCATGTGGCTCCTCCTCTACAGGCCTATTTAAAGAAATCAAAGTACATCCCAATAAAGAACTGAGTTTTGTGTTTCAAAGTTGAAGGGGGCCTGAGCCTGGGGAAGGGAACCCCAAGAGGCCTAAGCAACGTAGAGACTTGTTAAGATTTCATGAACTAGTAAAGAGGATTGAAGCGTGGGGATGGGAACCACAGACAGCTTACAAAAGGAATGGTGTTGTTATTTTGAATAGTGTTTTGAAACTTGATGAAGTTGAAGCTTGGAGAAGAGAACCCCAAATAACTAAAATACATTGAAGGTAGTTGGAATAACTACAAGGGACCTGCGGCGAAGGTCTTACGAATAGCTCCGTGGATTGAACTTATTTGTGTGACATTAACCCAACAGCACCTGGTGAAAAGACCACCTAAAGCCAATCCTGGTTTCCATTTTTGTTGAACCACTATTTTTTTATTTTTGAGAAGACTGCCTGTCACATTTTGTATAGAGTGAGGGTGAGTAAAGGTTTAGACACAGACTGACTTTTATGTTGGACTGTCAGACAGTGACGGCCATTAGAAACAACAGTTGAGGGAATTATCCCCTTAGAGTTAGGGCCAGTCAGGCATTACACCAACCCAAGAACTTTAGTCAATAACAATGTTCAAACAAACCCACTTGAGTCTGTGTCTCTCTAGATACCATGCCTGTCTCACACCTCACAACCAAATCCTAAGACTGTCCATGTGAGTATGCATGGTACATAACTGCAAATCTTACATTGAATTTTGAGCAAAAATTAAATAACCAAGCTCTCTCTGCTTGCATTATTTATTTAGTGATTCAAGCATATAACCGTTTTATTAAAGACATATTTCTCATATATGATCAATATCATTCATATGTGACTCATCTTACTGTGCGAGCTGAGTGGAGTGGAAGTGCTCAGATTTCAGCATGCTGGGAGTCAGATGGGAGAGGAAAACCCTGTACCCAAACCCACACAGTGGGCTTCCCTATGGCCTCCTGGTGCTCTTGCGTCTGCAAGCCCTTGTGAGAGAGTTGGCTGGAGAGCAGAGATCGAAAGTTACTAAGGTGATCGTAAGGGCTCAAACCATGCACAGGATTGTGCTTTATACTGCACCTTAGTGTTTTATTGATTCCTCACCTGCAGACTAGAAGTCAGGGAGGGAAGAAACTGTACAAAGGTGTAGAAGTGGAGTGCAAAGTGGTCTGCTGTGCCTGCAGGCTAACTTTGCTTCGTGGTCCTCAAGTATTGGGAGAGGCAGAACACTGTGTCCAGGAAGTGAAAAAAGACCCTATTTAACACCAGATGCCCCCTGGAACGCAAAGTGGTCTGCAGTGGTCCCGAATTCCACTAGTTTATACCTGTTTTTGACTGTACTTCTGATTGTGAATTTGGGAGTAAGATAACCTCTATTGTCACTTTAGTTCTGCAGACTATTTCTTGTTCTTCTTGTGTTTTATCATGTCCGTGTACCGATTTCTAAATACAACCTAAGGAGTTATCCCTCAGTAAGCCTGATGGGGATTAGTCCATTCAACTAATTTGTGAGATTCCTCTTTCAACAGACTCGTTATCTGTTACCTCTCTCTCTGTATCTTCCTATTCTTGCCACTAGGGACCCGGGTGCAGTTGTTAAACCACCCAATGACAAGGTAGTCACTGAATTGGCTAAACAAAAACAAAAGTAATCAAAAAAGATGGATTTCTGCAACCATTAGTTGCCAGTCATTCCTTAGGGCGTGGTGACTTTAACTAGAGGAGCTCCAGTTCCTAGCTCTACCAATTCATTACATATTGACTTATCAGATGAAATTAGCTTGGATGAATTGTTTGTTCATATGTGACAGGACATGTGCAATGATCCACTGGCAAGCAATCTTGCTAATCAGATTTGAGAGAATGATGGGAATGATGGAAATTATTCTAATAATGTTTCCCCCAACAAGAACAGTCAGCAATAATATAACTTCCCAGTGACATTCACATCCCCATTAAATTCCTTGTCCAATGTGTATATCATTGGTCCTCCTTCTGATGCGGTCTTGCATCTTGTCCTATAATCTATCCTCTGCCTATCTGACTACGAATAAGGTTCATTGTCTCAGAATATAGTTTTAATAAAGGAGTTTCTTGTGAAGCTTGATAGAGGGCGGAGTCTCTTCAAAGTGTAAGTGCTGCCTTGATTCTCCTTAAGACCTTTGGACCTGAATACGTCAACTGACCCAATATATAACACGGACATTGGACTGGTATATGTTCAACTGCCTGCTAGTATGACCCGTTTGAGCATGTCACTGGAGTTATTTCAAACTCCACCCATCGACGAGTAAAGTGATAGTTTGTCAAGTTTTAGAGCTATTGTCGAGTCTGCAGTGAAAGGTGATTCACCACCTGTCCTTTTAGAGACAATCACTAATTTGCCTATTAGAATATGTAACAGAAGAGCCCAAGGGGTTCCCCAACAGCAGAAAATAAAAACATTTACCAAACGTTAAGAGGAATAGAAAAAAGTCATCCAGGAATGTCAAATAACCCAGAGATAATTGACCTCAAATTATAGACCCAGAGTCAGGTAGTAAGTTGTGAAGATGATTTCCAAATAGTTGGTTCCCATAGTCTGGAGCAAAGAGAAATAAAAAAACAATCAAATAAACCATGCCGGCTAAAATAAAATTAAAAAAAAGATGTAAGATTCCTCCTGAGAGTCAAGAGACATCCTTTCTGGAATGTCCCTCCTTAGAATAAATTGAAAATCTGTTGATTTTGGTTTCAAAATCCTATTGTAGAGGGGCATCTGATACTTTGTCTTCACTAAACCAGATTATTGAACCTCCACTGAATTGTGACCTATCAGGAAGAGCTTCTTGTGTGAAACCCCCAGGTGTCTATTTACCTTGTAATCAAATAATGTAACATCAGACTTGGACATTGGAATTATGGGGTTAAAAAACCTCACTCAAATGAATGTATCCTTTCATTTGAATTGCCCAAATCTACCAGCAATTGGTGGCTATAATGGTATGAGAACAGGTTGACCCAATCAGACTGATGGGTGTTACATTTAATTGATTTTGTAACCACCACACACATTGATATGTTGTTGGAAGATCATCAGAGTCTGGATGACTATCAACAACTTTCCGCACCTAGAGAACATGTTAATAATGATCTCCTTATTTCTTCAATTTTAAGGACTGCAGGGGTTTTTTCTCAAGCAAAACATCAAGGGCATCATTACGAGTGCGGCAGCAAGGGGTTAACGGTGCCGGTAAGGATGCCGGTGCCGTTAACCCCTTACCGCTGCATTCCGAGGTCCCTTAGCGGGTCCCACTAAGGCCGGCTGGCAAAACCAGCCGTCCTTAGCGGGAGCCGCTAAGGGACCAGAGAGCTTTGAGAAGAGGTGTACTCCCTGGTCAAGAATATCTTGTTTCTTTCTCGGGATACTCAGGTCCAAGTGAGATTGTCTAGGGCTGGCATTCTATCAAGATCAATTAGGACCCATTTGGGAACAAGGCAGGGATGCATCCAAGCTCCTCTCCTATTTTAACATCTGTGTCTTGGATAGAGTGAATATTTGGGATCTATTGTCTTTTTCAGTTATCTTGGAACCCTTAAATCTAAATTGGTTAGCCTTTCCTGGTGATCTGATGTTTTTTTGCTTGATCCCCATAGGTTTTAACAAAAACATACTGCCTTTTCTGCCTATGCTGAGGAAAACAATCTTGCATTAAATGGGAACAAGTCAAGGAGCATCATATTTTCCAGAAAGCGAAGGCTAAAAACCATGGTTTGGGCAGTTGGAACTGCTTGTCTTGAACTAACCCATTCCATTAAGTGTTTGGGATTTGATATATCTAACAGTGAGTCTCAATGTGTCTTGAGGCGTGTCCCACATTTTGATAGCACAGCTTAAGAGAGTATGGTTTTCACTTTGTCAATTTACTTTAATTTACGGTTCAAAAATGAGATCTTGCTAAGGTGGCCTGTGTATTAATATATGTTCTACATGTATAGTTAACTGACCTGGGACCATTCTTGAACTCTCTTGAAGGAACCAATTGGAAGCAAAGTTTGATTCTTCCATTAGAGATTCCAAATGGTGTTATCTGTCATGAGTTCAGATTACTTCCTTAGCAACTAGAGTCCTGTGCGATGAAAATTAGGTTGGTCTTCACTGAAATTTTTGTTTGAAAGGTTGCAAACATTATACCAACACAATTCTGTTTATTCCTTGAGAATATTTTGTATGAATATGCTCTCTACTTTGGATACATTGGCTCTTGACAAGTCAGTCCTAGATACCAACCCTTTTTTATTTAAGAAGAAGTATTTCGATTTTGATTGGAGTGAGAATTGTGATGGGTTGAGTTTCTATGTCCTTTTTAATTAATATAGCTGTTTCCCCAGGGCACAAACTTCATTTCCAAAATATATAACTCTTTCTCCCAGTAGTAGAGCCTCTGACATTTACATAAGATTAAATTCAACCAGTTGCCAACTTTGGAATGTCTGGGTCCTAGGTTCTTCTTTCTTGTGAAGTCACTGCGTATCTGAAGCATAGGCATTTTGGTTTTAATAAATATTTTCATACTAATGATTCAGATAATATTATGGAGCCGATTCATGGAATTAATGTGCGCTGAAATTTTCAGCGCAAGCGTGCGAAAGCGTGCGAATCGCAGTGCCAGTGCGAAAATCGCAGCGAAACCCGCACACAGCGATTCATGGAAGTCCGTGCGCCAGGAAATTCCAGGATGTGCGCCAAAATTCTGCATGGCGCACGCTGACGCACACGTCTCCAAACAGCGTCCGCTAAGCGCAGAGCGAAATTACACATAGCACGGCGCACACAACAAAAGTAGGAGGAACAGGGGGCGTGACATGCGGAATGGGGAACATCTCGTGAAAATGTGGGCGTCACAGGGGAAGTACAGGAGGCAAGTGCGCGGAACGCCCATACGCACGTTCAAAACACGTATTCATGGAATCGAACGGGGCTAACGCGTGCGCCAAAAAAGACACGCTAATCTGGAAACACGTACGCCAGCAGGCGTCGGTGGACCCGCGCAGCATAAAAGTGTGCGCAAACAGCAAACAAGCACAGGCGCCAGGATGAATATACCCTTCCTAGCAGCAGTGGTCGTGGGATACCGCAGGAGGAGGATAGTCAGGCACAGAATTTTTACTCCCAGAACCAGCCTTTTTGGGATGCCTGATGACCAGGTGTATGGGATGTATAGGTTTCAACCTCACATAATACTCGACCTGGTCAGTGAGTGGGAGGATGACCTCACATCACCCACCCTGTGCTCCCAAGCACTCAGCCCCCTGCACAAGGTCCTCAATGTACTGCACTTCTTGGCCACTGGATCATTTCAACGGACAACTGCTATAGTGGGGGGGTGTCACAGGCCACGCAGTCACTCTGCCTACACCTTGGCCATCATGACTGCATGCCCATCAGTCTGCAGGCACATATACCTGCCCAGAACACCTGCAGAAAGGCAGGTTGTCGTCCAGGATTTTTACGGGGTGGCACACTTCCCCAAAGTGCTAGGTGCCATTGACTGCATCCATGTGGCTCTACGTCCCCCCAGGGCATCAGAGCACATCTACAGAAACCGCAAGCACTGGCATTCCATCAACGTTGAGGTAGTATGTGATTCCAAGGGAATCATCACCTCAGTATATGCCAACTATCCAGGGTCCACCCACGACAGTTTTATTTACAGAATGTCAACCCTAAAAAAGGACCTAGAAGCTGGGTGGCATGGCGATACATGGCTGCTCGGTGAGTATAAATGCCACAGCACATGCATGCATGTCAGATACTGAGCAATGTCACATCCCTACTAATGATACCCATCACCACCTCCCCAGGGGACAGTGCCTACCCTCTGAGGACCCACATGATGCCGCCAATTCGGAACCCCACCACGCCACCCGAGGTAAGATACAACACAGCCCACATTGCAACCCGGGGCATAGTGGAGCGCACATTCGGAGTGCTCAAGTCACGCTTTCGCTCCCTTGACCGTTCTGGCGGGCAGCTGTTATACGCTCCCCCAGTAGTGTGCAGGATCATAGTGGCAGCATGTGTCCTGCACAACGTTGCAACACGCCGGGGCCTGCCCGTGGACATGGTGGTGCCCCCACAACCCCAACCACAACCACGGCCGCTGCGCATGGGAGGGGAAAGGGCACGGGGTGAGGCAGCCCGTACACAGCTGGTGGATAATTACTTCACCTAAAATCACACCCCTGTGGAGTGCACACAGCCCTGGCACATGCCAGCTGACAATCAATGATGATGACATAAGGGACAGTCAACTGTCACAACCATACCAGCCTGAGATTGGTCACCTGGAAGTGTTACATTGTGTGCCCTACTTACACAAACACCACCAATGCTGTGTCATCAAAAGACACACTTCTTTGCTGCAAAAAACAATCACCCCCTTGCAAATACAACATGACAACAGTGCCATGTCACCCAACCCCTCCCCAGCACCGCCACCCAACACACCATGGCATGTCATGCTATGTGAGAGCAAACAAAGCAATCCCCAAAACATCACACAAGTGTCAAAGTACAGTGTCCTCAATGGAAACTGCCCACACACAATATGCTCCCAGTAATGTAGAACTAACAACACACATGACCGAATACTTACCAACAATACAATGCAGCTACACAACCTCAAACATAGCATAAACATGACAGTACTAAGTTAAAGTAGTGGTAGTCTTAGTACCTGATCATGCCAGCACATCGGCCACTTCCAACTGCACAGTGCTGCTGCCACGCAAATGTCCAAGTGCACTGCTTACAACATGAACTCCATCTCCAAAGTAGATGGCCTTGTGAAGACATGAGGAATTAACCTGCAAATTAGGCGAAAGACATGGATGCACAAGCACATAGCAATACACCATGCAGTGTACAATTCAACAACAATATCCACTAGTAATGTTTACACAGTATTGACTACAGACTGCCCACACAGCTCATGGGAGTCCTACGTCACCGTGTAAGTCAATGTCACTTGGGCACACCCTTTGCAAGCCCATGGAAACGGGAAGCAGGAGGGGTGTGTGTCTCATGAACCCAAGCATCTAACCCCAACTCAGGACAAGCCTGCATGTGCCCAGCCGGAATACAGTGGATGCCCACGGGAGCCACACAAGGCAACACCCTGCAAAAAAAAAAAAAAAATCTAAAAATCAAAAATCAAAAATGGCCATGTGGGGGTCAGGTGGGGGAAGGCCACCCAGGAGGTCCGAGGACAGGGTGCGCACCAACAGCCACCTGTGTGGATGTTGGGGAAAAAAACACCTCCATGGGCACATGGCCTGCACGGCTATGCCAATGTGGGAGAACTGCTGCTGTCGCTATCATCACCCTCTGCTGCTGCCACAGGAGGTGGTGGTGCAATGGGAGGCAGCCCACGCAAATCCCTGGTATGGTCCTCCATGGCAGCAAGCATGCGGGTGTGGAAGGTCTCATTTTGGAGGATTATAGTGCGGAGATCCCCATGCAGCCCTGATGTGATGCACGGATCTCCTCCCGAGTTGCCTGCATCTCAGCTGAGAGCGAACGTGTGAGCCGCTCCAGCTGCTGTTCTGTCCTCAAGTTAGTGGAAGCCTCAAGGTCAACAAGAGTCTCCCTGAGGTAATAGAGTTCTACCCTCAGGGCTTCCCTGTGGCCCTGGGACTCTATTGATATCGATTGGCGTAGAGTCTCCAGTGCCGCCCATCTGTCCCTGTTGGACACCAACATGTCCTCCCTGTGTGATTGGCAAATGGAGTCTGTTGCCTGCTGTAGTAGCTCCATCTGCCTTTCAGGGGGGACAATGGAAGTGGCCACCCTCTCCATTGCTTGAGCCATCATCTCAACTGATGCTGCCTGTTGGGTTGCTATACCGTAAATGGATTGTCCCCATGCGGTATTGCCTGGTGGCAGACGGCCACCGTGTCGGTGGGCACCACACCTGTTTGGGGCAAGGCGATCTGCGCCTTGCTGTGCCGGCACTGCCTGTGGCTGCAGGACTGCATTCCCCCTCTGATCTGCTGGCCCAGGAACAGGATCAGATGTTGTGGAGTGTGACCCTGCATCCGTAACCGCCAAAGGCGGACTTACCCACACTGACATCCCCATAGAAGGTTCTACCCCTGGTACAGGTGGGTTGGACAGAACAGAATCCCTGCCAAAAACACTTACCTGCGACGGCACATAGGTCTCATCATCTGAATCAGCACCTGAATAGAGGTCTGGGGAGGTGCACCCAGAGGCACTCCTCGATAAAATGTTCTGCAGCAAGATTGGGTTCTCACCACCACACCACGTCCCCCACTGGTGCCCGGTCGTGCCTGAGATTCCTCCTGGACCTGCACCATCTTCTCAACCTCAACAGCATCAAGTGCGTCATCCCCTGCAAAAACATGAAAGACAAAAAATGGAAACAGGCATTAGCACCATAGCACACAAATAGACCTGACAAACTAAATAACCAGTACATGATTTACACGATTTACACATGTGCCACATGACTATAACCCTCCCATGCATGCACTGTCACTGAGTTTGAAGGGGACCCAAAAGGCAGACACTGATGACACCTACATGGAAGAGCAACACATTTGCTGCATGCTGGGTAGCACTGACATCACACATTGGCCTGTGAGTGGCATGTCCAATACACATACATGACACATGCCATCACACAGATGGCATGTACCATAGCGATGGTAAATTCCACATGTCAGTGAATGAATACTGTCAGCCATCCATGTGAGATGGACATGGAATGTGTAGCAAAAGTGGGAGAATTGAAACAATCAGACTGAACTAACACTGAAAAATACAAACAATGTTGTTGCAAGATTCCACTTCAAGGGCAACTGCCGTAATGTTGATCCAGATTACTAATGTGGGCAGAAGGGATACTGTCACACCCAAATCCAAGGCCGCTGAATGTTTTGGATGAAGCACATGGGTGACCCATACCACTCAGGCACAAACACCCTCACCTGGCATTCAATCAGAACCCGTCATCCAAACAACATACACATGCATTACACACACATGCATGGGCACTCACCGGACAATGCTTCATAATCAGGTAGTCCTTCCACACATTGGTTCTGTTCTTCTGTGACGAAGGCCCCAACAACAGACTCATGTTCAGTGAGTTTGTTGTCCTCTTGTGGAGAACCACCGCCAGTCACCAGAGTAGCGACATGATTTGAGGCCAGCTTATTCTTTGCTCTGCGTTTCAGGTCATTCCACCGCTTGTAGCAATCATCAGCTGAGCGCCTCACAAATCCAAGGGCACTTATGCGGTCGGCGATGGTCTGCCAGTGTGCCTTACGTTGACCAGGTGTGGTCTTGCACCCTGCAGTCACCAGCATTTCGTGGCTATGTGCCGACACATAGCCCACAAGTGCATCAAGTTCTGGATCATTGAAGCAAGGCTTCCTTAAGGTACCGGAGTGTGTAGCCGTGTCTGGGGTCTCAGCCTGTCATGCCAGAGCACCCTTATTCCTCTTCTTTAAAGTTAGAGCAGAGCCAGAGTGGCTTACGCCGCTCTGGCCAGTAGGGGCAGAATCACCGGTGGACTGGGTAGTAGGAGTGTGGGAATGCACAATGACCATAGGTCTTGAAGCAGGCATTGGTTGCAGGGTAATTTTGGCAGGGGGAATGTCAGTTGGGGCGGTGGAGCTGCAGCTGCCCCTGCAGCCTCCCCACCCTGCATACTTGGGGCATCAGATGACATAGCTGCCCCAGATCCACGTGGATTGGTGACAACAACTTGCACCGCCACACATGGCCTAGACTTGCTCACCTGGAAGTCAGCCAGGGAGTCATCTTGTGCCAGGTCAGGTGCCACAATGGGCTGGTCCAACAGGGGCTGAGCTTGGATGGTGTCAGCCATGTTTCCCTCAACCATGGGGGGGGCATGGGTGTCCCTGATTGTTCCTCCACACACGGGGGCATAGGGGCACCCTGCAAATTCCGGCCACGTCCCCTACCGCGCCCACCCCTACTGAGAGTCGGCCACCTTTGCCTCCCTTACCGCTTGGTCGCCTCCCAGCTATGGCACTGATGTTGTTGTGCGTATGGGAGTTGCAGTAAACTATTGTCCTGGGCAATTGGGGGTCAAAGGGGTAGGATACCAGATGGAATTCGTACCCTAGTGCTCTAACAAGGCTATCTGTGGACCCTGGGGGAAGATGACGGGTCACGCAATGCACAGGCAGCCCAAAATCAAAAATAAACGTGCACACAACCCCTCGTAGACCACGTGCGTGAAAAAATGAACTTGCACTATGCTGTGGCACCCAGAAACACAAAAATAAGCGTACGCGTAATACACGCAGCCTACAATGACCTCTGAAGGGGAACGCAACACACGGGGCAAGCACAGTTGCTAAGTACATGCGGAACTCACCATCTGCCTGGAAAAAGAACATGAAAATGCACGCGTGTGCGCGTTGGCAACACCCCCACCAAAAGTAAAATTGTACGCTGTCTGAGGAGACAGGACTAAAGGAGAAGTTAACTCTGTTTGAGGAAACAGGCCCAACAAAAAATCAGAAAAGAGCTGTCAGAGGTAACAGGGAGTACGATCTAGAAACGCTGTGAAGTAATCGCGTGTGCACCGACAAGCAGTACAGATTTCACCCACTCGCTCTCCACGAAAAGCACGTACAAGGAAATGGCATCCTACATGCAGCTTTTAAACCGGCCCACACGTACACGTCAGAGACGTGTGTACGCGGGCGCTTTCATCCAATTACACGCGATGACACTCAGACGTGCAGTTTTTCCACATGTGCTCTGTCATCACGTGCTATGAGGGAAACGCCCGCGCGCGTAATGTAACTTACGCGCCTACGCGCTAAGGGCCTTTGGTCCAATGGAATCGCGTGCGTGCGCTGACGCGCTTAGGTGCTAAGGCCCTTTCCTCGAATTACACGCTGACGTGCAAGATTTTCACATGCCAAATCACTCCGTATCAAGCTGGCCACGCAAAAAACACACGGAAGACCACGCTCCTGCCCGGAAGGGCATTTTCCTGCCCCCCAGAGCCCCGAGCACGCTCCCACCTGCCATCTGCTGCTGCCTGACTGCCTGCTGCCCACGTGCCCTGCTATTTGGTGCCTGCACATCAGTCATCTGCTGGGGTACAGATGCTGTGTCCACCCCTGCTGGAACTGAAGACTCCCGACTGGGATACCATCGCTCCACAGCCCAGCCCCAGGACCCAGTTGCCCACCCATGCCTGCCTTGGGGGTCGCCATGTCGGGGCAAACACCATCTGAGACCACTGGCAACCACCAGCCAGAGAGGCAGAGGGACACCTGCCACCGAAGTTGGTGTCCTGGTGGAGCAAGTCCTGGGGCAGTATGATGCCCTCTTTGGAAGTTTGCGCGCCGACAAGGAAGGACGGACCAGGATCTGGACGGACATCGTGACTGCCATCAACGCGGAGGGGGTGGCAGTCCGAAAATTCCAACATGTCAAGAAGCGCTGGGAGGACTTCAGGTCCAGGACCCTCAACAAGGCCTGGTGCCTCTTGTAGGCAGCAGATGCTAAGGGGTGCCGGGGCCACCTGTCGGAACATCAAATGAGGGTCCTGGAACGGATATCCCCAGTGCTCCATGGCCAGGTCCTTGAGAGGCAGACCCGTCTGGAGTCGAGCAGTAAGTGTACATGCATACTGATTGTAAGCTGTGCGTGTGTCGGTGTGCCAGTAGTGTGCAGGTTGCACATGTGGTTTTGTAGGGCCATGTATGGATGTGTATGTACAGGGCCGTGCGGCTAACACATGCGAGTCCTCTCATGTGTGAGACACATGGATGGTGCATGTGTGTGTAAGCTTGCATGCCAAATGCAGATATGTGAGCACACATGCTTGAATGACTGTGTATGTAAGTTGGCATGGTTGTAGTGTCACACATGGATGTCGGTTCCAGCTGCATGTATCTGCACCGTGTACATGTGCGTGGATTTCACAAGGGTGCAACAGTGATGCAACATGGATGCTTGAGACACTGATATGTAGAAGACTGATTGCCAGATGTGACATCGATGCCGATCTCATCACTGCGACAGTTGGTGGAGGTGTACACATGCATGCAAGTGTGGTGGTGTGTGTGCATGTCTAGTGCACTCCCTGTGTTTCATGTGATGTCTGGCTCACCTTTGGCTGCTCATGCTGTTGTATGTGTATGGATGGTGCTGGCTGTTGCCATATGGCTGTGGAATTGCTCAGGTGTGTGAGTTGACATGCCATGTGTGTTGGGGATTGTGATGCCATGTCTGAAGTTTGACACTGCCACTCAAGTGCAACTGGCATGTGTGTATCAGTCCATTGTACAGTGTCCTGATGCCTGTCTCCTATCTCTTCCTGTCTGCATCATCAACTGATGAAGAGGGCGGAGAGGGTGCTGTGGAGCACAGCGGCGGGGATCACACCACCAGCCGGAGACACAAGGCCCGGCTCCCCTCCCAGGTTGTGATCTCGTCAGGGAGTGAGGAGTCCGGTGCCAAGTCCCAGGCCGCAGCTGCCGAGGGTAGGTCCAAGAGGCAGAGGTCGGAGTTGGACGCCTCGGCAGCAGAAGGGGCAGCTGAGACCCCCAGGGTCTGACGAAGGAAGATGGCATGGAGTCATCCAGGTTGGTGGGGGGTTTGGTGGAGGAGGAGGCCGCACAAGGGACAGAGACGGGGTCTGGAGGTGGGGATTCCACTGGTGCCAGTGGTGTAGTGCAGGGGCAGGGACAGGAGGCAGCACAGGCTGCCGAGGAGGTGCCTGTGTGTAATCCTGTCCCCGATCCTGTAACTGCATCATCCCGCACCAGCAGGGATGCCTACGTCCAGACCTGTTTTCAGGGACGGGATCCGCTTACAACAACTGGCCTTCCTCTCCCTGCGGACTTGGCTATCCGGGACCGGGTTGAGCCTGTCCGGGGTGGGGTGGCGTTGTGTCAAAGGGACACGCGAGGTGACCTGCAGTCTTTTCATGGGGAGACTGCACGTCATCTCAAATGGCTCGTTGACCACGTCAGACTACTGGGACAGGTCACCCAGGCTGGATTCCTCTGTTTTCTGAACCTTGCTTCGACCCCCTCCTCACCTGAACCCCCTGTGCGCTAGTCATCCTCCGTGCCATCTTCCCACCCATGTATCACCTGGGTACCCTGTGGAGCTGCCTCTGACTGTGCGGCCAGGCTGGTGGAGGACACATCCCTGCCACAGACGGGAGTCGGACGTCCAGCAGGGGTGGCCACCTCAACAACTGCAACCCAGCCGGAGGAGGATGTGCAGGCAGCAGGAGCCAGGGCACGGGGACAGGCACAGCAGCAGCAGCAACAAGGTGGGAACCATGATGGCTCAGGGCCTTCGACATCGGAGGGGCAGGCATCGGCCGGAGGGCAGGAGGACCCAGGACGAGAAGTGTCTTCCGTGTGGTAGCGGTTAGGCCATGCTATAGATGCGGAGCGGCAGCGGGCGGAAGAGGCACGGCTCACGATGGTCAGGGCAGAGAACTCCATGCAAAGGGCTCTGAGGTGGGCCGAGTGCCTCGAGGCAATTCCCAGGGACCTGGAGGTCCGAATGTCATCGTCCCTGCGAACCCCTGGGGCCTTAGAAGAGGACCGCCTCTGGGACATTGAGCAGTTAGTGTTAGGTTTCCTTTTGGTTTTCATTTCATTTGGGGCGCTTGAACAATGCCCCACCTTTTTGTATATAGTTGTTCATTAGGTAGGGGTTTTGTAGGTTTCCTTTCATTGCTTGAGCTCATGGACCCTGGATTTGTACTTTGTATATAGTTCTACACTGGATTTCACTTCATTTAAGTTTCTTTTTTACCATGGGTCAATGGATATGTCTTATTTTTACACTTTGGATTTTGTTGGACGGACAGACCCTTTGGACCCATTTGCTTTTGGATTGATTTGGATTCTGCTTTCACACATTTTTTTTTTAATATTTTGGACATGCAGCTTTTCCTTCATTATTTCCATTATTGTGTGTTTTATTTTTATTCATTTGGTTAATTATTGAATACACATTTATTATTTACTTTACTGATGTGGTCTTATCTCTTTTGTTTTGTGCATGTCACAATGTTGATCTTTTCACAGTCATGTGTCACCATTGCGTGGGTATGAGGGACATTGATTCATGGCCATGCTGGTTATGTATTTTCTATCATGACGTTGGGAATTCAATGTGGGGTGTTCGGACTGGGGTGGGATTTGGGTGGCCATGAGGGGCATGGGTCTGGAGTGTGATGACCTGTCGGGGGGGACATGTGTGGGGGCCTGCTGGCAGGTGCCCCTGACTGCTGGGGGGTGGGGGTGCAGGGGGACATGTGTGGGGGCCTGCTGGCAGGTGCCCCTGACTGCTGGGGGGTGGGGGTTCAGGGGAACATGTGTGGGACATGAGTGGGGGCCTACTGGCAGGTGCCCCTAACTGCTGGGGGGTGGGGGTGCAGGGAGACATGTGTGGGAGCCTGTTGGCAGGTGCCCCTGACTGCTGGGGGGTGGGGGTGAAGGGGGACATGTGTGGGGCCTGCTGGCAGGTGCCCCTGACTGCTTTGGGGTGGGGGTGCAGGGGGACATGTGCGGGACATGAGCAGGGGCCTGCTGGCAGGTGCCCCTGACGGCTGGTGGGTGGGGTTGCAGAGGGACATGTGTGGGACATGGTGGGGGCCTGCTGGCAGGTGCCCCTGACTGCTGGGGGGTGGGGGTGCAGGGGGACATGTGTGGGACATGAGTGGGGGCCTGCTGGCAGGGGCCCCTGACTGCTGGGGGTTGGGGGTGCAGGGGGACATGAGTGGGGGCCTGCTGGCAGGTGCCCCTGACAGCTGGGGGGTGGGGGTGCAGGGGGACATGTGTGGGACATGAGTGGGGGCCTGCTGGCAGGTGCCCCTGACTGCTGTGGGGTGGGGGTGCAGGTGGACATGTGTGAGGGCCTGCTGGCAGGTGCCCCTGACTTCTGGTTGGTGGGTGTACAGGGGGACATGTGTGGGACATGAGTGGGGGCCTGCTGGCAGGTGCCCCTGACTGCTGGGGCATGGGGTGCAGGGGGACATGTGTGGGGGCCTGCTGGCAGGTGCCCCTGACTGCTCGGGGGTGGGGGTGCTGGAGGACATGTGTGGGGGCCTGCTGGCAGGTTCCCTGCACTGCTGGGGGGTGGGGGTGCTGGCGGACATGTGTGGGGGCCTGCTGCCAGGTGCCCCTGACTGCTGGGGAGTGGGGGTGCTGGGGGACATGTGTGGGGGCCTGCTGGCAGATGCCCTGCACTGCTGGGGGGTGGGGGTGCTGGGGGACATGTGTGGGGGCCTGCTGGCATGTGCCCCTGACTGCTGTGGGGTGGGGGTGCTGGGGGACATGTGTGGGGGCCTGCTGGCAGGTGCCCCTGACTGCTGGGGGGGTGCTGGGGGACATGTGTGGGGGCCTGCTGGCAGGTGCCCCTGACTGCTGGGGGGTAGGGGTGCAAGGGGACATGTGTGGGACATGTGTGGGGGCTGCTGGCAGGTGCCCGTGACTGCTTGGGGTTGGGGGTGCAGGGGAACATGTGTGGGACATGAGTGGGGGCCTGCTGGCAGGTGCCCCTGACTGCTGGGGGGTGGGGGTGCAGGGGGACATGTGTGGGATATGAGTTGGGGCCTGCTGGTAGGTGCCCCTCACTGCTGGGGGGTGGGGGTGCTGGGAGACATGAGTTGGTGATCATATTGGAACATGACATGTGACTTGGCTGGGGGGCATGCCCATGGTGGATGGGCTGCCTGCGGGACATGACCAGGGGTGCAGGGTAGTCCCCTGTGGTGTGGGCTGCCTGCATGGGCTGTGGAGGAGGTAGAGGGGACACCTGGGAGACCCACACTGCCAATTCACGTGTAGGACTCAACGCGCACCCCCGAAATACGCGTTCCCTGCTCTGACAGCAAAATCGCGTGTGACACTTCATGCGCAGCCCAGTAATAGACGTACCCTACTCCAATTGCGTGTGAAACTTCCCGGGCACCGCCGAAATACACGTACCCAGGCCAATCGCATGTGAAACTTCCCGCGCACCCCTGAAATACACGTACCCAGGCCAATCGCGTGTGACACTTCTCGCGCACCCCTGAAATACACGTACCCAGCCCAATCGCGTGTGAAACTTCCCGTGCACCCCTGAAATACACGTACCCAGGCCAATCGCATGTGACATTTCCCGCGCACCCCTGAAATACACGTACCCAGTCGAATCGCGTGTGAAACTTCCCGTGCACCCCCAAAATATACGTACCCAGGCCAATCGCATGTGAAACTTCCCGTGCTCCCCTGAAATACACGTACCCCACTCGCACAGGCCCTTTCGCGTGTGAAAGTTCCCGCGAACCCCGTAATACACGTACCCTGCTGAAATCGCGTGTGAAACTTCCCGCGAACCCCAGTAATACACGTACCCCACTCGCACAGGCCCTTTCGCGTGTGAAACTTCACGCGCACCCCAGTAATACACATTCCCCACTTGGCGTTTGCTGTTTGGCAGCCCTGTAAACTGGTCCAGGGTTAGCGCAGCCCTTTGCGCTGAATTGGGAATTTTGATGGCTTTTCCTTGCGTGAGGGCGTTCTTGGGGGCGTAACTGGCGGTGCTGCAGGGTCGCTGCGCCACTCTGCGCCACGGCTGCTTTTGGAGGCTAAAATCCATGAATACGCTGTGCGCGGAAATCGATTTTAGCGCACGCGGCTGGTGCAGGCATTTGCACGTGCACACTGAGCGCCAGCCGCGTGCGCCACTTTTGTGCGAAATTCTATGAATTACCCTGTATATGGTCAAGTTTAATGGTGGGTAAGTGTTTATCTCAACTGCTGGATAGTGGTAGTTATTAGAAATATTTTACTGTTGGGATTTCAAATATGATTAGGAGGTAAATACATTTTTTTTAACTTTATTTTAAAATATTTAATGTACTTATTTTTACTTTTAATAATCCATTGGAAATGTGTTTTTTTATTGTACTTAAAGCTATTTTATTTGTACTACATTTGTTTTAATATTGTGAAAGGTTAGATTTTTTTTTAAAACTCATTCACAAATAAGATACAATACAAATATAAATATGTGCCTATAACGCTCCTCGACATTCATGCAAAGGGAGCATGAACACGTAGCAATGTTATCTGTTCACTCCTTGTTGCTCATAAGGGAATTTTAAAGCAGTACAATAAGAAATAATGTATACAGTTGTTTTAGGTGTTGCTAAATTAGAGAAGTGTGATATTCTTCTTATTACTGCAAAATGTATTTGAAGTGATCATTACAAATGAGCATTGTCAAATTTTAAGCACAGCCTGTTCACACTTTAAGTACAAATATTATCTGGGGAGGGGTGAGTGCAGGCCTCCGAGTCAATGAAGAGGCTGAAAATAGGGTATATTACATGGTATTCCCGCTTTCCAAGCCTCCTCATAGTGGGAGGCCACCATTTACTTCCCACTGGGTGATCATGTAAGTGCTGCTCCCAATCCCCTTGTCCTCCCACCAACCTTTTTCACATATTTTACCCCCTCTCATCCCTGCCCCACTGACTTGCGCTGCCTGGTCCATGACCAACGCTGGGAACTGCAGTGTTCCAGCTACGTCCCTGCAAATGACCTTCATGGAAAGGGAGAATGGACTATGCAGTGCCTTCTCCAATTTCATGGTGGCCATCTTTCTAAACTTTCAAAAACAAAACTTAATAACAAAAAAAACTATTTATCTGGTACATTGTGCCGGATACTAATTGCAATATTACCCTCAGAGTCGGGAGGGGGGTAGGGGGATGGTATTAGCTGGCCTGGTAATGTCCTTTAACGGTAAACCCCTCACTTCGCTCTGGCTTCTAATTGGCCCAGGGCATTACCTGGCCCATAATTCCCTCCCTGCTTGGGTAATATTTCATAATGAAATCGATTTTGTTTATTACTAGGATCTTTTGATGCAAACAGCAATGATCTGCTTCATCTGTAAGGACCAAGGCAATGTTTGATTGTAAGTACTGGATATTAACTGGTTGGTAATTCTGTTGCACATATACTTTTGTTACAGTGTGCATGAACCCTAATAATTAACTAAAAATAGGAAATACCAAACTCAATTGTAAACCAAACATGCTGATCCTCTGGTTCATTAAATAATCTATCAAAACCACTGCACCCCTCTAATCTACATAAATACAATACAAGCTCAGTGTGATGGCAACATTTCTATAGGCTACACCAAATGGCAATATGTCTTCAAATACAAGACCATTCGACACCTAGACAAATGCCTTGGTCTCTTTTGCTGCCATTTTACTTTTTACCCCATACAAATACTAAACAATCTCCCCCATGCCTACTTCAATGTATCTTTGTTTTTACCTCGTGTTGCTGCCATCAATGGCAGGGGTGTCTCTAGTAAACTGACAGCAAGCAATGATTTAGGGGAAGATGGGGTACGAGAAGACGAGGTCTACTCGTCTTCAGAAAACACTTCCCTTAAGAATGAACCTAGAAAGGAGCTGTGTCTTGGGATAGCTGCTCTGAGCACTTCTCCATAAACAAGAGGGTGAAAGAATAGTGTACCTGCACATTTTAAATTCAATTAAATTCAAAAATGCTTTGATAGCATACCTTGCAATTAGCAAATAGTTTTTCAATTCAGATGACCTTGATAAACTGTCCAAGTTATGTGATCACAGCTAATGTTACAACATTACAAACTAGACAACAACCTATCCAGAAGTCAGACAAGCGTGTTACCTACCTCGCATCCCACGTCACAAAAGCATACCAAATCACAGGTAGGTTCTCCGGGCAGGGACAGCTTCATTCCTCCCCTTTTTCTCTCAACATCTCCTTCCCTCACATCCCAGGATGCCTGAAGGGAGAGATGTAGTTGGTCATATCAGCTATTAGGAGAATTTGGCCTCTGTTCCAGCCTGCACCTCAAAGGGAACTTGACCGAAGGACCAAGACAAGGCGAGCCCTATTCAGGTTGCTTGATATCTGTAATTAATTTACTGTTATAAGCAAGGAATGAAAGGTGGAGCCCATCAATTTGAAAAACAAATGACCAGCGTCCCAAGCACACCAGCATGGGCTGGGATCATCACACTTGGGCAAGGCGCTCTCTGTGGAAGCAAAACAACGCCGCCAAGCAATACAGGTTTGAAACCTGGGCCCACGCTTAGTAACTGGAATCTGGCATGAAGTTCGATATAAAGCGATTTTCTTTTCATCTAAATACCTATTTTTCATTGTGAACATTATCCCCTAACTTCTCAATGGCACCAAGCTCCATTTCGAAACCTCACACAACCAACACTAACCAGAGATTTAGCTACACACAGCAGAGGCGTTGCTAGGGGGGGCCTAAGGGGGCTATAGCCCCTGGTCTTTTGGTTGTAGCCCGGATAGAATCTCAGGAGCTACAACGAAAAGGCTAGATAGCCCCCAGTCCCAACAGTTCCGACATTAGCGTAGCCCTGCGTCTTTTCCAGAACTACCAACACCCCTGACACACAGTACAGCATGACCCAACACACTGCTTCTGTCCATATTATATTACTCATACTACCTGAAGCTTGATGACTGTCCCTTTATGTCTTCATTTTTCTCTAATGATTCTGTGTCATTATGAATGCAATGTAAGGTATGCCGAGTTTTAGTCCATGATCTACCGGAAAGCCAGGTAAGAGGAGCAGTGCACTGCCAATTGGCCACTCAGCAATCTAAGGTGACGCCAGTGGCACTTTAGGGATTTAAACATACCACATAACATAAAATAACATACAGAGTATTTAAGAGAAAACACAGCTTAGTTGGGAAAACATGCACCACCCACAGGCCAATTGTAATGCTTCTTGTAGTGCAGAAGGCACAAAAAGAAAAGACAGCGAAACAAGCCTTTTCAAGGTGTGCTCAATCAAAAATCTCTACCACTCCATCGGAGACGTGCCCCTTCACACAAACATTTGGAAAAGAGCGCACACTCCTTCTGTTTATTCTTGCTGAACTTTGCAACTCAGGACTTAGTTCCCCTTTGCCACTCAGCACCAATTGAAGACATCTCTAAACCTTTGAATAGAATAGTCCATGGTGCAGGATTTTGAATGGCAAACACGATGTTGACATTAGTCTCTCTCTTCCAATACAGGACACCAATGTACGTGGGTTAAGTTGATAAAAGGGAACAGCAAGTTCAATTACTGTAAAAAAAAGAAGTCCGATTTATTCAATATGTAGTTGTAAAAAGTGTTAAAACAGGTCAGGTTGCCACTCCAACGTATGTTTTTTTTAACATTGTAACAATGGAATCGAAGATATGCAAGCCCAGAAATAACGGAACAGAAAAACTACAAAACAATGTATGATATCTTAAAATTACATCAAGATGAGGTGAAGTTGTCAAAATCCCACAAGTTCTTTAGAGACAAAAAGGATTACAGAGAAGACAAGGTTTACACTCTTCAGCCTAATTCTGATGACACGACTAAGAAGGGTTCAAAGGAGAGTACACCAGCGTCATCCCCAGCGAGCTCTGATGTAGATATTGGTTCGACTTGAATATCACTTCAAAAGCTAGAACAAGCACTAGCCGAAGTGCAGACAATCCCAATTCCAGTACCAAAAGGATTTTTTAGGGCACATAAAATATACAGGAATTGGCACCAAAGATCAACCACCAAACATGTACGATTTCAATATTGCATCCCAACAGATATTGCAACATAGGAGTCAGAGTGAGAGGCAGAAGGGGGGAATACTGAAACAACAGAAACAGAACAAACACTACATTTGGTAGTTAACATGTTAGACAGAATCCCCACTCCAATGGAGATTTCTCTGCTGAATAACGGGATCTTATTCGGAACTTCCATCAAAAAGTGATTTGATTGACACTCAGATAGATGTTTTCAAACTTGCAAGAAAATGTAAACTTATTTTTTTTTACATTAAAAAAAAAAACGTGTCTGCAAGTTTGGAGGAAACTACATTACGCAGTTACCTCAATATGACAGAGAGAAAAACAAGATTTGTGCAATTATTAAAAGACCAAGAAATTAGGACAACCAACTTTTGCAAGAACTTAGCATTGTATCAAGCAAATATGATATGCCAGAACTCATATGCCAGAACTCAAAAGAAAATCCAAAATGTGTTCCTATATACTGGCACGGCATAGACTAGACACATGCCACAAGGCTGTTACACTTGATATGTGCAAGCTCTTTGACAAAGGGGCACATATAAGCAACAGAATATTCAGCAAACAGAGAAACTGCAGCACTCAAGAATCTATACAATGACAGCAATAAAATAATCAAATAATCTGATAAAGGTGTCAATATAGTTATCCTTAATAGGACAGATTATAAACTCATGGGCACACTCCACCTACAAACACCAGGGTGTTAATTTTCATTAAAGAGACGATCACGAAGGCAAGACATCTAATTGATGAATTGTAAACACATGGCTACATAACAGATAATGAGAACAATTTCTTATTTACTGGACATCCCACAATGTGGTTGATAGAGCTCCCAGGAATTGCAGTGAGTTACAATGTTTTAACCAAGAATGCAAAATACTATGAAACAGTTTTCAAGTTCGTCGATTTGAAAGGAACGTTATCAACAAAGCAATTGATAAGTCCATATCTTTTTGATCTTATTCACAGACCCACATGATGAATAGTATGTTATTTCCTATATTTAATATAGTAGGCCTCATTACGAGTTTGGAGGTAAGTAACTGTCTTACCGGCATGGAGCAAATACTGTGTCAGTGCAGTAAAGAGCCCACTAATAGAGGGCCATTACGAGTACGCGTGCACGAGCTATGTGCCACGCCGGTAACAACATTACCGGCATGCTGTTTAAATCCCAAAAAATTGCCCTAAAAAATAGCGGCATCATGGAAAGTGCAGACAGCACTACCGTCATCAATTGATGCGGCATTAGCAGTGACCGCTATCAGCGGTGACCCCTATTATCTGTGACCATAAATAAGCGGAAAAGGAAGTAGCGTCATCGCACAGGAATGGGAAAGAGCACAGCGGCCATCTTTAAAAACACAATACATTGCCATCCTCAGCACCCATGACCTGGAGCACATTGCTGAGTACATACATCCACCTCCAACAACTATATCATGCCCAAAGCAGTCAAAAAAGGCACCTCCCGCCAGCGGAAGGAGTGCTTTAATGAGGATGAGCTCACCATGCTTGCTGAGACCCTGGCTGGCAATGCAGAGGTCGTATTCGCAAACAGCCTCAAGAGGGAGGCAGTGATCAAGAAAAAGGAAATCTGGGAGCTTGTCGCCCAAAGAGTCAGCACGGTAGGCAACACCCCCCACACCACAAAGGATGTCCGGAAGAGATGGGATGACCTGCACCTGCGAATCAGGAACATCCTGTCCGCAAACAGGAGCCAGGCCACAATTGGCATAGAGGCCATCGAAGGCATGGGCAATATGGAGCGTGGCGCCACCTCATTGGCGGAAGGAGGTGAGTGTCCTAAAAAGACACTGTAATGCAAAGTCTGATGATAGTCCACCAATTTGTCTGTCTAAAGAGGCAAGGCATGGGTCAATACATACACATTCCCAGCCTAGTTGTCGTCCGCAGCACAGACACATGCACATGCCTGCAGCATGGCAACCTGACACACACCACACAAATATGAAAAAGGCATGAGTCACACTGCACGTAGGCCACAACAGAAATGCTTGTTACATAGCATATACCCGCCCCAACATGAGTGACCCCGACGGATGCCTGCATGATCCTCCCATATAGCAAGCAACGTGATCATCAAAACTCCACTGCCTATTCCCCTCTAATGTGCAGATGAGCAAAAAGACAAATGTATGCATGATGCTTGTCAAACCATCACTCATGCCGTCCCTCTCTTCATCCCCTACAGGCTCAGATCCTGACAGCGAGGCCCGGGACTCACCGCCACAGGTGAATACACCCCAGAAGAGGGCCAGGGATGAAGGCAACAGGCCTTCCACTTCCAAAGTGCCACACAAGCCACAGCAGGCACTGAAGACCAAACCAGCCTGGATGCCACGGGAATGGTGCCACCAGGGCCCATCACCACAGTACCCACAACACCTGTGACACCTGCACAGGACACAGTCAAAGGGCCACAATCTGCAGAGAACAGCACTGTTGGCGAGGCGGCAGCTACAGCACCCATCACAGATGATGACATGTAGGGACAGGTATGTGAGCCTGTCGAGGACACGTCCTCCGACCTACCTGCTACACCAAGTCCGGCCCCATCCCCCCAGCTCACACCTGTCGACTCATGCCACAACACCACCCTGGAGCAGTCTGGGGGTGGAGTCCATCCAAGGGAGCATGAGTCCCATAGAGGACCCAAATGCACTTGCCATGCGTGCACTTCCCTACTTCCTGGAGGAGGCGGGGTCGGTCCGTGATACGTGACCAATCACGTGACTTTCTGCTGGCTATTTAGCAAGCCCCAAGCCGCCCGAGCGGTGTACAACTTTGCCTTGTGGAGCTTCGTTTTACTTACAAATCACTGTTTGAACTGGAAGCATCAGCACACGGCACTGCGAGCGCTGCTCTTGCCGTGCGTGCACTTCCCTACTTCCTGGAGGAGGCGGGGTCAGTCCGTGACACATGACCAATCACGTGACTTTCTGCCGGCTATTTAGCAAGCCTGAGCTGCCCGAGCGGTGTACAACTTTGCCTTGTGGAGCTTCATTTTACTTACAAATCACTGTTTGAACTGGAAGCATCAGCACACGGCACTGCGAGCGCTGCTCTTGCCGTGCATGCACTTCCCTACTTCCTGGAGGAGGCGGGGTCAGTCTGTGACACGTGACCAATCACGTGACTTTCTGCCGGCTATTTAGCAAGCCCTGAGCTGCCCGAGCGGTGTACAACTTTGCCTTGTGGAGCTTCGTTTTACTTACAAATCACTGTTTGAACTGGAAGCATCAGCACACGGCACTGCGAGCGCTGCTCTTGCTGTGTGTGCACTTCCCTACTTCCTGGAAGAGGTGGGGTCAGTCCGTGACACGTGACCAATCACGTGACTTTCTGCCGGCTATTTAGCAAGCCCCGAGCCACCCTTGCGGCGCTAAGCCTTTCTGAAGCCAAGGTCACTGGCTGTTGTGCGGCTGTTAGGCGCTGGTGGAGACTTACCCGATCGGGAGACTGCGGAGGTATTCCCTCTTTGATCCCTTCCGGGCATCTTGCATTTATTAAGCGCCTCGAGTAATTGCACTGCGCAGGATATTTAATCAGTCCTCTGGCTTTTGTAACTACCATAGTAGCTAGTAAATTCACGTTGAAAACCGGCATGCCTGAAAATATGTTTGGTCATGTGAGCACGGTGGCTGGTTTATCATTAAAACAGTCAATGTTACCCTTTGCAAGTTCCATTGGTCCCAAGCATCAACGTTCAAAATCCCTCTCATCTGGGGTAGGTTGTCATCGTATGTATGAAACCCTCCCAGGTGAGACATTGATTGTTGCGTCTCAAGAGGCCCCAATGGTTCCCCCAGCTATGACCAACGGTGGGAAACAAGAATCGCCACTTGCCGTGTCTGAAATCCTTTCTAAGGTGCCCGAATCTAATAGGCCAGTTCGACCAGAAACAAATTTGCCCCGCCCCCAGGCGCCGAGATAGGCCACATCAATCTCGACAGATGCGCAAGTAATTATTCCATTGCGGAAGTCACTGACATAACTTTAGAAGCCGCCAGTCTTGCAGGCGAACTACAGGCTGATGCTCACATGAAACTAACCAGCCCCGATCTGGTTAATTTAGCTACTGATATAATTACCAGTAGCAAACCACAGGGCACACTAACCACAGTACTCCCTATGAAACCAATGCTGTGCTCAGTGACTGCCCAAGTGCGACTAGGCCAAGCTCACAAGCAACTCTGCATAACGGGTGAGGTCGATGATGATGCCTTAGAGTTTATGAATTTGTCTAACAACTCCTCTTGTCCCACATCTGACGTACTATATATATGTTCAAATACAGGGGATATAATACAGTTACAGGAAGAGCTCTCACATAATATTACCATTATTCCTGCTAAAAACTTTCTTTCACCACAATCCACTCCTATTAATTCCTCAGCATCAGTTACCTTGAACAAATCCCATATTGATGTTGTAAATGAATCACCATCCTTCATAGTGCCTACTCCTTGTCGTACAAGATTCAGAGAAGACGATAAGACATCAGAATTCTTTATAGATACAGCACAGGACAAGCGCTTCTCATTTCCGGGGGCCTCAGCTCTGAATAACACTTTGAGTGCAATGAACACTGCCTTATTAACCATTGCAAAAGTGTATGAGGTCCTAGACAATACGGTTATTCGCCAATCAATGCTCATAGAGCAATATTTCAATAAGGACCATCAAGATGAAAATAAAAATTCTATACATAATGCATCAATAAATCCTATCAATTTAATGGCCGTAGATTCTGTCAATCAGATCCAGGCGAACAGGTGCCTTCAACCTGCACAAACATTAGTGGTTGAGAAAGACAAGTCCAATGTTTTAGCAGACCCTACTAATGCCTGTCATTTTCCACCTCCCCAGAAAGACTCTGCTAACATTTTTGAATTATTTGCTCCACTGTCACCAATCCCTCATCCAAATCCTCTACCTCTCGTCGCTCGAGGAAAGATCGGAAAAGAATGAAAAGAGCTGTGCAAAAAACAAAATCTTGTATAAAAGTAAATGAGAATTCCCGAAAGTTTATTAAAATTCCATCTCAACTAGAAAAGTCTGTAATGCCATTTATCCCCGAAGTTCTAACAAATGTGATTCCAGTGACATTACCACATCAACCACTTGATGATCTGATAGCCTTAGCAAAGCAGGCAGTCACTCCCACTGTCATGGCTCTATCCATGTGTCAAACCGAACCTGGTCCTGGGACGCTTATGCCGCCTGATCTAAGAGTCCTAACAGGCGCCATCCCATCCACGTCAGCAGCCACCGTACCAGATCACAGTGTACATGTTGAAACAGTCATCGCACAATTGAGAGAAGAAATAAGAGCTTCGATTAATGCTTATACTGCGCATTCTTCCCTGCCTTCGCAATTAACTCTTTCATCGTGTTTAGATCAAACACAAGGCATGATGAAGCCAACCATACAGTCACCCAGGAGTCCCATTGAACAACTCCCTATTTCAAAGCTTGCTACTACATGCTTGCCTATTGACACACAGGCAGAATATGCACAGCCTCTTGTAGCCGAGCCTGAAAAATCTGCATAAATGCAAGCAACCTCTGTATTAAATCCTATACCAACTAATGATCTGCATATGGAATCCGTCTCTCAATTTCCAACTTTAAAACAAGATCTAAGTGAATGTATTAAATCTTCCATTGAATCTTGTTTTTCAGAATTGAAGTTATTAGTCAGGACTATAAATTAACTTCTGCTGCTCTTTCCTTGAAAACAGATATGGCTCAACAAAATTATAAAATATCAAATAAACAGCCGAATCAGGCCCTGACCAATCCCATGCCTTGTGAAACAAGTATGTAAAAGTTAATTGTGAGTCCTCAAAATTTGTGTTCCACTGGTAAAATTTAATTATATTTATTGAATATGAAATGTAGTGCAGCACCGTTTCCAACGTATGTTCTTAACAGATCTAGTATATTGAACATCTGTGCTGATATTGTGACTCTTAAAGATCTATCCACCACTGACATTGAATTTATAGAGTTTGTCAATCAAGATGACTTGTCGGAAGCTAAGATACATGTACATTCAGGTTTGGTGTTTAACATGTTGTGGCAGGCGCGAATGTCATAATTTGACCTGGGATTCATTTTGTCTCAAAATATTAAACCAGTTATTGACAAAATGGAGAAAGTCCAAGTCCTGACGGACTAATCAAAACATCTTGCCACATCCCAAAGTCTAACCTCCTATCATGCTTCCCTAGTCATGGGACCCCAAGAGTATGTGAATCAATCATAACTAACCCTCAAACAATATGCTGTTAGTTTGCTGTGTTGGAACACCAGAGGTCACACCCACTTTATAAATTCAGCCACAAGTGACTTGCATCGATTTGATATTGTAGCTTTGCAGGAAACATGGCTCATGACTGCTCCAATCTGTGCTTCGCATACAATTATTTCCTCATTTGCGGTCAAAGAATCCATGGGACGCGCCTCTGGTGGCTTGCTGCTAGCAGTTAAGCATGATAGTGGCTTTAGAGTGGTCCAGTATCCCTCCTCATCCCCGTACTTCCAAGTATTTAAATTAACCCAGGGTATGGCGAGTCTAGCCATTTTTAACATATATTGGAGTAGGCAGAATATAACGGATGAGATGTTTTTCATGCACTTGGCCCTCCATTTGGATAAAATAATTGCTGACACTAGCATCAGGTGCTCTATTGTTCTCGGTGACCTAAACTTACACATTTTGCCAACGGTCAATAGCAGGTCCAGGCCCGCAGAGCAAACGTGGTGCACTATTATGAAAGAAAGGGGGTATGCTATTGTAAATAATACTGTGGCTGGTGATGTACCTGCCCGTGTAACTTGGTCATGCAGTTCACAGCAGGCAATTTTAGATTATAGCTATATAAACAAGAAATGTTTACCCCAGGTGCAGTCTATGGATGTGATTCCCTCATTAGTGAGCGATCACGATAAACTCGTCATGCACTTTGGTTTTCCAGTGGGGCAACAATCATCAAATCAAAACAGCTATCCATACTCTCTTTAAGTGAATAACAGCGGCACACGCTTATGCTGGAATCCAATGACATTGAATCAGCTCAAACGGGACTTGATTGTTTCCCATAGATCTCTATCTTCCAGAGTTCCCCAGTGCTACGTCACCACGATGCAAAACTTCAGGCAAGTAAAAATGCCTGACTCTAGCATCAGACATAATCACACGCATAGTTATGATGCTGAACTCCAGCAAAGAAAGGCAAAGCTAAGGCAAGCCATATGCACCTTAAGGGACGAGCCAGCCATTAGTAGGCCAACAATGAAAAGGTCTCTGAAAGCCAGATATAGACATTGGCTGAAAGGCCATAAGTGTTTGCGATACCAAGAAGATGGAGAGAATATGTTGAGGCAGATGCTCACAAAATCCACTAGTGGTATATGGAATTGCCTAAATACAGCCACTCACAGACTACAGTCTGCCGTGCTTACTTCTGCACTCCCAAGTGAAAAATGGGCTGAACACTTTAACATCATATATCGTTCCCCATTTCCAGATTTCTTATGGGAGTTTCAGAACATAAAATCACACCACATTTTCAGAATAGATCAGGCAGATATACTAAGTTGTATTAAAAATCTTAGCCGATCCAGAGCGGTTGGCCCCGATGGCCTCCATAATGGCATGCTCAAAGATCACCCTTCTGAATGGGCACCTATTCTCCATGAGATTTTTCAGCACATTTTCAATGTTGGCGAAATCCTTAAATCATGGAAGCGCTCTATCATTTTGCTAATTTTTAAAAAGGGTGTTAGGGCTGATCCTACAGCCTATCGTCCCATCGCCCTTCTTGATTGCCCGGGAAATATCTTTGCCCGCTTAGTCTTAAAACAGTTCAATCTTTGGCTTGGCTCGAGTAATTCTCGAAATCCATTTCAAACAGGGTTTTTACCTGGCTTAGGCACCACCATCAATGTCATCACAATAAATTCCGTCATCCAACAGGCACGTCAACGATGCCAAGTGTTATACATGGCTTACGTTGACTTCCGCATGGGGTTTGATGCGATTCCGCGTGAGCTAAATATAAAAAACTTATGGACAAAGCTGTCCTTGGTTTATCCTGAAGTGGATTATCCAATTGCACACGGGCACCTCTATAGAGGTTAGATTGAATGGTGAAGGTTTATTGTCGGAACCAATAGAGACTGCTCGAGGCCTCAAACCGGGCTGTATCTTGGCGTCAGCTATATTTAATTTCTTTATTTCTGATGTAAGACACGTCTTTTCCTCACTCACCACAGACTCTCCAAAACTTAATGACATCCAAATCAGGCATTTGTTGTATGCCGATGATATGGTCTTACTTTCGAAGGCTGCGAATGGCCTCCGTGTCTTATTGAATGCTCTGGATCGCTATACTCTGGAAAACTGTATAACTGTTAACATAGCGAAAACCGAGGTTATCCAATTTGGCACGAGAAAACAACGATGTGTTAATCATCAATGGCCCTTAGAATGTACAACTTTGGAAACCGTACCATCCTACATATATTTAGGCACATTTGTTACAAACAACATGAATCTTAATGCTCATGATTATCATGTAAAACAAAAGATTATAACAGCAGTATCCCAAGCTCGCCTAATCAAGGCCAAATATTGCAAGTTCTCTTTGGTTCCGACAGTTGTTTATTACAAGCAAAACTTGTTCCAGTAATAACTTATGGAGTTGAGGCTTCTTTGAAAAAAAACTATATTTACTGGACTGCCATAGAGGGACGTTATTGGAAACAAGTCTTGCCTTTACCACCTTCCTATCCTATGTGTATCGTGAGACACGAATTAGGACTAGTGTCTTTGTATGCCATTTGTAAATGGAAAATTTGTGCACTTTACAGGAAATGTGTCATGGCAGATAAGAAATCGGGTTTAATTAAAGTTATTGCAAAGTATCTCTTACATTCAATGGATGCATTCCCCCTTGGTTGGAGGCAAAAAGCACAGGAGATCATTAGTGAAACCGGGTTTACAACAACACTATTAATAGAGAATACGAACTGAGCAAAAATAAGATTATGGGAGTATGATTGGATACAGACGCGAGGCGCGTGTACCCAATATCAGGTCTTTGTAGATACTCCATTTAATCTGAAACGCCACGGTACAGTCGAAAGTTACTTATCCCTTTTTCCCAGTCCACGCCTGCGGGATGACTTTCTACGCTACCGATTGAATCTTTGGCCTACAAACAAATTACTTTATAAACGCAAACTAATATCTGAGAATGAGCGTTTCTGTCGCTTTTGTAAGGTATCTTCAGAAACTTTGAAGCATCTATGTTCAGTCTGTCCTGCTTACTCATGCAAAGAATCAAGTATATGAAACCTTTGTTGATGGATCACATAATACTCAATAGTGACAGATTGTGGGACTTGTTGTATCATACTAACAGCCTATCATTGAGATATGCTATATTGAATTTATTGTATAGTCTAAAACTGACATTTAAAAGATCGACCCAGAGCAAATTATGATCATATGCCTCTCTTCTCTGTGATTACCCTCTGAACAAGTTTGGATATCTCATTGCTTACTGTTATTATTGTCTAAAAGTAGAGTTGTTGCTGCTTTATTCTTCTGGTTTGACTTGATCAAATTGAATTGTCAAAAATACATTGTTGTTCGTCTTTTTAGGATTGTTTAAATCATTTCAATGAATTTTTAACAATATTATGTAATTGTATTTGTTGAAAAATCAAGTTTACTTTATTAAAACAACTTTCTAATAAATAAAAAAAGAAAGAGAAAAGAAAAGAAAGAAGGGGGTCATTGTGGTTCTGTGTCTTCCTCTGATGCTCATTCAGCGGCTGGGTAAAGTTATTGTAGGGGGCAATGTCTGAGGAAAGCTGTGGTTTCAGGGTAAGGCAGATCGGTCTATCATGGGGTCTGGGTCCATGTATGTGTCCAAGTTGGGTGGATAGGGAGATGTTGTTCATGGGGGTTTGTCATCTGGGGAGTGGAACATGTCCCATATCAAAGATTTTTAGGCTTCATAGGTCGTGCTCAGGTTGTCTCCTGTTTTGGCTATACTGTCTCCCCATATATTGGTTTCCGCTTCTGCCCAATATTCCAGTTCTTTAAGCCACTTGGCGTAGCGAGGGCAGGTCAGTGTTTTCCAAGTCATAGCGATGGCTCTTTTAGCCAGAATGCAGGCCATGTCCATGAGTTTGACGCTATGTCTGAATTTGCTTATTCATGGGTGGGAGCCCAATAGGCATTCCTTCGGTGTCCATTCGTAACGGGTCAGTCCTGCTCTTTTGCAAGCTTGCTCAATTTTGTCCCAGAAGTGCTGTATCTTTGGGCAGCTCCAAAACATATGAGCCATTCCTGTGTCTTCCAAGTGACATCGGGGGCATAGCGGGGCCAGGTGTCTGCTGAATTTGGTGATTCTGCCTAGAGTCATGTATGTTCTATGAAGAACGCTCAGTTGGATCAACCTGAATCGCGCCTTTCTTGATACTTCTCTGGGGTACTGTAGGATTCTCTCCCATTCCTGATCGGTTATGCTTATTCCCAGGTCTATTTCCCATGAGTTCTTTAGGGTGTCACTCCTGGGGTTAAGCCTGTCTGTGAGCTGGGCATATATCCTGCAAGTCGGCCTCCAACCGTCTCCCAGGGAATGCATTGGGGTTAGGGTCGGATTTGCTACGGGTTCTTCTAGCCATTCAGTCCATTTCCGTGTTGCCACTTCTATGATTTTGCGGTAACAAATTTATTGGCCTTTGGGGAGTCCTTCAGTCATTTCTAGGGATTCAAACTCTCGGAAGATGCTTTCAACGTGCATATCTCCCCAGGTATAGATGCCATATCTTTCCTATTTCCTTATAAGCGCCAGTTCCTCTCTGACTGAGCAAGCGTCAGCAATTAGCAGTGTTTCGGGGGAGTATGGATTCACAATATTCAGCACCTTTAGCATCCTGTCCCATACTTTGTGGCCCAGCTGAATAAGCAGGGGAGTCTGCACTGGGTGTTTCCATCGGACCCAAAGGAATTCCTTCAGGCGTAATGGGGCTATTAACTGGTTTAGGAGATCAGTCTCTGAGGTGGATTCGTCTGCGAGCCATTTAGCCACGAGGGTGAGCTGGGAAGCCAAGTAGTATCTTTCCAAGTCTGGGAGCTGGACTCCACCTACTTTATATGTTAATGTCAATGTGTCTAGGGAGAGTTTGTGTCTGCAGTTCCCCCACACCAGGTCCTTCAGTAATGTTCCCAGCTTCTGAAAGAACAAGGCCGGAATCTAGTAGTGGATGTTTTGGAAGAAGTACAGGAAACAAGCTAGTATTATAATTTTGGCGAGGCCACTTGGGCCATCATTGATAAGGGAAGCCTGACCAGAACTTTGTGGATTTCTTGAGCCTTTGTATTGCCAGTAGGGTGTTGTCCCCATGTGTCTGCTCGGGGATGTGCCAAATGTTGATACCCAGGTATCTGAATGTGTGTGGTTCCCAGCTTATCCCGACTTCTGGGAGTGCTGCTTTTGTGGTCCCCACCAGTCCTGCCCATGGGAATACGCAGGACTTCTCTGGATTAAATGATATCACGGATACCTTTGCAAAGTTATTTAGCACCTCCAGGATTGTGGGTATGTTAAGTTGTGGGTCTCTCAAGTACAGTAAGACGTTGTCCGCATATAGTGAGATCACATGATATTAGCTCCCAATTTTTATCCCATCGTCAAAAAATTGTTTTCTGATGTATATTGCCAGTGGTTCTAAGCAAAGGATATATAGCATCGGGGAGAGGTGGCATCCTTGTCTGGTGCCTCTCTGTATGTTCCATGGTGCCGATACTATTCTTCCAGTTTTGTCCCTGGCCACCAGTGTCTTATACAGAATCTCAATCCAGTGGATGAAGTGTGCGCCCAGGCCAAATTCTTTCAGGGTAGCAAGAAGCCATTCCCAATATATTTAGTTGAACACTTTAATAGCGTCTAAGGAGACTACAGCATAGGGTTCTTGTGAATCTGCAGATTGTGCTATGATATGTTGTAGTCTCCGTAGGTTTGCTGTTGTGCTTCAACCTGGGACAACCCGGGACAAACCCATTCTGATCCTTGTGTACTAGGGTCCCAATGACTCTCGATAATCTGTTTGCAAGTATGGTACGCAAGTATGGTTGTGAGGATTTTTATGTCATAATTGAGGATTGCTATCGGCCTGTAGGAGCCACACTTGGCTGTAGGTTTCCCAGGTGTGGGTATAGGGATCTGTAGTAATATATTTAGCGCTTTATAATATTTATAGCGCTTTACAATATATTGCGCTTCACTAAATGTGATGGCAATTCTTTTTTGCCAGCAATAATGTGGCACTCACATATAGTTATTTTATGTTGCCAGTATAACATGTGAATATGTTGCTGGTGGCATGCAAGGTATATAATTCATAATGCAACAAAAGCCCAAGGTGAAACTGCAGAGAGTAAAAGTGCACCATTTTTTTTTTTCTCTTGAATACCTCATGCATAGACGACTACATTATTTATATAACTGACTGACTTAATTAACAATTACTAATCACCAATGCTAACTACTTAACATTATAATATAGTCCCATGTACAAAATGAGGTGAAAATACATATTTTGGTATTAATTTTTTAAACGTGCACTGGAATTTCTTTTTTCTTCTTTTCTCTTGCTGTGTGAATGCAGAAAGCAGAAAGGAAGGCAGCAGGAAACCAAAAAAGATACAGTTATTATAATCTGAAGCTCTCATTGTTTCGGACATGAGGGTGGTAACAGAATACATTTTCTGCTAATATGATTGGAAGAAAGTGTCTGCAGATGTGTCACATCACATGTGGGGAGGCTCTGAGTTTTTCTAATGGGATGATGAAAGAGGGAAGTGTAGTTCGGGAGGACTGGGCTCTGAGACAAATGTGCCTGGTCTCATTGAGCGCTGGCTGGAGAACCCCTCGTTCTCACCGCGCATTCCAAGCATCCAAGATTACAGGAGCAGTTTGTTGGCTGGGACTGCTTCTCTGAGGGGAACAAGGACAAGGTCATGTAGGAGAGATTCAAATAAATACCTGAGGTCACTGTGTGCTGTTGGATGAATGTCATGTAGGCAGAGTAGCAAAGGAAATCCCCTGCATTTTAATTTGTCATGTTTATAAGGTTAAGAAGTAATTCATATTCTTAAAAAAAGGCTTGTTTGCTCTGTTTCTGTTTTTTTTTTTCTCTTCTTCTTTTGTTACAGATAACGGTGAATTGTACAGGGTAAGCATTGAATTGTGAATTGTTCTTGTCTGCAATATAACCAGTATATAAAAACACATTGTTTAGATTATGTTATTGCATTTGGGATTGTATATGTGGACACAGGGGAGATTTATTATCTTTGGTAATACATTTGTCAATTTGCCCATGCAGATAGAATAACAAACAGAATAAGCAGTGATAAAATAGGTGTGTGTGTATGTCCTCCTTGCATGTTGTTTGGAGGGAATTTAATACAACATATAGATTACTGGAGGTCTATGAGCCAGTAATGATGCCTGCGGCCGCATAGATCACTGCTGTAGATAAGCCTGTGATACCGGCCACAGACTGTAAGTGGCACTCTATATAAAAGTGTTGGGTTCCTTGTGTGTATAGGTCCAAGGCTCTCTATAGATCACTCGGAGGTATTCTCATAGAAAGGAAGGTTTTGTTTATGATGGGGTTATGATGTAGGGAAGGAAATTATGCTCACCACTAAATACCGCAAACTTTATACTACCACAAAATATTGTAAGCAATATATATTACTAGATTCTCCAATATAATATAACAAGGTATGGTCACTAGAATGATATGAGGACAAACCCAATCTAAATTTAAGGATAAGTTATCACCAAACTATCGCTCATCTTCTGGCGGTCAAAGAATACCGCCAAACCCCGAATTTACACAAAATATCCTACAGATCACTGGGGTCTCATTCATACTGTTCGGCAATACTCCCGTCTCGAAGGCTTCCTTGAAAACCTCGTATAGGATCGGGGTTAGCTCGTTGGCAAATGTTTTATAGAACTCGGGGGGTATTCCGTCACTCCCGGGGGTTTTGCAGGTGGACAGTGTTTTGATTGCCTCTCATATGTCTTCAATAGTTAGTCCTTGATTGAATGCATCTCTTTGGGTTTCCTCCAGTGTGGGAAGGCCTAATTCCTCCAGCGTGTCATATATGTCGTCCTAGGGTATGATAGAGTTGTGGCTGTATAAATGGGATTAAAAACGTTTAAATGCTTCATTAATCCCTGTCTGTGTAGTGTGTGTGGCTACAGCCTGGTCTGTGATTTCAAGGATTGGCTGTTTTGGGTTTTCTTTTTTGCACAAACATTCAAGTAGTTTGCATGGTTTGTCTCCCTCTGAGTGGGCTCTAGTAGTTTTTGCAATATAGTCAAATTTGGTTAATCTGACCCAGGCTTCTATACAGTCTTTCCTAGTTTTAGACATTTCCTTTTCAAGTTCCTTGGACTTGTTGGCTGTGGCCTCTAGGTGTTTGATCTTCTCTTCACCCACCTCCAGTTCTTGTTTAAGTGTTCTTCGGATACCACCAGCACTAGCTATAACGTCCCCCCTTACCCCTAATTTTAAGGCCTCCCAAATGGGGCTCCATCTGCCAACGCTCCTACATTGTTGTCTATGTACTCTACTATTTTGTTGCAGAGCTCTTCTTTAAATGCCCCATCGGTTAGTGCATCCGTCGGCATCCACCACATTGGTATAGGTGGTCTGGGACCCTTACGTTTCCATATCATCAGGAGCGCGGAGTGGTCGGATATGGTTCTGCCCAGGTAGGAGGCAGATTCTGTTTGGGGCAGGTGCTTTTGTCTATTAAAAGGTAGTCTATGCGGGTGTACACCCCGTGTGGGGATGAATAGTATGAGAATTCCTTACCTTCTGGGTACAGCTCCCTCCATACCTCTGACAGATCTAGCTCTCGTATGACTCTCTGGAGGGCCGAAGGAGGCTGGTTGGTTGAAGGTGTTGGAGGAGCAGATCTGTCGAGGATGGGGTCCCACACACTATTGAAGTCGCCCCCACCCAAATGAAGAAGCAATCTCTCTAGGGTGCTAGCTTCAGTTGCAGTTTGGCTAGGTAAGCCCTCGGAGTCGGCTTCCTTGGATAAGAGTCTGAAAGGAACCACATCGCTTATACATGTATACACGCTACAAGTGTATTTGGAGTATGTTGCCCCAAAGCCCTGTCCTCCACACCAGCCCGGGATCTGGGAGTCGGTCTCAGCGGTGAGATGCGTTTCCTGAAGCAGCGCGATGGAAATACGTTTCTGTCTCAGGAAGGATTTGATCCTGTTTCGGCGCACATAGGTGCCCATCCCCCTAACATTCCAGGTCAGTATCCTAATGTTTGCTGCCATGTGTTACAGAATTGGCCCTCAGGCCTTTTGTGTTGTGCCTCCCAGTTCCATGAGATGGTTGCTTCAAAGACTGCGAGACCCTTGAAGATAAAAAAAAAAATAAAACAAAACAAACTTGTGCAAGTGGACCGACTGCCCCCAGCATTTGCGCTTGCACAACTTTGCTCGCGTGCCCCCGCTCTGTCAGGGTCTTTTCAGGTCATCTCGGGTGGTTGTAGTGTGTCAGCGGTGTGCTGCCGCCCATCGGTTCGTGAGGGGGTGCTTTGAGTCGATTTGGTGGACTGACTCTATCCTGCCGTTTGTACTATCGTGATTCGATCCATTGCATGTGTTTGTCTTTGGGTGGTCTTATCATGGGGTTTTGTTGCGTATGTCATGGTGCCTTCTCCTTGCTGTCCGCCATGTTGTTATGTTCTAGCCACATGGTGGCGCCGCCGGTGACTTTAGGAAAATTGCTCTTCCTTTGTGCATAATCTTGAGCCTCGAGGGGTACATTAACATGTATTTAATGTTCAGTTGGCGTAGTCTGGCCTTGATTGGACCGAAATAATTCCATGCCCTTTGCACTAGCGGTGTATAATCCGGATAAATGGCTATCCTAGCATTGTCTCTCTTAATTTCCCCTCCTTCATGGGAGAAACGTAAAATGAATTCCCTGTCTTGAAAGTTCAGGATTCTAGCTATTATCGGACATGGGTGAGATCCAGGTGGTGGTTCCTTCTGTAAGGACCTATGTGCTTGCTTGACCGCAAAGCCTCATGAGAGACGGTCAGCACCTATTTCTTGTTGTATTAGTGTTTCTATAAAGGTGGTGGCGTTGGGGTCCTCCATTATTTCTGGGATTCAGAGTAAGCGTACATTGTTGCATCTGGAGTGCCCTTTGGCGTCCTCGGCTCTCTCCTCTAGGAATTTATTTCGTTTCTCGAGTTCCTGAACTCTACTTTGAATATCTTTGAGGGCCTCAGTTGACTCCTGCTGTGCCGCCTCTGTGGTGGTCACTCGCTCTGTGAGGTTGTGCAGTTCTTGACGCATCAGCATAACGTCCAATTTCACCTCAAGTATTTTAGTGTCTATGAAGGAACGCAACCTGTTGATGTCTTCCAGTATTTGGTTATCTTTATCATTCCCTTCCGGTGCAGTTGATCCTAGGGTTGGTGTTTTGCTCTGATGGACCAGTTCTTTGGACTTTCCTGCGGTAAACGACTCCATGATGGTGTTTTTGGGTTTACCTTTGGAGTTCGGCATGGCTATCTGTGGTGTGCCCGCAGTGTGCCGCTTAGGGTCCAACAAGGGCCCCGGTCTATAGTCTTGAGTGTCAAGTGGGAGCTCTGGGGAGAGTATCTTGTGTGTGCCCAATGGTTGGCGCTGGGGAATTGTGGGGTCTGGAATAGGAGGTGTCCGTTGGTCAAAGGTGGCTGCTGTTTTGTGTTCCACACTAGCAGCGAGGCACTCTATTTCTTTGCCTTCGGCACTCTCTGCGATGTCCTCCCATTCTATCCCTCCGTAACTGGGGGCCTTGTTTCTGGAGCCTGTGGCCTTTAGTGGGGCAGGGCTAGGGGGCGCTTGCGGGACCAACGTTAAGGCCAGTGGTTTGAGTATGCAAAAACAGCCCAGTCTCATACCACGTTCTTTGCAGGAAACCTTGGGTTGCGAATGTTTTGATGTTGGTCCTGGGTTGTGGCGGGGATAACGGGCACTTAATTCACTGTGCGAGTCCTTTGAGCCAAGGTTGGGTGGGTGTCAGGTCTTCCACACAGGCCTGGAGTAGGTGAGTGGTTTGCTTCCTCTGTGAGTGCTTTGGTGGGGGCCCCATTTGGGTTTTTGGCATGATGTATAGCAGGAATTGGCTCTTTAGTCCCCCGTGGAGTTTCCTTACTTGATGTTGTTTGTCATTCTCTCGCGGCTCTGAGAGCTCTTTGATTTCCTTATATTCCCTCAGCGGGCTCGGGCCATCCGGGATCCTCACCCAGGGCCCATCCGTCGTAGAGAGTGTAGTGCCCACTAGATGATCACTGCGGTTGGGCCCCGGGTACGACCGAGGGCCGGCGGCACAGGCGGACCGTTGCCTGTAGTCCCGATCCTCGGATGTATGATGGATCAGGCGCTGCACGCCCATTGTGTAGCAGCTTCTCGGGTGGGCTAGCAGGGGCCCAGGGATTTCAGATGGGCCACGCTGCTTCAACGGGCCACGGTGTGCCTCCCTGTCCTCCTCTGACAGCTTGTGGGGGCCGCTGAAGGTCCAGATCACTGGCCTCGGTCCCCGCTGCACGGCGTGCTGCAACAGCTGGTGTGGGGTTTTTGTCCACTTGCGCTGGACGGTCGCAATGGGGGGGAGGGTGTTTTCGGTGGCTCCGAGGACAGGATTCCAGGGTTCACATCACCGTTGCAGGTTTTCAGCCTCTCGGTAGTGTCCTGGATCACGCGCGGCCCCTCCTCCACTTCAGTGCTGCAGCTTTGTTGCAGCTGCCATCTTTGGTCCCCAGGGGGCTCGAACTCAGTGACTGCATTCAGGCGGAAGCCGGCTCTGATTTTTGTCGGACTTGGGCGCCGAGTGTGGAGAATCGAATGCTGCTAGTGGGCAAGCATTAGTTTTAGGTGTAGCATGAGTTTTTCTTTGTTTCTGAAGGATCAATGTGAGGATCAGGGCAGGAGCTCAGGAGAGGCATGTCCTCACTTCATACACCCTGGCCACGTCCCCAGCCCAAGGTTTCTCTTTGCAAAGTTTTAGGGGTGCAATAGAGTCAATGGCTCAGTTGATGGTGGAGTTGTATAGGTCTACAAGTGAGGTAGAGTCTGTTGGGAGGTTAGCAGTGCTGGTGATAAGGGGCAGGATGTTACTGACTGTTATATCCCATGTATTTCTTATTAATGCTGATGGGGCCATGTCTTTGACTAAGTTGATTGGTGGGATGTCTAGTATGGAGAACAATATTAGATGGTGATCAGTCCAGGTACAAGGTTCAATTGCAGTTATGGAGGTTTTAAAGTTAATGGGCCTCATTACGACCCTGGCACTAATGGGTTTACGGCGCTGTAAAAGGCTGCGGCGCTGTTAACCCATTAGCGCCTTACTAAAAGGTCCCTTTGAGGGACCCGACCTGAACGGCTGGTCTAGACCAGCCGTTAAAGTAGGGACCCGCAAAGGGACCTTGGTGCTAAGTACGGTACTGCAATTTGCTGTACCATACTTAGCGCCTTCCCCAGTCCCATTGAGCCCTATGGGGCAAAAATGGGAATGGGGAAGGGCCAATGTTCAATGGGGAATTACCGCCCCACCAACCTTGGATTGGGGTGGTAATTCCCCATTGAACATTGGCAGACTCGTTACGATACCAGCACCAACCATGGTGCTAATAGCGCCATGGTTTAGTGCCAGTGTTGTATTGAGGGCCAATGTCTGCAATGCAGTCCAGGGCACGGCCTTTTATATGTCTAGGGGCATTAGTTCTGATGCTGAGGCCAGATTCTGAGATTGTATTCGCAATAGCAGTGGCGTTAGCATCGTTGGGGTCATGCAAACTTAAGTTGAAGTCCCAGAGTATGATAGTTTGTGAGCCAGGTTTAGTATTGGTATTGAGAAGGGCTGTTAGATCTTCTTCAAAGGATGTGATGGGGTCAGGGGCCTATATACTAGGTACATGGTGATTGTACGTGAAGCTAATAGGGGCAATTTTACTAAGAGGAGTTCAGCCGAGGGTGGTGACGATTGTTGTATGGTATCTGGTCATTCCATCGAAATCAGTTTCATCTAATGCATTACCATCAAATTATATCCAACTAAAAAGCATTTCCATCGAAATGCCTTTTCATTGAATATAATTAGATGGAAATTCAATGGATTTTTTTTTATTTTATTTTAAAATTAGGGTTTGAGTATGGGGTAGGGCAAGGGTAAGGGTTAGGGTAAGGGGTAGATTCAGGGTTAGGGTTAGTGTAAGTGGTAGGGAAAGGGTTATATTTAGGGTTAGAGTAAGGGGTGGGGCAAGGGTTAGAATTAGGGTTAGGTTAAGGTGTAGGGCAAGGGCTAGAATTAGGTTTAGGGTTTGAGGTGGGTTAGGGTTAGGGGGTGTTTTGGGATTTGGGGGGAACCCCCCCAAATAAAATGCAACTTTACATGAAGCTGGCCAGTGCTAAAATATTTTGAAGATTTAAGAACTGGACAGCTCCATGTAACATTTTAACGTTACAAAACATGCCTCGAAATGCTGTTTTTTACATTTAAAAGTGCATATCCATCTAAACCTGTCCATTTACAAATTCAAAGGACTTTCGATGGAAATTCACTTTTACATGTAAAAGATAGCATTTTGGTGGAAAGGCATTCAATGCTGTTTCATTAATGGGAATGCATTTCAATGCATTTGAAATCGATGGATTGACCATAAACCTTGTTGTATGGCTCTTAAAACCAAGTTGGATTTAGAAATGATGACTAGGCCACCCCCTCTAGAGGTTTCTCTATCTGCCCTGAGGATAGTGTAGTTCTCAGGGACAGCTGCCGGTGGGTAAAGCCAGGTCTCTGTGATGGCTAAGAAGTCTAGTTGGTTCAATGTAATAAAGTCTGCTATATCAGTGGCGTGGGCCACTATGAATCTTGCATTAATTAGTGCTCCTTTATCTTCATGCGGTTTCTTATCTAGTTTCTTGTTTAGGACGTTAGAGTGGACAGGTGGAGCATTAGACTTCACAGTAGATGAGATGGTGGTCCTATTTCTAGATGATTTAGGGGTAGTTTGATGATTCTGTATGATGACAGTGGCTGAGAGTTTAGTACATTTTGAGCCAAGTCTAAGTTTTTGTAATAAGGCAGGGGGGGTTAAGTTTAGGTTTCATTGTGAATTTCTGGATCCATTCTGCTGGTGACATAAGGTCTGGTGGGGGTCTGGTAGACCTAGAGGCCGGTAGTCCTCTGTCCTGTGTAGGAATGAGAGGTTGCAGGAAATAAGTTGGGCAAATTTGGTTAGATTGAGTTGGATTTCTTCTGGTCAGTGAAGGCGAGGGGTTCATGTTGTTGGCCGTTTTGGGGCCATTCAGAATTGGGGATGTTAAAGGCATGTGGTTAGCTGTGTGGTTTGAGGGAAGCCACATGCATATAAGGCAGAGTTGCACTAGTTTGAGGGCCATCTTTGGTAGATTAGTGTTGGTCGAATGATGTGATTTTAGGTGTAACCAAGGTAAGAGCTGAGTAATCACTCAGTTTCACTATGCTAAACGTGCAATGCAGTGCAAGGCTAGGTCATCACAACAGGCTAGTGCAAAACAGTGCAGGGCTAGGTCAACCTAATAGGCTGGTCCAGTGTGATACCGAAGCTAGGTTGGAAAATTAGGCTAGGTCAGTGCGAGGAGGCTTGGTCATCACAGTCAGCTGGTGCATAATAACAAGGCTAGTCACATCACAATATGCTGGTGTAAAAGAGTAAAGGTCTTGGTCAATGTAATAGGCTGGTCCAGTACAATGCCAATGCTCGTCATATCACGATAGGCTGGTGCAAAACAGTACAGGGCCAGGTCAATGTAGTAGGTGGTCCAGTACAGTATCAAGGCTTGCAATGCAGTGCATGGCTAGGTCAACCAAGTAGACTCGTCCAATACAGTGTCAAGGCTAGTCATATCACAACAGGCTAATACAATACAGTATAAGGCTAGGTCAGGATATTAGGTTGATTCACTGCAAAGCCATAGCTAGGTTGGCATATTAGGCCAGTTGAGAATATTGCAAGCACTCGATTGGCATAATCGGCAGGTATAATACCTTGCAAGGCTGCCATGGGTACTTGATGTGAGGACAGTCGGTGCAGAGTTAGGGTCGGCAAGGGCAGGATAGGATGTGAGATTGGCAGACTCAAAAATACATGCTAAGTATTCTCAGCCGAGCGAGTTATTGTGTTAATATAAGGAAGGTAAGAAGCTTAAAGGGAGGGCAAGCTCACCTGTGTGGATATACGCTGATGCATATATGTTGGAAGACGGAAATTGCGACATGCACAACCGTGATAATGAATCAAATACTGCAAAGAATTCACAAAACAAGGTATCCATTGAGAAAGCCCTACATGATGTACCGGCAGAGAGATGACAGGCTCTTAGGGGAGATCCCTGAAGAAGTGTGAAGCAGTGAACACAAGAGGTTGGTAACATCACAAGAAATGAGAGTGACTCACTAAGAAGGATGATCACAGAAGAGAATGCATAGACCTTATGGAATATGATGACGAGATAAAGAATCAAGTAATCAAATGGCGATTGCATGTACAAAGATCACTGAATAAAATATAATTCGCTTGATAACTGTAGAGATGCTGCAACTCAAGTAGACTACATAATCATGACTACGTAGTGAATAGACTGCAGGTGGTGCCTACAATATATACATATATATGTGTGTGCAAAGTCTGGATTTTCAATGCCGCAATGTCAGTTAGCCAGGACTCATGAAAGAAAAGGGCTGAATGTGTGGTGCAGCAGAAAAGCAGCTGCAAATCATGGAAGGATCGAGAAGGCTGTCTGGCCCATTGTCAAGTGTGGGGGCAGCCAAGAACGGGTTATCTATTCAAGGAGATACAAAGAACGTGAGAAACAAGGCAAGCTCCTGTTAAGGTGCTACGGAGTGCCAAGTGTTATTAATTTAATACAATTTAATATAATTAAATACAAAGAATGGAGCTCAAACGTAGTCTCCTGTCACGTGGGATGGATGGAAATAGAAAATAGGAAAGCTGCATTGAGACTTGACGGTAAGAACGTGCTCACACTCTCTTCTATTCTCAGAAGAAGTGATACTTTGGAAGGTTGAGTTCAAAGACAACTCAAATGGCAGACGGCATGATGGATGTTGGGCTAATTGGATGGGGAGGCATGGTCAGGTCCACCCACCAGCGCCTGGGGTACCAGCTTGCGTGCTGTTAGCGAGTTGAATATTCCAGAAGGGTACAAGCATGCCAACCAATTATAGAGGACCATGTATTGAAGAGCCCTATAGTTTGAGAGCCAATGGTGTGTCGTGTATCTAGCACATATTGAGGATGACTTGCACAAGGGTGGGCATAAGTTTTCCACCTGACTCTCAAGACCCAATCACAGTCCAATCCCCTACAGAAAGTATACCAAGATGTTCCGTGTAGACCTATCACAATCCCAAGTAGGCTATCTCAGTTTGCCACAGAGTATGATGTCACATATTACATTCTTTTGCTATATAAGGATGTTTTTTCATGTGACGATTTAAGACTTTGCAGTGAGACGTCTGTTGATGTCCGTTGTACTCCCTATTTTAGACAACTGACAATAAAACAGCTTTTGTTTGCCAACTTCCTGAGTCGGTCTGGTTACTGGTGTGAGAGTTATTCTGCACCCCCATCCATGTAATGCCACGCTTCCTCATTTAAAAAGAACCTAACAGTTCAATGACAATTTCGTATTACCATGGGGGAAAACCCTCTACTTCCCTGGCATAGCAATATCTCCCGCTAGAGCCCCATAACCTATAACAAATCCAAAACAATGCTGGAGACTACTCATCATGGAACATTGGCAGGGAGCCCATGAGATGCTGCCGTCTATTGGGGTGGCTCTTGCCTTTGGATCGAAGTAGTTTGCATTGAAACATAGCAGAGGGGCATGGTATTGAGAAAATGCAAGCAGCAGCATGATGCGATGAGAACACTATCCCTTTTGGGCCAACTCAAGAAGGATTACACTAAAGCCATGAACACTGAATATGTCCTAATGCCTTACATTCTTAAGTGGCAGGAGGTGTGCCATGTCCTGTACAATTAGAAGCATATCACCTGTGCCCAGAGAGTACATGTCTTCCAGCATCCTAGCCAACTATGTGCACAGCTCCCCTCCCTTTCCCCACTCTACCCACCTGTGGAAAACATTCACAGTAGCAGCAGATTTACATATACTTGGGGCAAGTGAGAATCTTGGCTATAGGGCATGATGGCAGTTTTGTTGTTTATGGGGAGTAGGTTTAGGAACTAGGAGGTATGTGTTGGTAAATGGGAACATGGGATGTGTAACTTGGGGATTGGGAGTTGGCGGGTGGATATTCAAGAGTTGAAAAGCTGGTGTCCATGGTTGTATTTGCTGCTGGTGAGGGTAGTATTATGGCAAGCATAAAAGAAGGAACCTCTTGTCAAGTGTGTGTAAGTGTGCTATAGACACTTCTGCAATTGCTTCGACTGCACATTGAATTCATGTCATGCATGAAGCAGCCCAGGCTGTCCTGTCTCATCTCCCACCTGAATCCTGCCCCTGGAGGTCAGGCATGGGCGCCTGCTGCCTGGTCACTGTTGTGTTCAGTTTACAGCACAGGATATTCACCTTGGCAACTTTTTCTGGGCTATACCGCAGGATGCAATCTCGGTAGGATGCAGGAACATGAATCCAGATTTCAGGAACACACATGACTGCTCTGTGGGGCCATGGGTCCACATACATGCCCGGTTGTAATGTTACTCCTGCAGGGTTCATGGTCTCTTGCATGGGGGCAAGGGGATATGGGAACATTGCGTATCATAGGATTTAATAGTTAATGTTTAGTTTTGCTACTATTGTTAAAAGGCAATAGTGCCCGCATGCTCCTATTTTTAACTCAAGCTCGAGCTTCAAAAATGAGTCTGGCCGTCTGGTGCTGTCTCCAGGTTAGAAGAGGGCATCAGCTTCTCCGTTTCAAGAGATGTAGCTCTTGCATGGTCTCATTGTCATCCACAATCATTGGCCAGCAAAACGAAGTTGTCTGTTGCAATCTAGCCTGACACTAACCCACACATTCAGCATTTACTCTACAGTCATGTGTGTGTACTGGTTTAAAGATTGTACCTATATATGGATTAGAATGATACAGTTATTCCTATCAGTCATTTCTCTTAGGAAGGCAATTCAGGTCGCCTGTGGACTATGGTGTGCCAGCGCTCACTATTCCCGAAGAGAGACATGGGAGGGGTGGCATGGGTCCATAAGAGCAGTCCAATGCCCCCAGCTGATTAGGGAAGCCAGCAATGGAACAGACAATGCGCTCAGCTTGACTGGTAGCCAGCTGGGCTGCGGGGAGGGAGAGCTGGTGAAGGACACATACATTTTCTGTCATGGAGGTCTCGTCCGGCGCTGGTTTTTATAGCCATTTCATTCTGATTGTGTGCACCTAGCAAGCATTGTTTACAGATGTTGCTTGTTGCTTTCTATACTTTTTGGTTATCTTTTACTTGTATGCCATTTGTTCTTATGTTCAGTTTGTGGGAGTATCATCAGTGGCAGATTAAAGGCAAAGGGCCCTGTGGGCAAAAATGAGAGAGGCCCCAGGTGGACGAGTCATGGAGGCGGAGAGTGGAGTGGGTGGAGTTGCACAATGATGGACTTTAGCGACATATGGTACTTTTGCTTTTTAAGTTGTGTCTCACAGTTTTTCTTTTTTAGGGGTTTGATTCTAGCTGGAGACAGTGTGGCCTCTCGCCAGATTTTAATGTCAATGATGGTAATATTAAATGATCAAGCACGAAGCTAATGGTGGAAATTCTAGAGATTAAGGTAATAGGCAATAACACTGGCAATGGGATGTGACATTACAGTAGTTGATATTAAAGGATAATTGCTATGCAGATCTATTGTGTGCATGCCCCTGGTGTTCTCATCCCACACACTTGAAATGTCATTGAACATCACAGACTTACAGCAGTTCATCTTTTAATCTCAAAATATACCCGGGGTTACCTTTTTTGAGGGTACCGCTTGTGGCACTTGAAAGACCCCTTATCCCTAACTCACCACCTCCATATCTCCTCCAGCTCCACAGGGCCCTGCTGCTGGGCAGTGAATATAAATTGAGAGGTAATATGTGCAGGATAGTGAGAGGGAAAGTAGAGAAGGACCAGGTGATATGAGCACTGATGGAACAGGACAGTGGAGAGTGATGGAGGGCAGCAGAGGGAGAGATAAATTGAGAGTGAGGGAGATAAGGTGATTAAAGGGAGTCAAGTGAGGGTAGAATGGTGAATGGGTACAGAGAGTGAACGAGGGAATGAGAATGGGGTAATAGTTACGGAGACACTAGAATGAGGGGAAATGCAGGGCAAAGAGAATGCAATGAATGGGAATAGAGAGCAGGGGGTTCAGGAGTGTAAGGAGAATGGGGAATAATGGAGCCCCTTACATTGCATGTTCTGCATCCAGTGAGTGTATTAAGTAGCACACATGTGCTTTTTCACAGGGATTACATTTAGTTTATATTCCTTTATTTACATTGAGTTGGTATTCTTGAGTTGATGTACCTCAATCAAGAACCACTACTCTTTGATCTAAAACAGATAACTTGTACGTGCGTTTAGACCATATACATATAAATGCCCCGTTGGCAAAATTAAATGTTTGCATAGAGTTACAGAAATTCACATAAAAAATAGTGTCACAGAAAAAACTTTTAAAATCATTTACATTTTGTTTTCATTCATATGTCACCATCCCTAATACACACTGCGGTTTGACGCAACATGATTTTGTCCCCATGTTGGAGTGGGATCCTCCACACCTCCGAGGTGGTGGTGGTGGAGGTCTGGAGAAGCAACCTGGACCTCACTCCTCCTCTGGCTTCTCCTACTAAGAGACATACCAAGTATCACCTGTGCAATTCTGGGAATGCTTGGGGAACATTGTGGTGGCCACAGGATTGAAGTGGATATAAGAGCATGTTGGTCTTGCATAATGGAATTAGTTTGCACAGATAGAAACAGATATATTTTGCTTGTGCAGAAAACAGTAAAATATTAGTTGTTCTACTTTCTCCCTTTTTTTCAAATACAAGAAGGAAGAGAAAGTGATAGATGCATACAAATGCTTTCTAAGTTGTCTACAATGAAACAAGGAAAGGATGAAGTCTGTAAGAAATGTGCACACGTTCCATTTTCTGTTGTTAACATGTTGGTGGACTCTGCATCTCAGTCTCTCAACCATGGCAACTGGAGATTCCTTATAAAGTTGAAGTGTATGGGATAGAGGGTGACTTTCTGGTGATCCATTGAGGCATAGGGACAGGGTTGGATGTGTTGTATTTCATTGTGACTAGTTGACAATTAGGTTGTATGAAGGAGGGGGCCTAATGAAGGATTCTGTAGCACTTCCCCTGTAAAGCATCAGAGTGATATGTTGAACACTGCCCAGAAGCTTAATAGGATCATGAGACATGCATCTTCTTTAAACATACTGTGATGATAGTGTGGGTGGGGCGCGTGCCAAATGATTAGCTTAATGCTTCGAGGCGTGCAGGTGAACTGCTCCTCAAACAAGGTGGAGATCAAGGAAGAACTCATTCCTTATTCCAGAACCTTGGGGCCTTAAAAGAACATGATCCGCCACCAAGCGGGCGTTCCAGCCCGTGGGAAGACTACAATGTGCAAGCATGAGTCTAGTGACATGGTCTGGATTGAATAAAGGGCAGTGGGACATTACATTTAATTTCCTAAGCAGGACAGAGCAACATGCATGGATCTCTCTTCTGTACTGGCAGCCAGGGCAGATTGCGAAGTGCCAGGGGAAATATGAATATAGCTGCAATATACCAACACAAGGAGGGCAGCTGCCTGTTCTACTCTCTGTACTGACCTCACTTAGTAATTTCCATAATCCAACCTGAAATGACTAAAACAATCACACTAAAAAGTAGATCATGTCAACTGAGATGTTCCTAATCAGGCGCAGATTGATGAACGCATATTTGGGATTCCAGCAAACTATACTTCTCTCTGAGGGAGTCTATATTGTTTGCAATCTGGCTGAGTCAGAGGAGTTTCCAATGCATGCCGGCCAGAGAGTTGACATCCAGAGATTGCTGTAAAGACTCAAAACAATGTCATTGCTTTTCAATTCATTTTGACTTTTTTGTTATTTGTCCAGTGGTTGGTCAACTACTGTGGAGATAACTCCGCGGGTTGAGTGCTTGCTGCTGTGATCTGTGTGTGTGTGAGCTACAGGTCATAAGTTCGAATCCCGGGCAAGGCCAACTCAGCCTTCCATCCTTCTGAAGTTGATAAATGGGTACCGACTTCGGTGCGGTACTCATTGCATGTAAAAAAGTGTTCTATGTGCAGCACTTTGGTGCAAGCGCTATATACATTTCAAATTATTAACCAAGCAATAGAGAAACAAGTGGCGCATTAATATGGTTTCCAGAGGTGAAGGTCCTAACTTACCAGTCACTACATCATATAAGTTCACTCTCGAGCGAATTAATATAAACCTTACGCATTCTAGTTTGGAAATGTGCCCTCTACTAGTTGTTGATTCTGAAGCGTAAAACTGTGAGTTGTAGGTTAGGAGTGCTGGGGACTCTTTTAAATAAGTGTTTGAATGAACTCAGCCAACACTCATGTCTGGCAGGCTGTACTGCTGCTTCAGCTGACAAAGATGCATAGAAGAAGCTGGTGTTTTATCAAATGCTGAGGCAGATACATAGAAGTCTCCTAGGTTGGGAAATGTGCATTTCACACATACAAATCAAGCTGCCATCTACTATTAGCTTGTTACGTTCTGGCATTGATGCATTAATTACACAGGTTGTTCAGCTAACATTGAACAAGTAAAATAAACATGTTAAGATATCATTGTGAAAATGTTTGATTGCTTCAACCCAATTATGTCTCTCGAATTTCGTCTTTTAGTTAATAAATGCACGTAAAGACAATCAGGGAATCTGGTTGTGGGAGTCACAATATCTTAAAGCGTTAGATACAACAATATTTATATCACACAGGAACACTTTTAAGTAGCATACTAGGATGCTTTTTTTTTGCAAACTGATTCACATAATCTCATCCAATGTGCTTGCTGCAAAACCTCCCTAGACAGAAGAACACCCTACCCTATAGGGTGTCGCTATCCCTAGGCAGGCATCTAAAAGGACAGGAAGAGAAGCTGTTCCTGTTTCTACAATGTTTTCTGTTACAGAAGGATGAGTCAATAAAATGGTTGAACCCAATCTACTATAACTCTATGTACATTCCCTGAAGGGCTATTTATTTATCTCTGGAGGATACTGGTATCCAGGATTTATAACTTTATTCACCAAAAGCAGGGGTGTGTGCATGTTTTGTAGACCTCATGGCTTTGTAAGGTTCAACACAAAAAGGAAAACAACACCCTGCACAACAACCAACCCAAATCAGTATGCTACTTAAAAGTGTTCTTGTAGTTAATACATGCAGTCAGCTCCTCATACAGGGACTGACGTTGACTTGACCAACTACAACAATGGACGGTTATGCAGCCAAATACCCCACGGCAGTATTTGGTCCAGCCCTAATGTGGATGAACATGGGAACGCACGATTTGCCCAATGTGTTCATGTTCATTTAGTCTTGGGAAGGGGGGAGGAAAGCAGAACCATTGAATCAATGGATGGAAGGAGAAAGCTGCTTTATAGGACAAGTAAATCTGTACTCTTGAATTGTCCTTGTGACTTTAGGTTCACCCTTTACATGCAGAATTATAGCATTCTTGGTGAGGGACTGTTTGTGATGACACCTGCTGCAGTACCTACGCGCCCCGTTAAATTAAAAGGGTTTGTCCATGAGAGTTGAGGTGATGTTAAAGATCTTGCGTCGCACCAGGTTTAACTACTACGGAGACTTAGAGTCCCTCCACTCCGTTTGTGACAATATATAATGGTTGTGTTGAGCTATCCCTTGATAGTGCGCCGAAAAATAATGGAATGGCAAGTAGTGATGATTAATCAATTCCTGTTTATTTTTGTGATGTTAGAGCCTTTGTGGATGACACGTGTTTCGGCAGAGCTGCCTTTATCGAATCCAGGCTATATAGATAGCTCATAAGTCACTGCATAATGCATAAAGGTGCTGAAGTTCACAGGGATGAATCCCTCCTGATACAAAGAAGTCCTCCGTATGTACGAGTGTCCTGACTTTGAAATGGACCAGAGTGCTTTGCAAAATTTGAATCCATTCTCATCTTGCAATTCTGCCTATTATTAGGTTTAGTGCAGGCAACAGCTTATTTTTGTGTTCTATAAGCATGGGCATAACCAATGATTTCGAGCAGCTTGAATTGCAGCAAGATGCATTGTGTGTCCTAACCATTGTAACCAATTCTCCTCTGAACAAGAGTATCAACAGCAACCCCAAACATGTGTTTCAGCCTTGTTGGGCATCATCAGTGAGATGGAGCTGTGCCTCCAACAAGGCTGAAACACGTGTACGGGGTTGCTGTTGGTACTCTTGTTCAGAGGAGAATTGCCTAGCATTTCGGTGCTGAACTGCCCCTGGGCAGGACAAAGACTGATATGCAGGGATATTTCTTCTCTGTGAAAGGGACAGTGAACTAAAGACTTGGGTGAGACTCTCCCGGGGGCCATCCACCCAAGAAAAGGTCAATGGGCTGTGTCCGTGCTGGTAGAGAGACTCCCAGAACCTCCTTTGTTTGCATGTTAAGTAACTTTAGGTATCACCCTAAGTTACCTGGGGAATACAGATATGGACCCCTTGCTCACTGTTCTCAGAGAAGCACAGCTCCACCTCACTGATGTTGCCCAACAAGGTGGAAACACGTGTATGGGGTTGATGTTGGTACTCTTGTTCAGGGGAGAATTGCCTAGCATTTAGGTGCTGGACTGCCCCTGGGCAGGACAAAGACTGATATGCAGGGATATTTCTTGTCTGTGAAAGGGACAGTGAGCTAAAGACTTGGTTGAGACTCTCTCGGGGGCCATCCACCCAAGAATAGTTCAATGTGCTGTGTTTGTGCCGGTAGAGAGACTCCCAGAACCTCCTTTGTTTTGCATATTAAGTAACTTTGGGTATCACCCTAAGTTACCAGGGGAATCCAGACGCGGACCCCTTTCTCACTGTTCTCAGAGAGGCACAGCTCCACCTCACTGATGATGCCCAACAAGGATGAAACACGTGTATGGGGTTGCTGTGGTACTCTTGTTCAGAGGAGGATTGCCTAGCATTTCGGTGCTGGACTGCCCCTGGGCAGGACAAAGACTGATATGCAGGGATATTTCTTCTCTGTGAAAAGGACAGTGAGCTTAAGAGATGGTTGATACTCTCCTGGGGGCCATCCTGACAAGAACAGGTCAATGGGCTGTGTTTGTGCTGGTAGAGAGACTTCCAGAACCTCCTTAAAAAAATATTTAGGATTTTTCGAGCTTCATCTCATGACATGAACATTCTGCCACAGCATCAACATGTTATCGGGTGTCACTTGCTGAGAAACCATTTTGATAGACCTGTGGTATTTAACATTATCCGTCTGTATCAAAATCTCTAACATGCCTTTGCGCTTGTCGTTATTTCTTCTGCTAAAATAACATCACAATATGCTTTTTAATGTTCTATTAAAGTGTTCGACTATAGAGACCTTGATATTGGTATGTACTGTACGTCCAGTTTCTTTAGCAAAGCTCTGAATGGCGTGTTCAGAAAACTCTTTACCGGCATCAGTCTGTAGTTTTATGGGTATTCATCCAAGTTTGAAAATTTATTTGAAAGCCTAATTAACACTGATATCCATATTGTCTTTCAGAATCTCTTCAAAGCTGTACTTTGATAAGACATTTTTGACCATCAGTACATATTTACAACCATAGTCATGTTTTACTAATATGCTCAAATCAAGTAAACATTTTTTAAATTGATGGTTTAAGTCCTGTTATTGTAGCACTGCAGGGGTAATGTCTTCTAGTGTGAGAATCCCACTCTGATAACCACTCTATCACATTCACTCTTTTAATCTTCTTATTACCTGCTTCTGCCGCTATATAAATTGGTTTGATGCCCCTGTAGCTACCAACTAATCCTTCTTCAGAACAGTTTTCTGTGTAACAACTTGTCTGACATCTTCGTCTACCAAGGGATAAGTCCTTACGAGATGTTATACACATTAAGACATTTTATTTTATCACATTTTCTCTGAAGTAGGCTCGTTTGAACTCTATAGGAATCAGGGTCACATTTTGTGCTCTATGCTGTGTCGCATTTTTGACAGTTTTATTAAAGGCCCCATCTCACACCATTTATAGCCCTGGCAAAATACAATGCTAGTCGCTGTCAGCAGATCATACATTTGATACCGCTCCAACAAATGACCTTTAATAAAAAAAATAGGACAGATAGACCTGATCAAAAATCACTTAAAAGTCTACATAGGGTTCCAGCACTATAGAAAATATGCCTTTTTTATACTCGGTCCAGTAACCGTCCATGACTCGGTAGATATCCCTGTTATGGATACACTCACGTTTTTGATAGTTCTCAAAATTAGGAATGTCTGTTTTGAGAAGAGGTATCTTTCCTTGAATGAGAAAGCACTGGACTTTGAAAACAGAATCCACATCCAGACTTTTACTTACAGATGTGCCTTGTTTGTTTGTCATCTGCTGTTTATTCTAAAAATAAGCATATATCTGGGGATCGGTCAATGTGTGAAACAAGGTATGGTAATGTTAGGGGGTTTACACATTTGTTATGCATCTTGTTAGTAAAGTAATAATCGGCCTCTCATTAATAAATCACTCTGTCCACCAGAGCCCTCAGTTCATGGCTGGGACTGAAGTGTAGATTGGCAATTTCATTGGCTGAATTGTCGGTATATTGTGTCTGTCTCAAGGTCTGGCTTATAGTTTTAACAGTTGCAAGGCGTACTGTCCACCTTAGTATGTTTTACAAAGTGTTCAATGTTTTAAAGGCTTTGTTTGGGTCTAACATGCCAAATATTTTGCTAATAGTATGCAGCATAGTTGAGATTGATACGCATCGTTTGCACGGCCTGGTAACGGGGGCCGTAACATCACTGTATTAATCATGTTTCAAACACTCCTTCACCACTGCTGCCATTACGCATTGTTAGGCACCTCCTCCAGCAGTCACATTTGTTCATCCCGCTTTCAACTTTTAGCAGTGCTCTGCAAATTGCCAATCCTTACATACAATCCGACTCTTGAACAGTAGAGTCAATAGAAGCTCAAAGCCGTCAGAGACATGGCATCTGTGTCTGTTTGCATCACTTTTTGCTTGGGGGGAAAAAAGAACATTACCTTTTACAACTCAACAAGAAGAGCTTGTAAAAGATTGGATTAAAGATTGCTTCATATTTACATTTCCAACATCCTCATTGCCTTCATTATACATGTTTTTCGCAATGGCAGGGGCATAGTCCTCCAGTTATTGAGCTAAGATTGCTTTGTCGTCTCCTCATATCCACATAGAATCCGGTATTGTTCTCCTCCTCTTTCACAACAACCATGTACAAAGGTACCTCAGGGTTCTCCCGCGGAATCTTTCACTCCTCACCATTGTTATCATCTCAGTTTCCTGTTTAAAGAGTTCCTTGTCCCAGTAATGAATTTCAGTGGAATTAGGAGCTGTCAGTATTGTTTAACACCATCTAACGCCCAGTCACAAACATATTCAACTGTTGCTTTCAGGCTTTGCAGGATATAGCAAACATTTCCTGCAATTTACTTTTAGGGATTATCCACTCTCTTATAAGTTGTTTCTAGTTGGCCAGCAGACATCTTGTATCAGTTTAGAGATACATGCATGCTTTTAAACGAAAAGAAAGCTGTGTGCATTTCATATGGAGCGCAGAATCCCTGCACCACCCCCTGTGTACCACAAAAGCCCCCCCCCCCCCCTGACTAATAAGCTGTATGGTTTCGGGACAGCCCATACACATGCCCAGGGGCGTCACAGCTGTTGAGAGCATTAGGAACATGTCCAGACACGCCCACCAGTGTAGCAGCTGTTTCGACCATCAGGACCTTTCATTTGCCTGCCCCATCCCAATGGGGGTCTCCATCATATAATCAGTCTAAGGGCAAAAAATTGACCTTGATCCCCCATTCATTTTTTGCAGCAGAAAGAAATTAAATGAACATTCACTTTTGATGAGTGGTGTCTCTCTATACTACTCACATACAAGGTGACACAGTCAATGTTATTGGGATGCCCCATCGTTTATGCCAAACAGTATAAGTACATGAGGACATATTTTTTTTTAAATATAAATAAGGTATTTTATTTGATGCTGCGTCACATTATATTCCTTCTGCCAGCATGAGCTTTGAACATTGGGTTATTTTATTTCAGGAAATATATTGTGCATATCAATATTACATATATGTATTTACATGTAGCATATGGAAGATGGTCCTTGAACCCATTGCGGCCTCAATGGTCTCTGCTTTCTAAAGTTGTTTTAGGAAAGTGTTACTTGAAAAACCAGCACTTAGAGAAGGACTAGCCTGAGGCATCATCTCTGCAGCTGCTTGTTCTTGTCCACAAATCCCTTGCCCTACTGGCCTGGCACCCTGCCTATCTTTAGTCTAAGTGGGATAAAAAATAGTACCTGTTTTTAATGATCCTGGAAGTTGCATAATGCCTCTCTGGGTGTAATACTCCACAACCGTATCTCAGGCTCTATAACACAAGTGAACATGGATATCAATACCAATAACTTCACAAATGCAAAAGACATCGAGGTGGAAAATGTAGCCGGGTGCCTAAAGGATTGCGATATTAATCAGTCTGCTATCGTCATATCTGATACACTGAATATCGCAGCTGCATCTGAAAGTGATGCCATGGAGGAACTTTGTAACAAACTATCAATGATTGATAACCCTCCTATTACAGTAAAATAAGAACCAACCAAAGAACCCTATTGCCACCAAAGAAGGACAAACCATGAAACATGAGGTATTTTCAAACACACCTACTAACTGCCTGCCTGGTAACCATGACACACTAACTATGTCTTCACGTACTTCTGGGCATAAGATGGTGTCAAGGGATCAGGGAGCTGGTACTACATGCCGATTGACTTTACAGGGCCCCATGGATAAATGGGTTTGTACGACACAGACAACTGCTCGACCCCTATTACCTACTCTGCCGGGGTCCAAAGCATATACAGTAGTAAACCCATTGAGGAAGATGGTGGAAAACTCCTGTGAAAGCTTTGAAAATACTGGGAGCCCGCCCAAGCCTGCACAGGCATCACATACCTTCCAGGGCCTTAATGGTCTCAAGCAACGACACGACCCCACCCTTGCACAAGTAGAGGCAACATTCTAGTCATCACTCGGAAAGTTAATAGAACATAGGCAAAATTCATCCCAAAAGGGAGAGCCCCTTCCTTAATTGTTCTATCTTACTCTCATCATGGACATCTATTACTCGGCTTGCTACTATTACAAACTTTGACATTCTTCATCTAGAGATTCGCAAGTGGGATAGCACACAGCATTGGGTACTTTCAGAATGTAGATCTAAGGTAGTGGCGTCTCTATTAAGGACCTGTGCTGAATCTCTGGGTTTACAACTTATAAATTGTAACAGGAGAGATGAAAAGAAAATATGTGTGCCTCAAAGATCCCCTTTCGGGGACTGAGTAGTGTGGACCCTTGGGTCCAATACTTGTATTGAAATGGAGGGCCACCATAATATGCCAACTCACATGCATCTCTATCTTAGGGGTGGTCATGGAAATGACTACCTTAGCGGTGGTAGAGGAAACAAATATAGAGAAACCTCCTTCATGACACAGGAGGATATCTGACTGCGGCGACAGGATGCAACAATTAACTTGTTGTGTTGGAATACACAGGGTTTCCGATGGTTCCTAGTAAACCCCATAGCAATATGGTTATAGCCATATTCAAGCAAGTGATATATATTTGCTACAGGAGACTTGGGCATGTGAAGTGTTTTCTATTGATGGCTACAATATATATTGTATTTCAGAAATGGTGATGCCGTTCTGCTAGAGGGAAAGAGTGCTCCGAAAATCAAAAAACGCTGCTATTGTACGCGCCACACTTGGGCCGAATACCACCATCACTGCGGTGACGCCCATTCAGAATAATAAACCGCTGGTTTAACCAACTGAACAACTCATGGAAGCCAGCGATGGCTACTGACCGGCATAGCTGCCCTTCTAGGCATGTGTGAAACACTTACAGACATCGTTTGACTCATGCAGAGCACTTCTTTGAAGATTTCCCGAAAGAGATACATCACTAGACATCTCACACCTACTGTGAAGAATACGACTCTTGGGTTAAAGCTGTCGTTAATGTGTCCTGATGAAAGCCTTATATGGTCTAATATTCATTCAATGGACAACAGTCATCTTTGAACTTCCGAAGACTATACTCTCTTAAGGCTGGAAACAGAGCCATCCTGTCGACACGTTCCCCACGCGGGTTTATGTTCACACATTGTCCTGACTGGGGTCTTTGCAAAAGTACTACAATACTATGTCTATGATGTGAAGTCACTTTTTTCACTACTAACATCACCTTAAAAATAGAACAGGTTTGATGTACAATTTGACTCAAGTAAATAGATTCACGTGATCGTTTCACATGAGTTTTTTCCAACAGGACTGTGATTTCTCTCTGTTTTGTCTTGTGCTCTTTTAATAATTGGACCCATTATGTTCCTTTTTTTAATATGTACTAGAAAAATAAAATTGAATATTTCCTTTTGAAATACTAGCTATGTGCATATCTTGTGATATTTGCTTTGACACAAGACTGTGATTCACGTTTGCCTCATTTCAACCTAAATAACCAGCCCAGAAGTGTGACACCAGTAGGTAGCTTGTTTTGGGAATTCTTCTTCTGTCTATACAATATATTGTATTCTAAGGCCATATGTGGTGTTACGAGATGACCTTGTTTTGGCCTGGCGATTGGTGCTCAGGTCAAATACACCTTAAACCCCTACAACCTGAACACACCTTCCCCCTCTGTGGTGCCAGCTATGCTCTATGATCATATAAATATGATTCTTAGCATTAATGTTCATGATCCTCCGGGTGGCATGGCCACAGCTGGGATAATCAGAAATATTGAGAAAACTATGACTACATGGGAGGATGGTTGCCCAAAGGGTGGGGTAGTTATAGCAATTGATCTAAATGCTCCTTGTCTCTTGCAGAAGGTATGTTCCTCAGATGTGCCTGTAAAATGGTGAGGGAGGACATATTCATCTTGCCTTCTCTACCAACTCTGAGTGGATGAAGCTATTTGAAGTTTAAGACCTTACATGTCTAAACATTAAACACAGGGACAACTCCATCTCCAGAAGAACCTGGACTAATGGTACAAGTTCATCTTGTTTGGACTATATATTTACTGACAGTCAAAATTGGAAACATTGTGGGGAACTTAAAATAAAATTCAATATCGTTAGCAAGCACACTATGTTACGTTGGTGCTATAAAATGCCTATCCTAAGACATTTGAAACATATGTATTTTACTGTAACTATTGGCACATAGGGTCATCGTATTGTGCTGAGTGATAGGAATGTAACTCAAATCAGCAATTTCTCCATACACAGCCAACATATACTTTTGGAATGGGTGCTTGATCAAGAGTGGGATATATCTAAAGTAATGCTATTCTTGAATAAACAGCTACATCTGAGTTATAATATCACCACTCTGCTGGTAAGCCCTACTAGTAGTTTTGATGTTGTTGTCCGTCAAGTTAAAAAAGAAAACATCGTAAGAGTTATAAAGCCATCAAGAAGTCTGAAAACTATAGTGGCCAGGAGAAAAAAAGCCTGCTGGCCCACCTCTAAACCAAACATAAGAACTGGCGATGTAGTAACAAATTCTCAATGATGGCTGGAAATTGGAAAGGCATGTTTTCCTTATTAAGAAACAATGATAAAAAGGAATTCTGGTCGAAAATCAGAACTTTTGTTAATGGTACCAATAATCTAGAATTGAATCCCATTAGTGTATTGAGATGGAATGATGCTATTAAAACTTTGTATGGAGTGAATTTATTACCATACTCCTACAACTCCACCTGCTGCATGTAATTTGACAAAGACGATATAGAGATGATTATCGAATCATTAAACAGTTCACATGCCCCTGGACCAGATATGATGGCTAATGTGATGGCTGATCCCGAGTTCTGCTCCCTAATATTGAAAACATTGCTTTTACAATACCTAAAATCTGGCAATATCCCATCGAGTTGAACAAAATATATATTCATCCCTATTTTTAATAAAGGTGATCGTGCTAACCTCCAAGATTATATATTGTTAGCTATGTTAGATGGATTATTAGCTCAAAACTGTGTTCTACTATCCTCCAGAACAAAATTAACCAAATGGGTGTTATAATAAAATCTACTCTCCCCATTTCAAACTGGATCCTGGAAATCACACAGCACTTTACATAATCTAAGCACATTGCGTGCCCTTGCCTCATACTTTCAGGACAGTAGCTATGATAATCTGTATTTTTGTTTTGTGGATTGTAGCAAAGCATTGGACATAGTCTCCAGTACTTATATTGCTCTATACTAATACATCTGTATCAGTTCTTGTAAACCAAGGTGGAGAGATTACAGATGGAATAAGAACAAATATTGGTTTAAAGCAGGGCTGCGCCATGGCCCCATTATTTTATAAATTATATTCCTCTGACATGGGCCACGCCATCGAGTCCACACAAAACTTTCCTCCACTCATCAATAACGTAACAGTGCCTTGACTAGGCTATGCAGATGACACAATACTGCTAGACACAACACCCTTAGGGCTACAGCGGTTAGATGTGCTTGCCATATATGTTGATAAAAAACATCTTCTGGTTATCAGCATTAACACAGAAATATTGATATTTACTAAGACGAAGAAAGTGAAACAGAATTTTAATTGGTTCTATAAGGGCTTGTGATGCTGAAAATGCATCGGAGGGACAGGGCCTCCGTATCCTTGTCCTTTATTGCCTTTTTATCGTGTGTTCAGTCATATTTTCCGCGCAGGAGTTCATGTGGGACTCCTGGAGGTGCAGCTCTCTCTCTCTTTTGGTTTGGTGAACAGATCCGTGGGATACCCTTACGGCACCCATGGGTGGGGGTACAACCCTCTGCCCCTAGTGTATGTTTTTGGGCACCTCTGGGTGGCCCGCAGAGCAGGGTATGGGCTGGTGCCAGCTCCATGCTGAATTTGACAGGTGTGCTGAGTATCCTCCATTTTGGGATACTCCGGCCCTGCCATTGGAGTCAGTTGATTCCTGATGGAAAACAAGATGGCCCGTGGCCTCTTGCTTTCTATTACCTGTTACCTTGTTTTCCCAAAGTCCTGGGAAGCCCTGACTCTATCCCTTCCCCCTGACTGGCTTTTGGGTGGAAGTTCCATATATGGTGTTGTTGTGAAGTCCAGTCCAGACTGACTGGAGCCTTCCCAGTGACTGTTTGTTGTGGGTACGCCCTGTGGGTGGGACTGGGTGAATGGAGTGTGTGACCAATATGCACTACATGTTGTGGCTGTCTGGTTTCTGGTATGAGAGAAACACTGAGACAGCCCTGCCCGAAACTGGCCTGAATGCAGTGTATAGTGTTGAATGACTGGGCACTTGTCCCAATCCACATTCTTTGTTGTGAGTGTCTGAGAGGGAGGAGGATGGCCTGAATGCACTGTGTGCCTGATTGGCTGACTGACTGCATGAATGCCCTTCTGTATGATTGGCTGCTGTAGGGATCAGTAGTCTGCCTACTGTGTCAACCATCCTGCTTTCCTTCCTATCTCTATTGCTGGTTTCCGCGTTATTGATCTGTGTGACATTTTAACCGTACAGTTGATGTACTTTAATGAGATTCGATAAAATTGGTGGTACCATTTTAGAATTATATATATTTATCATTGTTGATTTCCGAGTACAAAGTGCGTTATTGTGATTGTGTACATACCTTTGAATATTAATTATATAAAGACTGCGTTTTCAGTAATACAGTGTGTGGACATTCCTTTGTGGGGGTTCGGGGACTACACTGTACTTAAGAACCAGTCTGCATCACCTCCTGAGAAGCTAGGCCTTGATTGCTCGACTACGTTACCAATAATAGAGAATATTGGCTGGGGTCCTCTGTGCCTCTCCTCTACCAAATAGAGAGCCGAAGTACAGACACCCCCCTCCAGTCTTTACAGGGCTTTCCTTTGGAAGCAGTGAATACATATATCTACCTAGGCGTACCCATCTGTAGTTCACCTACCATACAATGTTATGGTGATTTTGTCAGAACAAAAATAATGAAGAAATGGTTGATACTAAAAAGTTTTATACACAATAAGGGCAGCAATGATATTGAAGGCTTCGCCACTGTGTAAAGTGAAAGTATTCTTCCTGGAATAATATATGGTTCAGCAATTTTCCGTGAGCAGATGATGACGTGGGTCGATACATTTGAAGGAAGAATCCTGAGATCAATATTAGTAGTACCCTCTTGTATACAGGTAAAGGCACTTCTATGTGAACTTGCTGCACGGCCATGTATTCTATTTGGCTGCATCAGCGATGTCAGCTGTTACTGTCTATCTACTCCATCCCCCCTTGGCAATCAGTCTGCTTAGTCGTTTAGCTTGATCATATGGTAGGGTTTCAATTAACAAATTATGTATACAATTACGGGGCTCTGCAATGAAACATCTCCACAACATTGACATTGAGGTGGATGTATTGATCACGGCTCTGAATGTGCACATTATTTTAAAAAAAAAAGAAAATAAATAATTATGATGTTATTGCTAACATTTCCTTTTTTTAGTGTGAAAGGATTTCGCTGTGACCATCTTCCAGCATATTTAAATAAGCTAAACTATTTGAATATTCGCAGATTTACAACCAAACTGCGTTTTAATATAGTTCCTAACCACAACCACACGGGTTGTTGGATTAAATTGGCAAGGCAAGAAATAACCTGTCGGCTATGTAATTCGAGGTATTAGCCTTCGCGTCTTCTTTGTACTCAATGTCATATTTTGAAGACCTGTTACATTAAAAGCTATAGCTGGTTTCTACATAACCTCTGAGCTATACAGGAAGAGCAATTTTGGAGCCTAATATATGGAGCTGAGAGTATTGTTATAACTGCCGCAGCATTCCACGTTTGGGAAGAAGCATTGCACCAAATTCACTAGTAAATAGCGATTAATTTTCTTTTAACGGATAGTGGACCTAATTTTATATGTTTTCTTTTTATCGTTTTTGGATGGATAAACGTCTGTAGGCTTATGCAATATGAATATAGATATAACATGTCACTGTTTTATCTATGTATTTGTTTTTGTATGATTATATGTATTTTGCTAAAGGTTTGTTGTATAACCATATGCATTAAATCATTTTAAAACAAATAATGCCTCTTTCCCGGCACTCGCAGCGGGGCCGTCATTGGCGCAAGCGAACCCTGCAGCTTGCTGAAGTGCATCAGACTGTGGCAGTGGGCTGAAAAAAAGCAGAACCCACACTCCACGCTACTCCCATTTCTCTTTGCGCTTGCCCCACCCTGCTGAGAGCAAGTGGACCCCTGCTGACCCTCCATCGCTTTCACTGAAGTGCTGCCTATAGCCCTCCCTCCTCCGGCCCAGCCTCTTAGCAACACGCCAGATCCATCATCGGAAAGCTCAGCAAGGGCCTCATCAGAAACAGCGTAGCAGAGAAGCTGGCCAGCATGCAAGTAAGCGATTTACTATTAATTCTTTTATTTAGTGTGTACTTCAGGTTACTTTTATAGTTTGGGCTATAGTTTGGGCTATTGTGCCACCTATAAGCGGAAACTATTGCATTAGAGTACAGATAGGAAGAAATGGCATATGAGGAGGGACACAAAGGAGGGACACAAAGCTTGTTGCCGTTGTTTGCTTATTTGCCAACACATTGACTACCCATTGCCATTTTAATCCCTATGGTCATTCCCACCCACTTCCTGCTCATCCAAGCCCAAAACACATCCTCATGGAAACTCATTGAGCTTGCTTTAATCAAGCCTTACCCTCAAAATGTGCACTCAAAGTCCCTTCCAGTGTTTTTTCAAAGCAGTCGTCTGACATTGTTTGGCTTAATTATGCTGTAAACTAGCTGCTGTTGTACTAAAAATTTCTTAACCAGTTCTGCCTTCAGCCACTCTATTTATAAGCACTATGGGCCTCATTAGGACCCTGGCGCTAAGTGTTTAACGGCGCCGTAAAAGGCTGTGGCGCCGTTAAACACTTAGCGCCTTACTACGAGGTCCCTTTGCGGGACCTGACCTGAATGGCTGGTCTAGACCAGCCATTAAAGTAGGGACCCGCAAAGGGACCTTGGTGCTAAGTACGGTACTGCAATTTGCGGTACCGTACTTAGCGCCTTCCCAAGTCCCATTGAGCCCTATGGGGCAAAAATGGGAATGGGGAAGGGCCTATGTTCAGTGGGGAATTACCGCCCCGCCAACCTTGGAATGGGGTGGTAATTCCCCATTGAACATTGGCGGACTCGTTACGATACCGGCACCAACCATGGTGCTAATAGCACCATGGTTTAGCGCCAGTATCGTAATGAGTGCCTATGTGTGTACTTCACTGAGGTTCTGTTAAAAACAAGCCTTGGCAAAACCAAGAGTTGTGCAATCTGTATAAGTATTAGGCATTTGCCAGGCACTTCTATAAAATACACAGGCACTCCGACCATTTTGCACCCGCTCCCACCACTTGCCAGTTAATACCACTAAGGCAGTGCCTGGCAAGTACCTACCCCATGCCTACACACAAGACCAAACTGTTAGCATTGCCAATGCTTGTTTAAACTGGCATTCTGCAGACAGCGTTGGACTTCAGGGAACATTTAGCATGTAAGCCAAGCACCGGATTGAAGTCAGAAAGGAGAGCACTGAACTTCCCTGGCCAAAGCATTCTGGGACATGTAGTTCTATTTTGGGGCTGTACGTTCCCTTTAACCTACATCTTGTTTTGCAAGAATCTGTGACAGCTAACCGGCATTATACCCACAGTACATGCACAAGTTGATGCTGTTCACCCAACTTTTCACCCTTTTGCCTTTGTAATGTACCTGATACATACAGTTGGGAAGTACCTTCCTCTCTACATACCAATTGCCAATGTATCCTGCTGCTGTTGAAGTAGCTATGCCTGGGAGTCTACCTTTGAAGAAATACATTTATGGTGTGACAGGGTTTAATGCAATCCTGTTAGCTTCAGCCATACATTGAAACAAAAGAGTTAAAGCCCCAATGTTTGACCCCTATTTTTTCAATGCACACTTTCTATCTGCATTGATTTTACCCTTCTCCCCCATGCAAAAACCACAGTTGGTCTTTATCCTCTTTCCATCCTTGTGCTACATTTCAATTCTAACATCCAAATTTAACCAAAGACCTTTTTTCATTTTTTATGGAGTTGTTCCAATTTGTGTTTTTATGTATGTGTATATTGTATACACCTTTTCAATTTTTAAAATATTGTCACTTTTTTTTATCGAAGCACGCTATTTTGTATTATGTCATACCATATTATGCAAAGTTTTGACATGTCCTATTTGCAATGTCAACTCACCCTTCACAAGCCAGGCAAGGGCTGTGAAGTACTGGACAAGTGACATGTAGCACTCCAACAACACACAAATAATGACATAATAATTGTTTGCAACAATTCAGGAAAGTGACATATTTTCAAATCTAGAATGTTATCGGATAATTGAAATGCAGCTGAGGTTGAACAGATTAGACAGGGCTTGATTATGTAGACTTTCTGCCAGAAGAGCCCAGCCTCAGGGAACAAGCATTCCATACTCACATACCACTGTTACCATCCCATAACGCTCCTAACAGGCCTCACGTACTTCCAGGCATCACTGTTCAGTGCGTTGCTCCCTATGGATCCACAAATCAAAGTCCAACCTTATTGACCGCATTTGGGAGTACCTGAAGTTCCTCCCAGCTTCTCTGTCTCTGGAACCTGGCTGTTCAGGTATGGGGAATAAGTAAACGAGTCTGTCTTCTCATGTTCCCTTGGGCATCATTGCAGACATCTAAACAGTCAGGCAGGCCTTGAAGCCTGTGCGTAAGGTTCCAGGTATCCATTTAAAGCATGCCTTACTGTGTAGAGTTGACATACTAAATTGTTGAACCGTACTACGAAGAAAGACCATCTGGCAAGGGAGTAGAAGCCCTCATATTTTAGATTTTTATTAACTAATAAAATGATGTGGGTAAATCCTTCTCAGAAACAGTGACCTGTGTTTGTGCTGATTGTATATAATCTGGCCTGGTGGACAGATGTAGAGAAGGCCAACCTTGTATAGTGACAGGGACAACTCTGGTAGTTGTAGCCAAACCAGTTTAAGGTAGGTGGACGAGCAGTCTAGCCTAAGTCTCAAGAGGTGGTGAGCTTGTAAGGGGTCCTCAATGAGTACACACAGTGCAAAGTCAGGGATTACACTTTGACAATCAGTTATAAAAATACATATTTATTTATGGTCTTGTAACACTGATAAGCATGGCCGCTAACAGGTAATACTATCACACAACACTTATAATAGATACATATATACAATCATTGGAGTATGCCAAAATACATATCAAACTCTTGTAAAGGGAAATGAGTATTAATATAAAGCAATACAGGTCCACAAAGATGCAGCACCAACTTAAGAAGTCCATTCCTAAGATGTTTAGGGCCCGTTGCCAAATTTTGCCAAAGTTCCATTTAGTTTTGTGAGGCTGGAAACAACAAGTGAAGGGTCTCTGGGGTCCAAGGAACAGTTCCAAGTGGTAGAAGACAAGTTGTTCTAAGTAACACAATTGTCCCCAACATTCAGAGTGAGTGCACAAACAAGCAATGGCAAAGTCAAACTATTATAAAAGTAATCAAAACATTTAAGAGGGAGTTAGGGGGTCAGGTAAGTATTGTTACATCTCACCCCCTGTACTTTCATTCTTCTTAGGATGTGGCAGGTCTGCTAAAGAGCGTACGAGATTGCTTTTACCAGAATCAGCTTCAGACCTCCATGCCCAGGGGCTGCAGGTTCGAGCACTTCACTGGTTGGTGACTACTGCTGGTGCAAGGTCTTCCAGTTGGAAAATGCTAAGGAAATTGATGCAGGGCCCCTCTCTGGACAGGACTGGATGCAGGCAAGCAATTTCACACAATGGCCACCAATACACAGCGACACAAGAGGATACACTTGCCATGGTCAGACTTCGCAACCTATTTCAGGTCCCCTTGATGCTAAGACCATGACTTTTCACAGCGGTGAGCAGGGGAGTTGCTAGGTTTGGAAAAGACCCGGGGCTAAGCTGATGTCGGAACTGTTGGGACTGGGGGCTAGCTAGTCTTTTGGCTGTAGCTCCTGAGATTCTATCCGGGGCTACAACCAAAAGATCAGGGGCTATAGCCCCATTAGCCCCCCCCAGCAATGCCCCTGGCGGTGAGTCTTATAAAAAGAAGCTGGCGATCCGCCCAAATTACAGGCCTCAACTTGGAATGATGAGGTCTGCAGAGCGGTAGCCCAAACTCTGAGCTGGTCATACACTGTCTTAGGGAGAATTCTCAAAAATGAGCACTTGATTCTTTTAAACCAGAGAGAGTGAGAACCTTTTTCCCACGTTCTAATATATTTTGATGTGATTTTGTACACTGTGTTTCTTTTGGTTGTGGAGTCTGACAAACCCAATATGCGTCATCTTTTACATTGTGTCACACAGAACCTTAAGTGCAGTGACACATGGAAGTCTTTCAGATTTCCCAACGATTTAACTACTTTCTCTGGGATAACCTACTGTTTCCCAGAGCAGTATAGTGAAATTGACTTTACTTACATGTGTAACTTGCTAAAGCAAACCACGGTAAACGTGGTAAGGCTAAAGTAAATGACCCAACACAATTTGAAAATGTAACTGCAGCCACCAGCTTGTCCATTAGGCAACCTAGAGTAACCACAAATCCTCTAAGTGTTAGCTTGGGCAAAGCAAAAAGTGTACCCCATGGTAATGTATTGTAAGATGCATTTTACAATGATAAAAAGTAACCAAAGTAATAACAAGTTACCAAAAGTGGCAACAAAGTAACACAACTAAGGGAAACAATATTTCCCGTTACTGGCATCCTGGAGGTCATGTCAGTTTCCCCATAATAAATTAGCAAAAGCCAGTGTAGTGAAGCGTGAGGCTTCACGGCACTGCAAAAATAGCAATTCAGATTAAAAAATAAAAGCACATAGTTTGGTGGTCCATAGAAAGGGAAGGAACGGTGTTGTAAAGAGAAATCTGTGCTAACACTCGCGTCTCCCAGACTAGGGACAGAGGGAACTAAACCACCCCTTGATGGATATCCTGCTCCAGTTGGTTATCCCAGTTGAATAGCACATCAGTTGTTAAATGCCCAGTAGTGAAGTTCAAGGCCTGTAGACTCATGAACCACTTGAGCCACTTTGGATCTCTCCCTTAAGATCCACCAACCACTTCAAAAGCTTAAGGTGAGCATACACAGTGAAGTGAGTTCCATAGAGGTAGGACCTCAACTTTCTAAGTCACAATGCAATGACGAAAAAAAAAAGAAATCTCCACTGGGTGCCACCTGAGATCTCGACTCCTAAATTGGTAGCTGCTGTGACAAATAGGTTGTTCCTCATCTTTGTCATCAAAATGTAAAAGTTTCCCAACTATCCCAGTGTCATAGGCATCCACCTGCACTATGAAATGTCTCTTCCAATCAGGTGTCCTTAAACCATAGACCTGACCTAGGGATTCTTGCAGGCCAATGAAGGCATTCTCACACTCCAGGGTCCATAACAACTGTTTAGCTCCCCTTGAAGTAATGTTGGCAGTCAGAGGGTAGCTATTTTGCTATAGTCTGCCATTTCGCTCCTGTGTTTCCCAGTAAGGCCCACAAAAGTCTTCACTTGGGTTTTGGTAGTGGGGGCTGCCCAGTTCTGTGCATCATGTACTTCACTGACAAGTGGTTGCATCTTGCCTCCACTTACACCAATGTTATGCAGAAGGACGGCAAATGGCCCTTGTTCAGTTTGAAACTTGGTTGTCTCCCAGAACACTTTCACCTGATGAAGGCCCTGAGACACAGTCATGTGAGCTATTCCAGAATCCTGGGGTTAGAATCTGCCATATCATTCAGATATGTATTACCGATATTCTTTATCCCATTCAGAACAGGGTCTAATCTCATTAGCAGGTGTCAGTTGCAGCCGCCAATTCAGAAGTCTATACACTGAAGTTGAAATAAGGCTCTGGATAGGCCGACACTGCTTTCTCCTCCTTAGCATAGACTGCCAGAGATAGGTTTCCACACCCTGCAGAGAGATCAAAAATGCTATTGTGCTTTTCAGTACAGAGCTGATCCACTAAGTTGTCACATCTTGGTGAGGAGTGTGTATCTGTCTTGGGGGCATCACACAGCGCTCTAGTGTGCATACCGAATCCCAAACTTGATGTACGTGTATGTTTTTCCAGATCCTCAGAACTGGTCTCATGACAGCTAGAAGGCTCAAACACCCCTTATCCCAACACAGTGTCGACCTAACACAATCTTTCAGAATTTCTTGTTTGTTTGTCTGAACCATCACAACACCCAAACATGGTGGGTTCACTGATTCCTGTAATGCAGTCCGGTTCACACCAATCTGTTACAAGGGGTTTCAGTGACAACAAGGGGGAAATAGCCTCAGCAAAAAATCCAGCTCACCTTGCTGATGTGGTGTCAGGTGAGGAGACTCTTGTTCATCCTCACTGAAGCCATTAGAAAGGCTGTTCTGGCACAGGGCAGGGAGATTCACATATTCCTCTGGCACCCTTTCTGCAGCCATGAGCAGGGCTCCAATTCTATCTATCAAGAGAGAAGACTCCACACTATTTATATGAAACTCTATGGTAACCTCTCTAGGTACACCATTGCCTTCTAAATAGTTTACCTTCCTATAATGTGAAACTTGGCAAGGCCCAGACCACTCACATGTGTTCATGGTTTTATGAAACATATTTGACAGGAGAAAATTCCACGTCCTTCTCTGGGGCCCACACAAGGTTCCAATCAAATGTAAGGTAACTTTGACAAGTCTCTCTCTCAGAGCATTCTCCTGTGGATGACAGCCAAGTGATACTTGACCGGTCACTTAATCCTCATCAATGGGTCTGGCCATTACTGAGGACAGCAGAGACGTTTCCTCGGGTACTGTCATTCAGTAACGTGTCAATGACTGACTTGGCAGTCATTCTCAGTGTGTTGGCACAAGGACATATGCTGGTGTGATCAGCAATCACCAATTGTAACCTATTGCCTGATGGTTCATAGTGACTGTTTTGACAGTCAAATTTTCTGACAAACGTTCCGACACAAAAGTGTTAAAAAAAAGTTTCAAATGTATATATATTTTTTTTATGGGGAGGTCCCCGCCCCAAACCAGTTTTTTTGTAAAAAAAAATATTTAACTATACGATATAAAAATAAACCCTTTAATATTAAAAAATATACATGGAACACTTTTTTAAAAAAAACTTTTGTTTCGGAACCTTTGTCATTCAAAACTATTGTTTTGAAACTTTGACTGGACACCTTGCCTGAGGTCTCCAGAGTCAAAGGGCTAACCTAATTAGGCCATGTCTCTGGTACAAAGTCAACTTTGGAGTAACTGAATACTTGTCTCACACCAGTCAACCTAGTAAAGATAGAGACCCCTACATTGTTTTTTCCTGGGACCCCCATCTTGGGTCAAAAAGAATGTGTGTTTGACCACTCTGGTGGTATCCTGACATAAGGCTGAACCGTCAGGCGAATGTCACACACTGAATGAAGAATGAAGAGCCACACCTCCTGAGAAACCTCCAACCTCTCAAGGGATTCTCTGATGGGCTTGGTGGGCTTACATTTCAGTAACCCACCTTCCTGCTGTATCCTTTGCTTCACTGGAATGGAGTGATCCTATTGGAAGCATGCCTCTCTCCATAGGCCTAACCATGATGGTTTTATTTTCTGTTGACCCACACTTCTCTCTCCCCTAGATAGCTCTTCTTCCAGCAAAATTGTTAGTTCAGGAGTCCCACAGGATCCAAGATGTTGTGGGGGTCCTTTTTCAAATCTTGGACTGGGGACACTAGCAATTACCTCAACAGATGTTAGGCCTAGGTGTTCCCTTAGACTTGGCTATGGCATCCTGAGACCTAGTGCTTGAAGGGTCAGGTGAGGGTCTATCAGGGCCTACGTATTGGAGAACAAGCTCACCCAGAACTCTTCTATGAACTACTCTCCTAACATTGACCAATGTACTGACCATTTCATTACCCACAGCTCACATTAAAGGTGATGTGATATGATATGATATGGCATTTATAACGTGCCTATACACAAGTGTTTCAAAGCGTGACGAGGCAAGGGATGGAGAACAGAGGGAAGACAGAGATAACGATCTTACTAGCCAGGTGACACTGAGATTGCGCATTTGCAGGGGAGGGGAGAGAGGGAAAGTGTGGGGAGGGGGAGGGGGCAGTGCGATACATAGGATCAACAGTAAAAAATAAATACAATAAATAAAAACAATATTTAACAGTGTGGCCAGCTAGTGGCAAGTGCAGAGATAAGTGTAGACATCAAGTGTCAATTGCTGGTAGGGATGCAGAAAGAGCCCCCAAGTGCAGGGGTTGCCCAGGAGGCAGTGCAGATGTGCAGCTGGCGGGGGAGGGGACCTGGGCCGAGATCACAGGGTAAATTAACAAGGGGGGACATGGGAGTCCCTCTGCCAGACATCAGTCCTGGTTACGAGAGACTTACCCAGAGTCTTTAGCTCACTATCTTTCACAAAGAAGAAATATCCCAAACATATCAGTCTTTGTCCTACCCTGGGACAGCCCAGCACCGAAATGCTAGGCAATTCTCCTCTGAACAAGAGTACCAACAGCAACCCCAGACATGTGTTTTGGTCTGGTTGGACCTAAAAAAAAAGACATCAGTAGGGTGGAGCTGTGCCTCTCTAAGAATAGTGAGCAAGGGGTCGACGTCTGGATTCCCCTAGTAACTTAGGGTGAGACCCAAAGTTACTTAAATATGCAAATTAACAAAGGGGGTCCTGGGAGTCCCTCTGCCAGACATTAGTCTTGGTTATGAGAGACTTACCCAGAGTATTTAACTCACTATCTTTCACAGAGAAGAAATATCCCAAACATATCAGTCTTTGTCCTGCCCTGGGGCAGTCCAGCACCAAAATGCTAGGCAATTCTCCTCTGAACAAGAGAACCAACAGCAACCCCAGACACGTGTTTCAGTCTGGTTGGACCTCATCAGTAGGGTGGAGATGTGCCTCTCTAAGAATAGCCATGTGACCAGTGCAGTTTCAGTCAGAAGTTTAGGAGGGAAGAGGAGGATAGAAAGCAAACGCAAAGATGAAGGTCTTGTGGTGCTTCTGGACCCGGAGATGGTTCTCCTAAAGTTTCAGGGAGGCTGTTCCAGCGGGAGGCCCCAGCTGAAGAAAGAGATCTACCACCAACTCGTTGCTTGGAGAAGTGACTGACCCCGAAGGAGTTTGAGGCGTATGAACGAAGAGCTCGAGAACGAAGATATTTTGGAAGAGAGAGTTGGAGGTATTAAGGCACCATGCCCAAGAAGGCCTTGTGGACAATGCAGAGGGTTTTGAACTTAATCTTCGCAGCCAACAGGAGCCAGTGCAGAGATTTCAGTCCTGGAGAGATACGATCCCTAGGATTCAGGCCGAAGACAAGTCTTGCAGTCGTGTTCTGGATGAATTGCAGAGGGCAGAGAGTAGAAGCAGGCAGATTTAGAAAGAGGCTGTTCCAGTAGTCCAGCCTAGAGAGAACCAGAGCTCTGGAGACAGTGAGCTTCTGGGGAAAGGAGAGGAAATGAAGATGGAGGATTCTGTGCTCTGATTAGTAACTGGAGCTGTTGTTGGAGCCATGCCACTTCTGCAGCCAACCCTGCAGGAATTCTCAGGAAGATAGAATGAGTGCATATGGTGCTGTGAAGAGCATGGTGTTGCTCTTAGCCCAGATGAAGCCCCTTTTGGCAGGGACATGATGTGGGGATAGCTATGACCCTTGGAAACTCATGTGTGACCCATGGCACTGCCTCTGCGATCCCTGGTGGAGGGCTTGGATTTTAAAAAGAAATCATTTATTCTTAAAGATAGTCTGACTTCAAAAATACATTATTTCTGTTTTGGTTGTCCGTAACAGAAATCATTTTTTTTTAATGTCAGTCAAAGTGATTTCAAAAATACATTATTTAATTTGAAATCCAAGCCCTCCCGCAACACGACATGGATGGTTGAGGCTCCTGTGCTCTGCTGTGCATGACAGGAACCAGAGCTGCGTCTTTGGTGGGTGTGCTGGAGCATGCGAGCCAGAGTCATGGTTGCAGAAGATTTGCAACAGATTCTGGGAGGTAAGGCGATTTCTTTATTTTAATGTAAAAGTGTATGTGTGCGGGAGTGTGTGTGTATTATGTAATGCACACGTTTGTGTACATCGTGTAAAGTGTGTGAATGAATGCATGGTGGCTCGGTGTGCATGTGTGAGTGAATGGTGAATGAGTGCATGTGTAAATGAGCAAGTGGTGTGTGAATGTGTGTGCTTGTGTTAAATACCTGGATTACTTACATGTACTCTTCATCACTCCTAGACACACTCTAGCTCTTCCCAGTACTCGCCTATGAAGCACCTTGCCTCATACATAAGTACTGGGACGAGGAAGAGGGATGTTGAGGTAATACCGGGCCGAGGAGTTTATTTTGGTTGTTGGAGGAGTACATTGGGAGGGAGAGGTGATGTGTGGGAAGGGTGGGACATGAGAGGGGTGCTCTTATACATAAAGGTCATCAATGATAAAGCAGGCATGGTATGTTTTAGTGGCTAGACTGGCATTCTGGTACAGCCAGTCTAGTCATTTTTTACTGTGGCATAACATTTTTACAGGGCATCTATAATCAAGTAAGCAGGATAGGTTTTATTACCTGTCTAGCCTGGCATTTGGGTGCAGCCAGGATAGCCTTTCTTACTGTGTCATGGCATATTTCCTCCACATATATATCAACGTAAGCATCATACGTGTTAATGTATGGCTAGACTAGCATTTTGGGGCATTTTAGTAATGTCTTGTGGCTTGACATTTTGTACTTGACATCTCTGTTAATGCAATCATGATAAGTGTAATTACCTGGCTGGGCTGGCATTTGGGTACAGCCAGTCTAGCCTTTCTTTAATGTGGCATGGTATTTTTTTCTGGGCATCTAGGATACAGTAAGCATGATAAGTTTTATTAGGTGGTATGTTTGGTATTTTGGTGCAACCCATCTAAGTATGTCTTACTGGCATGGCTTCTTATTTATTGTGCATTATCAAGGCTACAGCAAACATGATACATGATACATGTTATTACGTGGCTAGCCTACATTGTGCACCCAGTTTTGAAATGTTTTCTCTTCCGTGGCATTGCTTTTTTAACAGCAAAGCTGCAAGATAGATCAACAGGTTGAGCCATCGCTGCTGCAATCTGTGTGTGATATGCAAGTTGTTGGTTCTAATCCTGGCATGGCTAACTCAGCCTTTTATTCTTCTTAGGTTGATACCAACTTCAGTTGGAATGATAATTGTATTTTTAAAATGTTCTTTGCTGAGAGCGCAAAATAAATAACACAATGGTATCATGAATTATTGATCCTGTGCATTGTTGGTGACTTGCATCTATTGGATTTGTGGATACTGTAATATATCCGCAATTTAGGGGTTCTACTTATCATATAATGATAGTACCTGATATGCAGCTACAACTGGCATAATATGGAAGTAACTGGCCATGAAATACTGCAGTTGCATATCTATGGCAGTGATTTGTCCAATGTTGATTCTATTGTCTCTAACCGCATCATATCATGACCCCATCCATAGCATATGAAGGCAGCACCTTTGATACAATGTGGTTTGTATCTAAAATATTCCTGTCTGCTTTAGTATATTTTTGGTATTTTGAAAATTGTACATGTATGTTCTTTTTTTACACCCACAAGCCAGTTTCGATGATGTTGCCAGGGTTAAAGAGGAACTGATGCCATCCAGGTCAAAGTTCATGTGACATCACTTCCTGTGAGTTCATCAGGTGTGTGATGCCACTTTGGCTACCCCTGGTGAATCAACGTCCCACCCTTTTGGAGGTGAAAAGACCTTTCGCAGTTTTTGAATAAGTAATATTTTCTGGTGTACTATGCGGCCACAGAACCAGCTTTCACGCTTTATCTGTGGACAAAACCCCTTTTCTCGCACAGCCACAACAACCTGCACAGATATGACTGATTGCGGGCATGTTTGCCAGAAATCTTTCCTGCTCATGTCCCATTTCTGTAATGTCTTTGGAGTAGAACTATGTTCTACACCTCCTCTGAGGTACTGCTACTTTTCTCACTTTCTCCCAGCTGGTCACTGTCGCCACAGGCATGCTTTTTTTCAGTGATGGACTACTGCAACTGCCTCTTGTCCAATCTCTGTGCTTGCAATGCACACCCTCGGTAATGCATTCAGAACATGCATGCAAGGATTATGCTTGACGTCAAGGCCATGGACCACATCTGTCTGCCAAATATTGTCCTCCACTGGCTAGCCGTGGCTGAGTGAGTGCAATCATATAAATTATGCATTATACAAATGGATTTGTGGTGCCTGTGTACTACCTATCTGCCAAAATGCAATCCTCAATGCTGTCCCTCCAGAGCCATGCCATCATGTTACTCCTACTGTCTTCAGGTGTGCCAGTTCTGCAAGCACATTATTAAAGGGTGATCTTTATCATGAACAGGTGCCAGCCACTGGGATACCCTTCCTGCCACCCTCTGTTTTGGGACTCAGATTCCTGGAACTCCTCAGGACTTTCCTTTTTTACTCTTCGTTCTCTCTCCCTCTTCCCTGTTAAGCGATCCCTCTGCTCTCTCATTCTCTCCATAATTTTTTGCTTGCAGCTTTATGACTGGCTGCTTTATGTAGCTCAGGGTCTCCTGTCACCCCCAGGAATGCTTTGTGTACTTGCCTCGGGAAATAGAACTAGTGTCATCATCCCTGCACTTGCCTAATTCCCTTAGATACATCTCTCTGCTTTTACCCCAGACTCCACTGACTGTACACACTTGGACCACTACTGACCGTGTTCCCACACTCCAAATGGCAGTCCCCTGTGAACGTCTGTAAACTTGCTCCTACTGATTGCACCATGCCTGTACGGCATCTGTGTGTTCCACCCTGTCCTCGCTCACTGCAGGGTGGTACAATCATGTGGGTGATGTAACGGTAGCTTCATTGTCAAACATAATCAGTTACCACCACTGTTGATTGTATGAGATGCACAAAGACAGAGTGACTATTTTGTTTTCAGTGATGAAATGGCACTGTAGGAGTGTTCTTTTTCAGCCCTTGTTCGATCCATCCTCGGGGTCTTTGAGGCATTGGCCTTGTGTATCAGGCATTTCAAAATGTACATTTGCATCAGGGGAGTTGCTAGGTCTGGAAAAGACCCGGGGCTAAGCTGATGTCGGAACTGTTGGGACTGGGGGCTAGCTAGTCTTTTGGCTGTAGCTCCTGAGATTCTATCCGGGGCTACAACCAAAAGATCAGGGGCTATAGCGCCCTTAGCCCCCCCTAACAACGCCCCTGATTTGCATTATGTGCCATTCCATGACACAATATTCTGATCATAGTTGACATATTGGATGGGTTGAGTGACACAGAGGTGACATACTGGGAGGTTTTGCATGTTGGGAGTAGTGTCATTGTGTTGGTTAGAGAGGATTGCCTTTTAAGTTGTAAGGGAGGCACACAATTATGCACATCCAGGGGCACATGCTCAGGGTGGTTTGGGGGCACAGTTGATTGGCCCATTGTCATAATTGAATGGCACCTGGAATGTGGCATGGTTGTGTGCACTCCACAGGGGATGGAAATAAGTAACTACAAGCTGGGTACGGGCATCCTCTCCACGTGCTCTTTGGCCAGCCATATGTAAGTGGCGTGCTTGTGGGTGTGGATGTGGGGGCACCACCATGTTTGCGCTGTTTTGGAACATTGTACAGGACACATGCTGCCACTATGGTCTTGCAGACTACTGGTGGTGCATATAGCAACTCACCACCATAGTGGTCAAGGGAGCGGAACAGTGGCTTGAGCACTCTGAATGTGTGCTGCACTATGACCCGAGTTGCAATATGGGCGTATTGTATCTTACCTGGGCAGGTGTGTTGGGGTTCTGTATTGGTGACACCATGTAGGTGCTCAGAGGGTAGGCAATGTCCCCTGGAGAGGTGAGAATGTTTGTCATTGGTGTGTATTTGTCTGTGTCTAACATGCATGTATGTGCAGGTCCATTGATACTCACCAAGGGGCCATGTGTTGCCATGCCTCCCAGCTTCCAGGGCCTGGTGTAGGGGTGACATTCTGAATATGTAACTATCATAATTGGATCCAGGATAGTTTTCATAGACAGAGGTAATAATGCCCTTGGTATCACACACAACCTGAACATTGATGGAGTGCCATTGTTTCCGGTTGCGATAGATATGCTCCATTGCTCTAGGTGGACGTAGAGCAACATGGGTGAAATCAATGGCACAAAGCACTTTAGGGAAGTGTGCCCCCACATAAAACTCCTAAACAACAGGCTGCCTTTCAGCAGGTGTTTGGGGCATATAGATGTGCCGGCAGACTGAGTGGCGTGCAGTCATGATTGTCAACACCTGGTGTAGGCAGCATGACTGAGTGGCTGTGATATGCTCTAAACTATTGCAGTGGTCTGCTGGAATGAGCCAGTGGGCAAAAAATGCAGCACAGTGAACACCTTTTGCTCAGTGCTTGAGAGCACAAGGTGAGTGATGTAAGGTCATCTTCCACTCTGTAAAGAGGTCTAGAATGATACGAGGGGAAACCTATGCCTGGCATAGACCTGGCCTTCAGGCATCCCAAAAAGTGTTGTCCTTGGGTGGAAAATCCAGGCCGTGGCCATTCTCTTTCTCCTGCAGTGTCCCACGAACACTGCTGCAACAAATTTTACATTCATCATGGCAGTATACGTGCATTTGTTGATCGCGCATACTTTTTATTGCTTTTATGGTTGTGCGCATTGAGTTTTCCGCCTGCTATTATGTGGCATAGGAGTTTCAGGATTTGTGTGTAGTATTTTGCACGCCTTAGTTCCCTGTTTGAATTCATGAATATGCTTTCTTTGCACATATGGGCATAGTGATTGTTTGACTGTGTAACGTCCCTCGTAATGCCCAGATTTTCGTTTGTTGTTCCCCATTCCACGTGTTCTGCCCCCTTTTTAGGTGGCTCTGCAGACCCGACCAGCCCTTTGATGGGAGTCCCGCGCAAAGGCGCGGATTACTCGCAAGTCCCTGGTAAGCCCCACACAATGTGTTCCATGAATCGACAAACGGGCGCTTGCGAGCAATTTCGTGTGCAAGTCCCCAATTTTCTGCGCACATTATTCCATGAATAGGGACCAATGTGTTTCAAAGCGCTTCAAGGCAAGGAAGGGAGCAATGGAAAATACATTGACATTCCTACAAGGCCTTGAGTCATTAAGAATGTGAAATTACTATCATACTGGGCCTGGCGACAATTCAGATAGTGCAAGAGCTATGACAAAGATAAGGAGGAGCGGGGTAGGAGATGAGACAGACAAGCAACTACCGTACTATGCCTGATGACATTTCTGGTCGAGCCGTAGAACTGACATGAAGTGCAGTGGGGGGTTGAGGGGAGACAGGCAAAACAAGCGACTATCGTACTAGGCCTGATGACATTTCATGTAGTGCTGGATGGGGAGGGAACATGTGGGATTTATTATCTGTTTCTTTTCCATCAATATTTCTTCCTCTCGTTGGTCAAGGGCAGCCCATCCTGGGTGGCCTTGCTTTCCTTCTTCCAGTTTCCAGGTTTTGGAAGGGTCTCAATCCTCTTTTCGCTCCCCTTGCCCCTTCGAATTCCTGGCTGGAATGTATTTTTGTACAGGACTTATTTCCATGAAAAACATTACATATACATTAAGACACCAGATTTCACATAATTCATGGCAACGTTGCATATGATGTAAGTGATATTTACCAGATTTCCCCTTAACAATTGCAAGACCATTTTTGTTTGAAAATGTTTCGATGAATATTAAACTACTCCCTGTTATATATATTTTAGTTTCCATCCAGGGTTTTCATCTTCCCTTCATTCCTCATTCCTCAGATGGTTCCTCGGCTCCAGCTTCATTGAGCCCCACAAATAGTCGTAAAGCTTGTCTGGGATGACAGTTTTTCAACTAATTGCTATGGACTCATTTCTCTTCCATATGTTCTCCTTTTGGAATGCGGTTGCTATAGGCCACAGGTGATATTTTGTCTACAATTTCAAAACTACCCTGCCAAGACGGAAGAAATGTCTGTTCTTTGGTCTGATTACTCTGAAAATTGTGCCGGTAAACCTGGTCACCTACCTCGTGTACCTTTTTGTGGTCTTTAGATCGTAATATGATTTAATTCTTTATGTAATTGATTTATTCATTGTACATTTGTTAGGTGCTTGTGCAGCAAGCAAATTGTGTTTCAAAGTGCCCACATGGCAATATGGAGGGAACATGGGATTGAAAAACAATACATACACTGCAGGATGAAGACGGAACCTACTATGTCAGACGATTTCTCTCAATTGCTCTGGGCATAAGCAAGGCGTGCTGGATGTGTTTCCTTAAATTCTCAATGTTACCCTGAGTAATGGCAGCGTTAATCAGTGTCTGCTCCTGAGTTATATAGAGCAGATGCTGAGGTAACACCATTGTTTGTTCGCTCATAAGCTCAAATGGAGACATTTTAGTTGCAGAAGATGGTGTAGACCTAATAGCCATCAGGACAAGCAGTAATGAAATGTCCCAACTGGATCCACAATCAGCCATGAACATCTTCAGGGTGGTCATAATCATGTTGTATCACTCAATCTTCTCCTGTAACTAAGTATGCCCTATTGTACGCCCTATTGTAACAGTTCCACAATGCCCTTGGGCCATCTTGTGTACTTTATAAATGTAAAAAAATAAAAAAATCTAATAAAATAAACAAGGAGGGAGGGGGAGTGAGACAAACAGCTACTATTGTACTAGGTCAGATGACAATTTCGAATAGAGTAAGAGCTATGGCAGGGATAAGGAGGGGAGGTGGGGTGAGAGATGGGACAGACATGCAACTATTGTACTAGGCCTGACAACATTTCTGGTACAGCTGGAGAGTGACATGAGGTGCAGGGAGGAGGGCGAGAGGGAGGAGGAGAGGAACAAAACAAGCGACTATTGTACTAGGCCTGAAAACATTCCAGGTAGTGCTGGAAGGGGAGGAAACAAATGAGGAGGGAGCGGGAGGAAGACAAACAGCTACTATCGTACTAGGTCAGATGACAATTTTGGATAGAGTAAGAGCTAGGACAGGGGTAAGGAGGGGAGGGGGGTAGGAGATGGGACAGACAAGCAACTATTGTACTAGGCCTGCCAACATTTCTGGCAGATCTGGAGAGTTGACACGAGGTGCAGGGAGGGAGAGGAGGAGGGAGGAGGAGAGGCACAAACCAAGCGACTATCATACTAGGTCTACAACATTTCAGTTAGTGCTTGAAGGAGAGGAAACAAACATGGAGGGTGGGAGAGGATGACAAACAGCTTTTATCTCACTAGGCCAGATGATATTTCAAATAGAGTAAGTGCAAAGAGAATAGAAAGGGTGAGGTTACAATACATCTGAACTTCAAAATTGCAATGTTCAGCCAGTGGGTATGCATCACTGTTCTCATCTGAGGCTGTTCAAGGTATGGGAACTAAGGCAGAAGTGCTCACCTTTTTATCCCTTGAATGGCCCTCAAGGCACCACACCATCAAGTAGCTCCTCGTACACTTGTACTGCTCTTTTCTGAGCTTGCTTAGTGAAGATTTTGAAAGATGGTTTTCTGCCGTGGAGACATTGCAACAATTGCTCACCTAACATGGAAACACTTACTAAACAAAGAAAAATAGAAAGAACTCCTGTTAAGTGAATATCTGATGCTCAAATGCAACCCATCTCTAAACATTATAACATATACTCCCAGAGTTGTTGTTTATTTCTCAGAATTTCATCCTCAAAAGGGAAGCACTTACAAATATATACAATGCAGGTGCCAATCTTGCAGCTGTATTTCTGTGAGGTTCCAAGACATATGAAATTAAAAACTACAATGTTCAGCAGTGGCTCTGCATCACTTTTCTCAACTGAGGCTGTTCCTTGCTTTGCATTGAATGTAGTTTTAAATGAGTCATGGTTACCTAATAATTGTTCTTCTATTCTCTATGGTTTAAAAAGTTGCAGTAGGGCCATGTAATAAAGTTCCCTATGTTGTGGATATTTAAATATACATTTTATATGATTATTTAGGCTTGGTTTGGTAAGTTTGACTAGGCATCCTTCACAAGTTGATACTACATATTTGCCAGTTGTCTCATCTGGTGTGTCATTTTTTTTATAGGAACTGTTTTGGGCTATGTGGTACAGGCACATGTTTTACAAAGCAGTGCTTCTGTTTGGGTAGCATGTGTCTATTAAATTGTTTTTTTTAGAATGTCCTGGCTGTTGGAATTATTTGTGGCTATTGTTTCTGTCTCTTGGTAGGATTTCAGTGTTCTTTTTTCAGGATGCAGCTATACCAAGTTGTTGAGATTTCAGCAATGCCACAGGACAGAGACTGCTCTTTTAGCGCTAAAATCACACCTACCTCAAATTCTGGATGGAGGCCAAACAGCGTTATTGATGATTTTAGATCTTTCAGCAGCCTTTGACCCGGTGGATTATTCCATCGTGTCCACCAGGTTAAAGGATATTGTCCATTTCTCGTTGCAAGCTACCCAATGGGTTACATCATTTTTGAGTGGTAGACAGATGAGAGTGGCCAACGAGTCTGCAGAGGCCAAACCGATGCCTCTGCTGTTCGGCGTCCCTCAGGGAGCTTGTGTTTGCCTCTATTTCTACAACATTTTTATGATAGCTTTCTTTCACATATTGGAACAAGAGGGGATTATTTTTGCTAACTACGCGGATGACACTCAGTGTGTCATCCCTATCTCAGGCTCACATTGTGAGCATGAAACAAACATTAATAAAGGATATCAAGCTATTCAAGGCTCGCTGAAATTAAGCCCTGTTTCCTTGTTCCCTTTCACATTACACAGATTATAAATTAAGTCACCATGCAATTACATCTGCCAGGCCATATGAAAGTACACCCTGTGTTCCAAGTGGCCCTCTTGAAACCTGCTGCACCACACACACGGATGTAAAGATGTCCCTCAATTCTAGTGGAAGGGTACCCCGAGTACGAGGAACGAGGCATTCTTAATTCACAAAGAAAAGGACGGGAATTGTACTATTTTGTTGACTGGGTAGGTTATGGTCCCGAGGAGCGTTCCTGGGAACCAGCTTCCAACATACATGCTCCTCGGCTCTTATGCTTGTTTCATCGCAATTTCCCAACCAAACCAGGCCTTTCTGCGGGGAGGGGATGCACTGTCATAATTCCCCAGAAACAGACTGTGGCTGGCACATCCTGGGGGACCTCTTTATCCAGCAAATGCCACCATTGTCCCTCTTGCAGGCATATCAGGTGGGGGAAGATGGCATCTGCTGTACCAAATGGACAGAAAAGCCAGAAGAGCACATTGCAGCCCCAGGACCACAAGCTCAAGCAGGCCCGGAGGCTACACATGGAGAAACAGGCACACGGCGCCTGAAAACGCGTCAGGGAACACCCAGGACAATGCCTGAACTTACGCGCATGCACTATCCGGGATCGGGCATGCGCAGACATCAAGCGCCTGTTCGCGCTCAGCCTTCCTCACGGGAGGACTCATCTAGGAGAGCTCCGAGTCGGCGAAACTCAGTGCGGGGCCATACCTCGCCAAAACCAGGCCCCGCGGTCACTAAGCTAAGCACTCTTCCTTATTTTATGAATCGAGCATGTCAGTTCCTTACCAACAACACAGCAAATTGGGGTTGAGACACGGGAGGGACCCGATCACTGAAGCAGCCCCGGAGCACACCGGAGCACAAGGCGCACGGGAGCCCCCACAAACTAAAACCACTTAACTGCCCGCATGCAACAAAATCGCATGATGAGAACAAGTGTGCAACTTGCTGGGCAAATGCGCATTACTCTGTAGAATGCACGCATACTAATTGTTTCTCTTTTAGCAGACACACTGCACAGCCTTCAAGACACCGCTGGTGCCAGGGACAAGCCCAGACCTCTGGCAAATCACTGAAGCTAAGTGCTAGTTGTTTTTTCTTTTGACATTGAAAACTGTGATGTACATGAGTAACTGGTGCTGGAACCAATACAAAACCAGAAACGAGGTGCATGTAGTGCCACTATCGCATTGCGTGTCTAGTTATTGGTGGTAATGCAGGCAATGGAGGAAGTGCCCTCTTAGTTGCCTCACATTGGGGTTCAGGTACAGACAATTGTCATAGCCGGTGGGGCATAGAAACAGGTGCTGGCTTCTGACTCAGTGTCAAGGGGCCAAGCACAGCTGCTCTAATTCGAATTACATGCCTTGAAGGAACAACTTAGTGCAGCATAACTGAGTGGTGAGACCTCAAGTGTAGATTTTCATTTGAATGCATTAATGTGGGTTTTGTATGAGTGATAAGGTGTGCAAAGTGTTCACACTCTGCTAGTGCATCCAGCAGAAACAGAACAAGAGCCAAGAATAAGAGCTAAGAGCCCAACTCCCCTACCCATCCATAACTGCTTCCTAACCCTCAATCCGGTGTTCCTACTACGCCGTACCCATCCGACCCTTGGACCCTAACCCTCTTAACCTGTGGTGGTCGTGGTGCCCTGTGTGCATTAATTCCCAGGCGCCAAGACCGTCAAGGGGAGGTAGGAGTTTGTGCTGCTTCTGCGCTGGACCAAGGCTTATATGACAACCAACAGCAACCCCATGTACACATCTTTTCAATGTGATTTTCCCTTTTTATTAGAAACAAGTTTCATGCAGTGCTGCTATATTTTTCACTTTCAAGAACATGCTCCTAAAAAGATAAATGTTTTAAATAACAGCATTGCAAGTAGTTGCTAATTGATTTGAGCGGGTGCTGAATGCTGCAATGCATGGATTTTGTGGGCGTGGTTAACAAACAGAATATGCTTATTGAGAAGCTTATTACACAGGATGAGTGAACCTTCTCTATTTCTCTGTCTCTGTCTCTCTCTCTCTCTCTCTCTCTATATATATATATATATATATATATATATATATATATATATATATATATATATATATATATATATATGTCATCCATGTAACTGACTTGCCATCAGTCATTCGAGGAGCACTCGCCTTCGGCTATTACTTTAGAGATTTGCATCACTCTCAGCATGTCTTTTATAACCTCTTTATTGGTTAAAAGTTTGCATCCACGTATATATTATGCCTTGCATTTCGGCTTTCCCAACAAAAAGTTGACGCGTTTCGCGGTGTTACTCGCCGCTTGCTCACATATATATATATATATATATTTGTAAAAGAGTTGCAGAAAATACTTTGAACAATATAAGCATACCTGTACTATGTATTGGTAGATGCAGATGTTGAAACTACAATTGAAATGTTGGAGAGTTTCACAGAAGCTTTTGATGCAGATGGCTGTGATTAACAGGAGATATGTACTCTCAGAGTTCAAGTGTACATTTGAAGTGTTGAACTGAGATGACGGGTTAGGTGTAGAGTTTTTGGATGTGATTGGTGGATGGATGGGTGACTCTTTGGAAGCAGACAATGAGGGATTGTTGAGAACATGAAAGTGGAAAGGGTATATGCGGTGCTACGGGGTCCGTAGGTACTGTGGTAGTCTGCAGGTGGCACTTGACACATCTGGGTCTTTCAAGAATGCCTGGAATGGAAAGGGGACTATGAGGATTAGCCAATTAAGTATTCTGGTTGTGGTCTATAGGAGGAGTGGGTACTAGGTGTTTTGCACTTTGTGTGTAGTGAAGATGGCTATGGTTATGGGTTTGCGGAAGCAGAGTGTGTGGATTTTGTGAGATGCTTCAATTCAGTCATTGAAGGTGTATGCGGAAAATCATGGCATCTTTGAAAGTATTGGATTGGCAGAAGTGGAAGTTTTGTGGCATGTAGTTGTGGCTTACACTGGGTAAGCTTGTTCTCATTCTGTCAGAGTCCAGACATTGTAATTGTGCAATGTAGAGGGGACAGTTTGGGGTATGGGACTCCAATTCATTTGCAGGTTGCCATGAAAGATTTCCTGAAAAGCCTAATATGATTGCTTCCTGCTGCAAAGATTTTTTTGTGTGTGTGTGTGAAATGAATCAGAGGCAAACATGGAGATGTCCAAACGTAGTCAGTCCACAAATTGAAAAATTGTGGCAGATTTTCAATAAAGCTGGATCTGCATTTTTATATGCTGCAGGAAGGTCATCATTTTTAGAATTACAATATAAGATGTGATGGTGGAATTTCTTTTTCTGAAGATGGAATTCATTTTACAGATGTCGGAAATGCTGGAATGGAAGATGTGCAGTGTAGACTACTACTGCACATGAAAGCAAAACAAAAGGAAAAAGGTGTTTGTTAACAAACACCCCCCTAAAAGACAAAAAAAAACATAAGTTTATTTTCAGAACAAACACTAAAGAATAGATAACTGAAATTGTGTGTAATTCCCCCTAAACCCTGTAAGTGGCTCTGACAGCCTTGGCTACCACGGTAGTCCACGAATAGCACATTCCACATCTGGATCGTTTGAGGGAGCATGGCATGGGAAGTGGACCAGAGAGAGACGTGGTGTCCGCGGACATCAGACATCAGCCAGTCAGGTTTCCTGGGTGTGGTGTATAGGAAGAGAGGTTAGCAGGAGTTTTGTTTTCAGTAGTTTTGAGGGCAGTGTAAATGGCTATGGATATGTCTTTGAGGAGGCAGAGTGTATGAATTTTGGGGGACTCTTGTGTCCATTGGCTGAAGGTGTATGTTTAGCACTGTGGAATGGGTGAAAATCTTGGATTCCATGAATTTGAAATGTCACGGTATGGAGTGTGAGCGAGGAAGTTGGTGGATGTCCTCCCGTTTTGTAATAATATGGTTCACTTAAAACATCTGGACATCATTGTTGTTCATTGTGAAGGGAACAATTTGGGGTACATTACTGGAATTTCATTGCAGTTTGCAATGAAGGAGACATTTACAAAGTTGATGGAAATGTTTCCAAATTCAAAAATAATGTTTTCTCAGATTGCTCAGAGACAAATGTGGATGTGTTCCAATTTATTTTGCCCGCAAATGGAAAAAGCAAGTTGCAACTTGAATAAAGTTGTGTATGCTTTTTTGCAAGATATTGGCATGACATCATTTCATAATAAGAACATTCAAGTTGATATTCTCAACATTTTTCAGAGAGATGGCGTGCACATAAAACTGATGTGGACAACCATATTTTTCTGGAAAATGTTAAAAATGCATTGAAGCAGTTTTTGTGAACATATAATAATTACATTGTGTGCAATCTTTCTTAGTTTAGTATATAAAACAAAATTATCAAAAAAAATATTAGAAGTCAAAAAGAACAGAAAACGGTTCCTTTAAGAGACACCCACCATTTTTGCATGAAAACCAATTAAAATGATGTTCATTCCCCAACTTCACACTTGGAATTTTCCAGATGTCCGCAGACTACCGCACTGTCTGCGAACTATGCAGGCTGCAAAGGGGCTTGTGAGTTTTCTTCACACTTCTATTTTTTTTACTGTGAATTGAGGCTACTAAAGGAACCTTTTTGTGTGTGTGTGTGTGTGTGTGTGTGTTTTTGGTATTGTATTTTTTTGTCACTTTTTTGTGGATTTCTTCCAAAAGAAGTATGTTATGGTAAATGGAGGATAGCACAGGGGCAACACACTGGTCTTGGAAGCAATACCACACAGATAAACAGCAGTTTGAATCCTAGATCCGTGCTTAGGAACCAAACTCAGGTACAGCTTTAGGCACGTTATACAAAAACAATGATATAAAAATGGTGTGGGAGGGTTAGAAGGGGCACCAGCCACAGAGATGAAGGGGCATTTGGAATCAGGAAGATGTTGGGTGGGCCTTAATCAAGGTTGGTGGCTGTGTTTCTCGTGCTCCTTGATCGCAGCCTCAAAAGCACTCTGAAACTGCTCCCCCCTACAGATTGGTGCTTCAAAGTACAAACATATGACTGTGAGGTAAAGGTCAATTGCATTTTCTATGGTCTGTGAAGCCACCGTTGGGATCCTCTGCCCCAAAAGTGCACCCTTTTTGGTAAAAGGAGCTTTTGAAGATGATGGGGTGGAAGATGTCAACCTACTCTTACCTGAGTAAGGTTTTGCCTTCCTCGGAGCCTTCGGATGGTTAGAATTGGTGTGGCACCTCATGGAGGTTGTCCCGTCGGAATACAAGCCAGATTTCCTGCGACTGAGCATTTCACCTTGCTTGCACAAGCCTTAGGGGCATTTCCGATGGTTGTAAAATATTGCTACACTCAGGACTCACTCTGAGTATTGGTGGATTGTACTCCCTCCACCTCATCCTTTCCTTGCTCTTGATCCTCATCTGCTGTATCTCCACAGCTGTTCCCCTCTCCAGGCCCTTCAGTTTGCTGAGGTGGTGGTGGTGGTGGTAAAAAGAGGTATACACATAACGTTTAGGACAGCCAGTGTAAGAAAATGGATGATGGCCTTTGTTAAGGAATCAACCCAGCTAGCTCAAAATAAGAGCATAGGATTACAAATTGAAGAATTGATGAAGAAGCAGTTTTTTTGTGAAGAATAAGGGAATACCTTGGCCTGGGATCAAGGAGGCTATTTCAAGAGATGGGTGCAAGGCACAAGGGGAGTCTAATGAACATACCATGTGCGTAAGACATATTTCAGCTAAGAATATGAGTGACAAGTACATTTGCGAATGCCAAGTGTTGGACAATGACAAAGGCAAAATGTGATTTGGAGTGAGCAAGTCTCTAAAGGCCAGAAGGGGTAATGACACCCTGTTTAATAAAATCAAATAGCAGTAATTGAGAGGCTGAAATTGACAAAATCATGGTCTCCTAACATGTGATGAAGAGCTCAAAACAACTACTATTCATTAGAGCTTCTTGCTAAGATAGTGGTGTGCTTGCACTTCCTCGAATGTCCCAGAACAGTGAGCAGACTACAATGTAAACTACAAATGATAGACGGTGGCTCAGGATTGGGTTGATTACATACAATGGACTAATTTGGAAAACAAAGAACAAGTTGACGCAGGTCGAACACCTAGGTTTAGTTTTCCCTCACGTGCTGCTAGACAAGTAGAACGTCTAAGGTTGGATAGGGTTGCCAACCAATTAAAATGGCTTGCCATGCACATGTATATACAATGTTGCAGTTATTAGTCTGCTGTCATATTCTCTGCTATAATCAGTATGTGACTCCACATAGAAGAAGCCCAGGGTGTGTCCTACAGAGAAGAGGCAGCCAATGAGATATTAACCCATATATAATTCTATAAGTAGAAATGTTCAACTAATCCAATCCCTCTCAGTGCTAGGTTCTTTGAAGTGCCACGTAGGATGATGTCTTCAATGACATATGTGAAAGTATATAAACTCTGTACAAGCAAAATGATGTGTGAAAATTCAGCATCTAAACTGATAGCTGTCCTATTGCCCTGCATTCTTGCATTGAGTTTAAAACAATATTTTACCATCTTCCTTTGATCTGTCTGGTCATTTGGTCTGAGATAATTACTGGTAATTCCATCTATCAAATAGAAGACACTTCAAGGTGCTAGAGCACAGCACAATCTCACAAAGCATAAAATGATAGGCACAATCCTCCTACCCAGTATCCTGCTGACTGAGCAGAGACAGGCAGTATGGCTAGACTACGCACAACCTTTTCATAGCTGGCCATAGTGTTGACATGCTATATTGTGCAAATCAGATGTGGTTTAATAATTTTGTGAACCACTAGCCCCCATTCTAAAACTTATATTTCAAAATGACCCCACCACCAGGAGATAGTTTACCATAATAATAAATGGTTTTTCGATCAGAGTTGCAGATTTAAATGTAACCTTTGTCTGCAGTGATTTTTCTGTCACCTGCAGCTGTCAAACAGGTAACATGTAACCTCTGAACCTAATCGGTACCACTGGAGATCAGGTGCTGTAGATGAGGAGATGGATGCAGTAGCACACACATGTTTCCATTGCTTTTAGGGTGATGTTTAATGAAAAGGAATATGTTTAGTAGACCACCCTTTCTGAGATTGATTACCCACATCATTTCATTAATAACAGAAACCAAAAAACAAGGATTCTCCACACTTGCCAGGAAGCAAACCTTCACAATTGTTGTTGCCTGAATTATATCCTTTTTCCTTTTTGAATTGCTGTTACTTTAATGTGCATACTGGAGATTGTCATGGTTCCATAATGTGTGATTGAATGTATAATGCATGATTAAAGTTCATAACAATAAATATATTTTTGATTGTTAATAATGTCTAAGTTCTTAATACTTCAGGATGGTGCCTAATTAATGACTGACATCAATATAGTTAGATTACCTTAGATAATTATATGTATTGCTATGATTGCCTCCAGATAATCTTACAAATAATTGATTTGTTTACTAACCATTATAACAACAGGAACATTTTCTCCTTTTGTATTTTGAGAATGACTAGAATAAGAAACACAAGAGAACACATCATAGGATAGTGTAATGTGTTCATGTCTGAAAACACCCAGAAGCAGAATCTAGTGTAATACGTAATGCATCGTAGGATTTGCTGTTCAAAGGTGGAGCTCGCTCAACGACCACGTTGTTGCACTCTGATGGGTATTGTTAAAACACTCTAAAGACCTGGTATAGTAATAATGAGTAATTGCCTTATAGAATCCGAGGCACAATAATAACAATAATAACAATAATAATAATAATAATAATAATAATAATAATAATAATAATAATAAAATAATACTAATAATAATAATAATGATAATAATAATGATAATAATAATAATAATGATACTAATAATAATAATAATAATAATAATAATAATAATAATAATAAAAACCAAAGCACTTAAAAGCAGTTTCCACTGTGTAGTGTGTTCTATATATGGTGTCACCCTTACTTACTACTTGACATTTTCTAATGTGTACAACCTGTATTTTTCTTGAATCTTGTATAGTTTGGAGTTATTTCCATTGCATCATTGTCATCATCCTTCCCCTCCTCTTTCCTGCTCTTTGCTACTCCTATGGCTATCACAGGAACTAGGGTGCAGCGTGATCTGGGAGCAGAAGGCAACATATACCATTTTGCATAGCCTCATCGCATGGTGGAAACCAAAGTGCAGACATTATTTTGCAGACTGTTGCAGACAGGATACCTTTTTTGGGGTATGACGTGCTAAAATTGTGTCTCTAAAAACGTGAAAGTCAGTCCATTTGTGTTAACTGGAGGATGAGCAAACCTAGATATTCTGTGGGATGGGTTGATGAAAAGATGTACCTAAGCAGCGATGTGTGCTTGGCCAAAGTGAACAATTTGCTTTCTCAGAAACTTCTCCATTGTGAGTTTTGTTTTGTGCATGATTAGTTCACTATTCACGTTTCTAGGCTATTACCATTAATAGGTATACCATATGATGTAATAGCTGTCTCATTTATAAACAGGGTTACATTAGTCCTGGTGGGCCCACTGTTCTTGTGACAGGAGAGGATCACCAGCAATAATGGCCTTAGGTGGATGGGGTGGGTGCAGGCACAGAGAGACACATGTTGCTCTGCTGTTTACTGTAATGTCCTCACTCTTTCTCTCTCTCTCTCTCTCCCTCTCTCTCCCCATCTCTCTCTCTCTCTCACTGCTCAGTTTCTAAAACCCTTTCTGCTTTCTATCTGCCCTCACACTTTGTTACTCTCATTTTTTCCACTCTCTCTGTCCTTGTCTCTTGTATGTGTTCAGCATTTACCCCTCTGCCATCATTATTTCCCCCTCAGTTTCCCTTGGCCCTTTGCCTCCTCCATTGCCGAAGTGGGCTGACTGGGTGGGCACGATGGACTGATTGACTGGGTAGCATGCCTTGTTTCTTGGTGGCAGCACACAGCCTAAGAAAGGAAATTTGATTAGCTATTCAAACAGGGAGATAAGCTTAGAGGGGGAACTCTGGGCTTTCTGGCTTAGTCAGCCAAGTGTCAGCATGGGGTAGCAGGCAGAGACATCTGACTGGTAAGCTTAATCAAACTTGCCCATAAGTAATCCACAGGATCCCACAAATGTACAATTGAGATCCAGGTGCATTTAGGGGTTCCCTTGAATTTTTCTTCCAGCTCGACTCTGCCCCCAAAGGATTTAAGAGCCATAATCGTAAGGGAAGTTCAAGAGAAGTTTGGGGAGGTTCTGGTTGATTCTTGGAAAAAAGAAGCATGCACACAATAACATAAAAGGCCTCAAGTAGGCAGTGACAGGTTACAGCAAAGGTAGATGTTTGGTGAGGCTGGGTGGTGGGGTTAGTCACAGGAAATGGAGTCCTAGGCATCGCTGAATATGATCCAAGTAGGACAGCACATGACAACCTGCATTAAGATATCTCAGTTGAGTAATGCACCTACAGGTCTATGTGTAACTGGCAGGTCAAGGATTGAATCAGTTTAGGAACTCCTTCTGATTTGATCAAATTAGTGAAGTTTAATAGGGGATGATTACATGTCAAACCAGCAGAGTCAGTCATGATTAGGTCTTGTTTTCATAATTCCGAAGTCGAAATGTTGTTTTTTTATTGAGGTTTATGGCATTACAATATGGGGTGTTCATAACAGACATGGATCTCTGAAAAACCTTGGGCAAGGAATGAGTCAGTCCTGCACTGATAGTGCTTGACGTTTAATCCTGCCTAGTTTACATCTACGAAGACTACTTAGGCTATTTAATTAATAATAGGGAGAGTTCATATCTGCAGGTCCATGACTTCAGAAAGGCCATGTGCGCTGAGACGGCGTAAGTCACATTACACACATTCATGTTGTTGACTTTGATTTTCCTTAAAGGAATACCAAAAAATCCAGTGGAACAGCAATATTATGAGGTCTGTACCTGGAACCAAACACACATATCTACTGGAAGAGGCCTATCCTCAAAATCTTTGTTGGCTCAAGTGATGAGATTACATACTGAATCTCTATGAATAGTCCACATCCAGTTTGGTAGTATACACATCTAGGTGCCTCTCAGATGCACACATTCAGATTCCCTTTGTAATCCCTTTATCACGTTTGCAGAAATTAGGGGGGCTTTTCTACAAATCCTAATGCACAGCTCAAATTCATAAAAGGTATGCCCATTAAAATATGTAGAAAATGGGGGGGGGGTGTTTCTGAGTCACAACAAACATGGCCACTTAGCCCGGGTGCTTCCGAGCCCGACAGCTATACTGATTGCGAATCTCCTGATCCGAACTGTGCAGATCGCCAAAAGTATCTTGTTCTGGCTCGCAAAGCTTCGGAGTAGTGAGAGGCATGCTGCAGATCCCAGTGTCGCTCATCCTATGGCGATATTATCCCCGACAGAGAGCGGACGAGGCAGCGGCTGCCCTGGGTCCCATGGTGGTGAGGAGCGTTGGAGAGCCTGTGGCTTCCCTGTGTCTGGAGGCATGGTATTTTCATTTGAGATGGCTGATGGAGCCATGGAGGAGCTCCGGACTCTGCACTAAGGAAGCGGCAGGTGGCTGGAGGGCTAAACGGGTGTCCCATCTGGGTGAGGACACTGTATTGTTGTGCAGCGAGAGAGGTGCTGGAGCTACACTGACGGCTCACCTGCCGTACTGAGAGGAGCCTTGTGGTGGAAGAGCTTTGCTCTGCTACACCAGAGGTGTAGCCAGGATTGTCTAACACGTGGGGCCTGAAGCTAATGCAGTTGAACTCACTGCTGTGACATTAACATCTTTAAAAAACTCACACAGTGCTGCTGAGTGGGCATTTGCAGATTTAGGTAAGCCTTGCCTGCACAGACACTACCCTGTCTATGCCTCTGTGCTGCACATGATTAGGTGAGAGGCGGGTGTCTTGAAAAGCCTCTAGGCACTTGCAGTAACCTGTACTTGCATTAACCTACTGAGATATCTTGCGTGTATTTAGAGCTTATTCGAAGCGTGGAGGAAAATGATGAACCAGCCAGGCCTCTCGAACTGGGTGAGCCCGCACGCTTGTGAGGGGTTAACTGCGAATGCCCTTATCGAAGACATAAATATCTAGTTTTGCAAGAAGCTCTGCGCAGCCTTTAGGAGCCAGGCGCAGCCTCGCTCTTCTTCGCTCTGTGAGTCAGGTGCACTGATAACACAGGAATGTAAGGCTTTCCCAAAACAACGTACACAGAGCCTGGGAATAAAGACTGGCTGTTGCTAGTTGTAACTTTCCAGGTGCTAATACGTCATAGTGATTGGCATGCAGCCCCTAATAAGAGAACTTTACTTTGGCCAGCCCGGGAGGGACTCTTCCTGGGCTGTTTGTGAGACGCACGCACAAAGAGAAACAGCGCCTGGACTACCAGCCGTGCACTAGAGGACCAAGACTCCTAGCATCACATCCCCGCTCTGGTGCAGGCCTTTGGGGGCTAGGGAGCACCCCCTTCCTGAGGGGTGCCGGGGACACTGAGTGGCGTGGGTCCTGGGTGTGATTCAATCGTATCTCCATCCACGATTCCTAGGAGTGTAAGATACATAAATGCTTGAAAATGATGTTTCCCCGGCGGTAATTATTGAATGTTTGGAGAGTTTACTGCTTGGGAAATGCAGACGGGAGCAAAAAGCAGCAGGAAACATGGGCTGGTTATTCCTGCAGGCGCTCAGGAAGTTTCATGAGAATGAATTGCTTAAAGATGCACAGATTCGTAAATTACAGGATGACATTTCCCTGCTCGAGGAGCAACAAATCATTATGAGAGAGAACCCTGAATCGTCCGTTAAGTGGGCCGATCAGATGGAGGACAGGTGTGCCTCTTTAGCTGTGCGTGTAGCCACGCACAAGCGCAGACAGTGGACAGTGGCGGGGTAATCCGTCAAAGATAAGGATTCGCGCATTAATTAGGAAAGATAATTGGGACCCAAAAATATGATCTGGTTAGGTTAGTGATAGCGAAACCGAACAGACATTTGACTTGGATGAATCCGTTGACGTCAGACTTGCGGAGTTAGACTGCTCTGACGAAGAGGAGCTGGAATCTACTCCAAAGAAATGTGTTTATCCATTGCGGCCGTTAATTACTAACAAGTCAAAAGGCCAAGCTGGCGGTGGAAACATTCAGAATACTAGGATTGTCCGTGATTACACACAGACAGAGCTTTTAGACATTAGCAAGTTGTTTAGACAGAGGGCAGGTGAACCGATTTTGAAGTGGCTTTTAAGAGGGTGGGATACAGGTGTGGATGGCATCTTCTTAACCCCAGAAGAACTATTAAAAATGGGTTCAATCACTACTGATGTAATGCTGGGACAGTTGTTGTGCGGTGCGCTCGGGCAGCAAGGCTTGCATTCCTTTTTAATTGGATTCAGACTGCCCTAATAAATCTGTATGCAAGTCCAATGGACATTGAAGAAGCGTGGGGCCCTTGGGGGTCACTAACGGAAGCAACAGATCAGCTTAGAGAGATGGGGTTACAGTGCACAATGTACAGTGCAAGTTTTGCAGGGCCTGACATGGAGATGTTCACAGCTGGAATGCGCGCGCGCTTGTTAAGGAATGCCCCCGGTCATATAAAGGGAGCATTGCTTTCATTGCTGGGTCCAGTGCAAGGTAAAGCCATTGGTGATGTTGCACTGCTGCTAGGGCAATTAGAAGGGCTGGATGTGCGCAAAGCAGCGGCCTAGTGGCGGCGAGTAATGACTCAGAGATAAAGCATGGTAAAAATGCAAAGTCTAAAGAGAAAACTGACACAATTGAAATCACGCGCAGGCAACTGTGGGTGGACCTGCTAAAAGCGGGAATTCCAAAGGAAGAGATAGACAGTAAACCTACACCTGTGCTGCTAGAGAAATGGAAAAAACTGAAGAAACAGGGGTCAGGCAAAACTAGGCCTTCTGCACCCTCTGAAGAAGAGGTGTTGAAGCCCAAAGTGCGAGCAAAAGGTTACCCAGATTTGGCAAAGGACAAGTGAGAGGTCCCAGATCCCATTTTATATTGAAGGACTGGCTCTGTCTTTGAGGTACGGTTAATAAAGAGAACCATTCCCAGAGACAGACACCCTTTTGTGCCACTTACATTGTATCTGGATGACAAAATGAAACACGTCTTGGCTCTATTAGACACGGGAGCTGAGGTAACCATTTTGAATGGCAATGCCAGTAAATTATCTGGTCCCAGAGTTTTGGTCAATGGTTATGTGGTAGCAGAAACTGTTGCAAAAGCCTTTAATGTAAAAATGTCAATTGGCGAGGGATTGCCCTTCATAGCAAATGTCTTGATTGCAGACATACCGGAATATATACTTGGCATGGATGTGTTGTTGGGCAAAAGGGTGACTACAGATTTAGGTGAACTTGTTTTTGGCAATTGGAAAATCCATGTGAGAGTTATTAATCCTGTGGTGGTTGGGCACACAAAATGGTCCTCCTTGCATTTAGCTCCTCCTGCTGAGCCAGTGTGCGTGAAACAGTACAGGTTGCCAGGAGGGCACAAAGAGATTGGTGAAACTGTTGCATCATTGGTAAAAGCTGGCATAATGAGGCTGGCAGTCAGTCCATTCAATTCGCTGATCTGGCCTGTTCGCCGCCCAGGAAGGGCGTGGCATCTGACAATTGATTTTCGCACCTTGAACAAGAAGGTGCTACCCTTAGCTGTAGCTGTGACAGATATCATTACTCTGATTGAAAACCTTACAAAAGAAGTGGGTGAATGGCATGTGGTCCTTGACTTGGCCAATGCATTTTTCTCCATTGATATTGACACTAAATCACAAGACCAATTTGCTATCACTTGGGGAGAAAGACAATTTACATTTAATAAATTGCCCCAGGGTTATTTGCATAGTCCCACTCTGTGTCATGGATTGATTGCCAGAGACTTGAAGATGGTACAGTTGGATGATGTGTATGTTGCTCAATATATTGATGACATCATGCTGACCAGTGCTGAGAAAGAACATGTAGAAAAAGCTGCTGAAAAGTTGATCACACACATGCAAAACCGGGGGTGGGCCATAAATCCCAAAAAGGTACAGGGGCACGCTCAAGAGGTGAAATATTTAGGTGCAATCTGGTCTGGGTCAGTTAAGAAATTCCATACCCTGTAATTGACATGGTTCAGCAGATGACTCCACCAGCAAATAAAAAAGAGGCACAAAGGTACATTGGGTTAATGGGTTTTTAGAGAAATCACATACCTCATTTAAGCCTGATACTGAAACCCATCTACAAAGTCACCAGAAAGAAACATGATTTTACATGAGGCCTAGAGCAACAGTCTGTTTTTCAACAGGCTAAGGACGTTTTGCAGAATTACATCACTCTGGGCCCCATGACGAAAACTGATCCTTTTGAACTGGAAATTCTTGTCTACAATGATGTTGCTGTGTGGAGCTTGTGGCAAAGGACAGAAAAGAGTACCACAAGGTTTCTGGTCAAGAAAACTCACAGATCCTATGACAAGATACACTCCGTTTGAGAAACAAGTTGCTGCAGTGTACTGGGCTCTAGTTGAGACTGAAAGCATCACAGGCGAGCAACCAGTGATAATTTGCACAGAAATTCTGATCATGGGCTGGGTGCGCAACACTGCTGCAAGCGGAAAAAGTGGCAGAGCGCAAGACGCTACTCATGTCAAATGGAAATGGTATTTACAGCAACGTGCGAAAGCTGGCCGCACAGGGGTTTCCAGACTGCAAGAACAAATGCTGGAGTCAGTGGATCTGGAAGCTATGCCTGAACCAAGCACCCCCGTGGCGTTGCCAGGATCCCCCTTCAAAGTCACACCCGCCTATGATACATTGACAGAGGAAGAACAAAAGTTTGCATGGTTCACTGACGGCACAGCAAAGTATGATAAAGGTCCAAGACACTGGCAAGCTGCTGCATTCCAGCCCCACCAAGAAACACTGCTGGTGAGAGAAGGTGTGGGAGGATCCAGTCAATATGCTGAACTGCAGGCGGTGGCCTCCGTGATTGAACAGGTGAAAGAGACAGAGACTGAGACTGCATACATATACACGGACAGTTGGGCCACATATCAAGACCTGACGCATTGGGCACCGGCATGGAGAAGAGACGGCTGGCAGATCAAGAACACTCCGATCTGGGGAGTGCCGGACATCTGGGAAGAGATGTGGTGCAAAGGCGAGAGGTGCAAAATCTGCCTTGGGCATGTTGATGCACACATGGCCCCTGACACCTCACTGGTTGCCCTGTTCAACAACGAAGTGGATCAAATGGCAACGATTCACCCAGTGACAACATCTGAAGAAGCTGAGGTATTGCAAGGCATGACAGACTGGGCACACCAAACCTCAGGGCATCTAGGGCAAGCAGGACCCTATGAATGGGTAAGAGGAGACAATTGCCCATTGCCATGGATCATGCCAAGCAAGCTGCCTCCCAATGTTCTGTGTGCTGCGAAGTGAAGCACTACCTGCTGGAGAGGAAGACACAAGGCCCTTTGAGAAGAGGTGAAAGAGCTGCTAGCGTATGGCAAGTTGACTACATTGGCCATTTACCGCCTGAGAATGGAAAGCATTATGTGTTGACAATGGTAGACACATATTCTGGACTGCTGTTAGCCTATCCAGTAGCCCATGCAGATCAACGGGCTAACTTACAAGGCATGGAATACCTCATCAGGCACTATAGCATTCCGGATTAAATCCAATCAGATCAAGGCAGCCATTTTGCTGGACATAATGTCCAGAACTGGGCACTAGAACAAGGCATCAAATGGACACTGCACATCAGTCGTTACCCAGAATCCTCTGCTCTGGTGGAGAGCAGCAATGGGCTGCTCAAGCAACAAATAAAGAAACTAAGACTCACACTCTCAAGGGGTGGTCCAAACACCTGGCACAAGCACTGTTTGAACTGAACAATCGTCCATTGGGAAATCGGCAGACACCCTTTGTGAGACTGACAAGTGAGAAAGTGGAATCCATAAAGACTCTTACTGTGTGGAAAACCGACAAAGAAGCAACGTTTCCTGTGCAAGCCATGGCAGGCAGCATTGGACTTGATTTATCTACCTGTGAACATGATGTTATACCAGCGGGGCAAACCAAATCCATATCGCTGGGTATTGGCATCAAATTGCCGGCTGGCACTTATGGACGCATCATTGCACGATCCAGCCTGGCGAAAAAAGGCATTGACATTTTGGGAGGTGTGATTGATCCTGATTATAGAGGGACTGTTTCGGTACTTTTACAGAACGCTGGTGCATCTGCAGTACCATTAACCAAATATGACCGAATTTCACAATTGATTTATGAGCAAGCAGTTGTTGCCCTAGTGGTTGAAAGTAAGCAAGCCCCAGACACTACACTGAGGGGGGAAGGAGGCTTCGGTAGCACGGGAAAAAAGGTGTGGGTTCACCATCCAAACAAAAAGCCTGAGGCTGGGGAGGTGTTGAGTCAAGGTGTTGGAAGTACTTATGTTGTTCTCTTACAGAATTCTGACATGCCAGTTTATATTCCTGTTACTAGGCTCACACCACGAACGTAGAGCAGTATGTAGGGGATGGGACTTGCCTTGCTGTGGGTGCTCCTGACCTGCCAAGTAAACGCTTTCTCTGTAAAGAATGGGTTGATGCAAGACACTACATGGACTCGCATGCACTGCACCTGATGCTCCAGTCCTGCGTGATGACAACAACCGCACCATAACCTGTAAGAAAAGAGCTACAAATGAGTATCCACATGGAACTGCTAAAGTACTGGGTTGGCATATTGTCGGGCATCTTTTGTCACTGACTCATATGACTGGCGCTTATGAAATCTTAGGCCCATATGTTTCATTGAATGGATCCAATAATTTGTTTGATGTTTCATGTTTATTCTGCCCCAAGAAATGCAGCGAGTGTACTCGCCAAGATTTTTTGACTATAACTTGACTAAATGTATTTATTTGTGCGTTGAAACGGTTCATAGTCATAATATCGAGAAAAAAAAGTCGAAAGTCATAATATCGAGAAAAAAAAAGTCAACAAATAAAAAAGTCGAATTTCTTTTTTAATACGTTTTTTATTCAAAATGGGGGGGTTACCCCCAACCCCCCCTTTTTTTGTTTACCTTTTTTTTATCTACGAGAGCCAAAAAATAAATATAAATAAAATAATTAATAATTTGACATTTTTTTTGACATTTTTTTGGGGATATTTATGTCATTCGAATTTTCAATATTTTGACTGCACACCCGTTGAAACAGCCACTACTGGATGGTAGTATGGTGCTTGTATCTAAAACTAATATTGTATATGGCAGGCATCCCACTTGGAGAATGGTATTCTTCAAGTCACACAAAGTAGAAACTGTGACCATGCTAGATTTTCCAGTAGTAAAACAACATTTACATTGCAAACACGTAATGCACACTTCTGTCATTACAGAGGTACACTTAGACATAGATTTATCTCAAGGCAATGATTCCTTATTGTTACCAAGCTGCTACAAATGGAGTCAATTTCTATGGCCCATCACCAAACTGCGCGTAGCTAGAGGGCTAGACTTATTGATTGCGGCAGCAGCGGGGGTGGGAACGGGAGCTTTAAACACTTTTGACATAGAAACTGTGCGCAATAGGTTAGCTACTATGGGTTCTGATGCCAGCGCTGCTATAAAACTTCTGGCCCAGTGGGGCCCCTTGATAAGCCCTACCCTGCGAAACACTGCTACAAGTATTGGCAACCACTGGAGATGGCAGAATCAACAAGACTGCTAAAGACACACAATGCATTTTATGGCAAACTTTATTAAATCAGCAGGTGTTGCACCTGGATGCAATACCACATTAATGGGACTGACATTTTCCAGATAGACCAGCACAAGGCCTGCATAGTTACTAATCATTCCTTGCTTATTAATAATTATAGGTTGCTAGGAAACCCTCAAATATTTTGTGTAGATCAGGTCGTGACTATCTTAGACATTGTTACACACACCTTATATTCATTGACCCAGTGGTCTCACACTACTCTGCATGCCGAGCTCACGCATCTGCTTAACTGGACTCTACCCTATGGGGTGATTACTGCCCGGCTTCAAGCTATTAGAGAATTTGCTCAAACTGCTTGGAAAGATTTCCAGATGCTAGCTACCTCAGTTATCTCTGCAGAGTGCAGGTTGATGATAGACAGGAATCAATTAATCAAAACTGCTGACCATCTGCAATCGGTTACTATTCAACACTGGTGGGATGTATGGAAAAACGTTTGATCGGCCTACAGCACACGGCCTACAGCACAGCGTACATGCTTCTAAATCATTGCACTGAGTCAGCATTTTCAGGCCTCACTTCGAAAGGGGTGAAATGTCTTGAAAAGCTTCTAGGCGCTTGCAGTAACCTGCACTTGCATTAATCTACTGAGCTATCTTGTGTGTATTTAGAGCTTATTCGAAGCTTGGAGGAAAATGCTGAACCAGCCAGGCATCTCGAACTGGATGAGCCCGCATGCTTGTGAGGGGTTAACTGCGAAGGCCCTTATTGAAGACATAAACATCTAGTTTTGCAAGAAGCTCTGCGCAGCCTTTAGGAGCAAGGCGCAGCCTTGCTCTTCTTCGCTCTATGAGTCAGGTGCAGTGATAACACAGGAATCTAAGACCTTCCCAAAACAACGTACACGGAGCCTGGGAGTCAAGACTGGTTGTTTCTAGTTGTAACTTTTCAGGCGAAAATGCATAAAGGTTGGGCCCAGAAGATTCTCGAAGAGCTAATACGTCATAGTGATTGACATGCAACCCCTAATAAGAGAACTTTACCTGGGCCAGCTAGGGAGGGACTCTTCCTGGGCTGTTCGTGAGACGCGCGCACAAAGAGAAACAGCGCCTGGACTACCAACTGTGCACTAGAGGGCCGAGACTCCTAGCATCACATCCCCGCTCTGGTGCAGGCCTTTGTGGGCTAGGCCAGTACCCCCCCTTCCCGAGGGGTGCCTGAGCACACTGAGTGGCGTGGGTCCTGGGTGTGATTTAATCGTATCTCCATCCAAGATTCCTAGGAGCCTAAGATCCATAATTGCATATTCATCTGTGAATGATAATTGGTATTATTCAGCTTGCACTTTCATTCCCATATTATTGTAATATGCTGCTTAATTCTCATTAGACACTGTAGTAATAAATGTAAGCATCAAAGCTTCTGAGTGACTGGCTTTCTTCCAGACTGAGTTCACTGTGCTTCGCATAGATTCTTACTTGTGTGGGAGAGTGATTAGGAGTGATTTTATTGCACTAAGGGCTGGCCCTAGGGAAGTGCGGGTTCCCATTTTCACTACAGCGGGAACTTGTATCCTCTCTGGGCTGGATGGGAGTTCCCCTTGTGCTTCTACTCTAGCGGCTATGGGGCACAATCTATCTAAATGCAATATATGGCTATGGGGCACAATCTATCTAAATGTAATATATGGCTAAGGGGCACAATCTATCTAGAAGCAATTTAAATGTTTAGGGCAAAATATATCTAGATGCAATATATGGAAAAGGAGCACAATCTATCTAGATGCAATCAATGGCTACCCGGCACAATCTAAGTATAGATGAAACATATGGCTATGGGGCACCATCTATCTATATGCATTACACGACTACGGCCCAATCTATCTAGATGCAATATATGGCTATGGAGCACAATCTATCTAAATGTAATATATGGCTACGGGGCACAATCTTTCTATATGCAATAGATGACTAGGGCCCAATCTATCTAGATGGAATACATGGCTATGGAGCACAATTTATCTACTTGCAGTATATGACTACGGCCCAATCTATCAAGATGCAATATATGGCTTTGGGGCACAATTTATCTAGATGCAATATTTGACTAGGGCCCAATCTATCTAGAAGCAATATATGGCTACGGGGCAAAAACTATCTAGATGCAATATTTGACTAGGGCCCAATCTTTCTAGATGCTATATATGGCTGCAGGGCCCGATCTATCTAGATGAAATATATGGGTAAGGGTCAGTATGTAAATACAGTCAGACCCAACGATTTGAAGATAGGATAATTTAGATGGGTTGGACAGTGTAATGGGGAGCAGTAATTGCTGGTCCCCCCTGTTCCGACGAACCTACCTTTTCATTTGCTGCCGGTTGGTGGCTGCAGGCACCACAGGCTAACACGGGCCAACATGGTCTGGAGTTGTCTCTGTAGGTGCAGTCCTTTGCCTCGGGTGCTTCGCCACATGGGCTGCAATGGTAGCTAAGCAGTAGAGGGACGCACCCTCGAGGAGGGAGATGGAGGGAAACCACACACTTGAGGTGCATGGAAAGCAGCAAAATGCACAAAAATGCAACTTACTATTTAAAGCTGGAGGGCACACTCCAGAACTCTACCTGGCAGGTTTGGGAAGCTAAATCTGCCTTGCTCAGGTGATGAGGGAAAGGAAACCCTTACAGATGGAAACTCGGGATGGAAGGCCCAATCAGCTATTATGAGAGGTGGGGACCGGGATGGGACTATGCAGTAGAGGGAAACAGCCTCGAGGAGGGAAATGGGAGGGAAAACACACACTGGAGGTGCGTGGAAAGCAGCAAAAATGCATACAAATGCAATGTACAACTTAAAGCTGGGGCGCACACTCCAGTACTGTACCTGGCAGGCTTGGGAAGCTAAACCTGCCTTGCTCAGGGGACGAAGCCAAAGACACCCCGGCAGATAGAAACTCGGGCTGGAAGGCCCAATCAGCTAATATGAGAGGCGGGGAGCGTGCGTGGGCTACGCAGTAGAGGGGAGCAGCCTTGAGGAGGGGGAGGGGAGGGAAAACACACACTAGAGGTGCGTTGAAAGCAGCAAAATGCAAAACAAATGCAATTTACAACTTCAGCACTGTACCTGGCAGGCTGGGGAAGCTAAATCTAAATCATTTATATTCAATCATGACGGCAATCTAAAACAGGTTTGCGGCAAGCTCGATGACAACATGGCCAATATCAACTCCTTACAAACTAAGTGGCTGCATAACACAGGCTGTAACGAGAATCAGTGGAAGACAGAATCGAGCAGCAGGAGAAGGAGGTTGGAATGCTTATAAAAGAGCTGAAGGTGATCCAGCTAAAATGTGATGACTTGGTTTCGAGGTCAAGGCAAAATAATATCTGTATACTGGGACTACCTGAGCATGCTAGTAAGTGTCCTATGGAGAAATTCATGCAGTGGCTCTATCCTGGGTCACCCCCTGTTTTCGTCACAGTTTATTGTGGTGCAAACACATTGGATGCTGAATAATCTACCAACCGAGACAGGCAGGAAACTATCATTAGGTCTTTTTTTGAGCAAGGTCAATCAAGGGGGCGGCACCCCCTCCTCGAGGTGGACAGAATCAACCCTCCAGAGACAATCATAATACCTTGTATACACGGCAGTGCAATTACCTGCAATTAACTTTACCATCTTCAATTTTTCTTTGTGCATCCTGACTGAGGCTCATGTTAGCATTCTTTCTAAAGGACTAAGCTATGTCCCCACTTAAAATGTGAGCTTCGATCAAACAGAATTAGATCTACGCTCTTTGTTTTGCAAAGTAGACTGGCAGCCGAATTGCTGGTTACATGCAGCGATTCTATGCCATGTCATCAACTGCAATTTCATCCCCTGGCATTTTAACGTGTACATTCTAACGAAAATGCTCATTGTTTTTATTTTTTCAAATCCCCCCACTTATTTGTAGCTATTTTTAGCTATTCCCTACCCCCCAAACCCTTATCTGCCCTTTCACACCACCCCCTAAAAAATTTGATGAGAATATTCTTTGTAATATACATGTTAAAATGGCAGCTGATGAAATTGCAGGCGATGAAAGGACTTCGTACCCATGCAACATTTCAGCACTCTAAACAAATATCTCTCAAGACGATGCCATCAGGATTGTTGGAATTTGTTGTCATTTAACTTTATTTTAGTGAAAAGATCATAAAAGTAATATCACAAGCAGGTCACAATCTCAAACAATCGGTTATATTATACATTATCAAGACCGATATAAACATTAAAACATTTCACAATATTAGAACCCGTGGTCTACAGAGAAATAGAAAAAACATTGCAGTATATAAAAATAGCAAATATCAGACACATTCACAAAAATTTATATAAATACATGTAAAACTCGTAAAATGCAAGCTTTAAAAATGCATGGTGCAACTGGTAATGTTGTACCCAATTAAAATACAATTCTAGTAAAATAGCAGACTCATATGTGCAAATGAACAACTTCAATAGATGGCACCCAATCTCGCCCTCCCTTTTAAGTGAGATATAATGGTAGATAATACAACATAATCCTCCCCTCATGGCCTAGCCAAATAATTTACAAATGAGTGTACTGGCAAGTCATCATTTGAATGTACGCGCAATGCTAGTGCTTGTTGTGTGGTTCTGACAGCTCTACATCTAAATAACGGCTTAAGTACATTTTCCTGATTACATGGTAAAGAGGGCAGATAGAAGAACATGCATCGCATTCCCAATTTCATTTTCACATGAAGGGCATTTGTTGGAAGCATCACAATTCCACTTGTACAGTAATTCAGTGAGGGTTAGTTTGTCCAACCAAAGCTTAAGATGTGATGCCCTGGATACTTTTGGGGATACAACATCTGAATAATTTGTAGCTAAAACTCTGCTTCAGCTCCCAGTATCTCCTTCCACCCTCGGTGCTTCAAATATCAGCAAAACGTCTACATGCTTCATCATACAAAAGGGCTTTTTTAATCTGTTTTTTGAGCTCCTGCTGACGAGCTGAGGTTCTAACCTGCACTGACAATGTCCTAAGAAAATTAATGCTTCCTTTAGACTTTTCATCCAGGATAAGTATCAACCACCCTCCTGCAATAAGACATCTTCCATATCCAATGTATACTTGGCTAGTCCAGGAGCATACCACATCTTAATCCTTTATAGTAGAGGTTTGGATTTACATAAGGGCCCCATCCTCTGGACTCCAACCTCTAGGAAAACAGGAATAGTATGAGACTTCTAGAGAGTCCCAGCATGTTTTTCACACATGTATGTTCACTGATGATTAGTTAATCACAGTTGGTTCCTCCTCAAAGATCTGCTCCATAGAGAGCTGCTTGTCTGGTCTGGGCAGAATAGGTTTCAATGGATTCTCTCATCGACCCATTACCATAATCGTGAGCAAACCTAGAAATGGCTCCACTGAAACAATTAAGTGTAATATAAGCCTTGGAAATTTGGGAGGAGCATTTGCAATTTTCAGAGAACCAGATATCCAAATTATCATACTCGTTAACTTGATCATCAAACTCCCCGTAAAGTGTCAAACTTAAGTTATTGATTCCATTGGTTCAATTTTTCCTAAAAGAAAATATAGCTTTTATTTAAACATTTATAGAAAACCCATGTGTCTCGCAGAGCTCTTCAAATGCCAGAAATTGGTTTTAAACCAGATGAAGCCAGTGATAAAAGTACAGAATTATCTGCAAGCATTAAGATTGTTCACTTTCCCCAGCTAAAACTGGTGCATCACAGGACAAATGTGTTAGTTTGAGGATTATACTGTTGATAAAAATACAAACAGGTTTGGGAGCCAAAACACACCCTTGACATACTCTCAATTGAATGGGAATTCCCTTAGCAAATCTACCATCAGCACTCGATCGTACTAAGGCCTCCTTCACTGTGTATAGACTTTGGATTGCCCTGAGGATGGCTGCGGGAATGGTCACATTTATCAGCGTATTCCATGGCCTCAACATCAGTACTTTATCAAAGGGCATTTTTAAATCGACAAATGTGACATATAATCAAAATGTTCTCAGAATGACATATTTGTCACACAATAGACCCAATCGAAGGCATTGATCGATGGTACTGATATTGGCCCAAAAACCAGCCTGCAAATGGTATGAAGTATTCTTGTCGTCCATCCAGGCTTCCAAGTGGACCAGAAGTGCCTTAGCGAAACCCGCCCCCAGTCCCACATGAAACAGGGATATTGGGCGGTAGTTCTCTGGGTCCTCTCTGCTGCCATTTTTTTACAATGGGGAAATGTTTGGCCTGGTTCCATGTCTGAAGAACAACGTTTGCTGACAAGGCATCATTACCATGATCAGTAAGATGGGGGCCCATATCATGTGCTCTGATTAAGAAAACTCTGCTGGTACCTTATACTTTTTCAGCTTTTGGTGGCTGTTGAGAGCAGTGATAACTTAATTTAGTGTTAGGCTAAGAGGTATAATGTCTTCATCACTATCAACCGTATCAAAAGGGCTTGTATTTGTAAAGACTCTACATTATGCATACAGTGATGAAAAGTGACAAAAACCAGACTAATTCCAGAATGTTACAATGGATATGCTTTTGGTCTTGCCTGCTTCCCGTTCCTATGGGACTCCAAAATCTCTTTGAGTCTTTCTCTGAGATAGCATTTAGGAGGGCATCCGATATCTCTCTATTGTGCTCCTCCTTTTTCCCTTTTAATAGACTCTAATAAAAGGAACTGGCTGTTATTACTGCCTCCCTCCCCCATTAGAGACACGTTTCACACTTTAAATCAGGTTCTCTGTTGGCCTTCTGCAGTCTTGGTCAAACCAGGGGTTAGTTGTTATTCCATTCCTACGATTCAGTCTGCTATTGTCCATATACAATGGTCTTATTTCATCCACAAGTGTTGAGTATAATGACAATACATAGAGTGGCAACCCACCATCATCATGCAAAAAATATAGATGACAGCCATATTTTCGATTTTGTTAATTCTAACCCACTTAACAGCTTTTCTTGCATCTCCTTATTACCTTGTTGAAATAAAGTTACTGTCAAGAAAATTATTCTTTGTCAAAACTTCTTCACATTTGACAATGAATTCTACATGCAGCGCAACAGTACAGCAATGAGAGCAGTCTTCGCCGTGAGCCTTGCAAACATAGTCATGTCAGACTTTGAGCAGAGGTTTGTATTCCATTGTATTGTTTGGTTTTGTATTCCAAATATCTGTATATTTCCTCCATCTGCGGCTGGAGGAGACATAAGTTATGTTATTTGGCATTTACATAGCGTTCTACATATCATTGAAATAACCTCAAAACGCTTGTAAGAGGATTCAATTCAACACTACAGCTAAGTCAACGCCTAGTCAATAATACTGAATGAAAACCCTTATTGATATATGTTTATGTCCAGTTCATGCGTTCTGGATGACTACCCCTATATAACACCCCTCTCTTGGAATCCTCCTGACCCCACTGAGCCAAGAAGTAGTTCTGTTTTGCAAGTTAAAAGGTTTATTTGATAATTTAAACAATATATATATATATCAGACTTTATAATAAATTAATAATTGAATATCACACTTAATCTGATATGATAAAGATTAACAACGGAGAATCTGGCACTAGCACACTTCTTTATAATCACTAAGGAGTTGACATGAAATGGATAAGGTAGCACACTGGTAAATAGGGACAGAAGAATAATGTGATAGAGAATGCTTCATAGAGTTCAAATGGATGCAATGTTGAATGAAATGCAGTACAGAAAATCACTTGATAGGATTTCACTAAAAGACAATGTAATCACTTTCTTGGACAATTTACCCCCCCTTTTATGCAATGCAAGGAAATGGAAGAAAGGCACACAATTCTCAGAAATGCAATTCAAATGTAATTCAGTTCACCCAGCAACTTAGACTACAGAAGTTGAAAACACAGGCAAAATGCTTTGATATGTGCTGGCAATGGAGTGAAAATATGTTAAAATGCTTTTAATTCCCTCTAGGAGGTTCAGGGTGAGTGAAATCAAGTTAATATTAGTCCAGGCTCACTCTAGCAGTGATGCAGGGATAGTTTTTATGAGGCAAACGATTTTTTTCAGAGGAAAGCAAAAGCAGCTATCTTTTGCAAGTGGAGTAATTCTCAAATCGCGGCAAAATTCGCGAGTGCATCTGGTGCGATTACAGAGGAACTACAAGGGCTAGCAATATCTTTCTGGGGTTCTAGGAAAGCCTAGGATCTCAGCTTCCAGATGAAAGTTACTGCAAGTCTCTAGCACAAACGGTCACGGAGATATGAGCGGTTAAATAAAGGTTGTTTTTCAGATTTGAAATTTTAAAGTTCAAAAAGACAAGTGCAGCTTGCAACTAGAAAATGACAAGTGACAGCTTTACAATTGACAGGTGACAGTTAGGAGGCAGTTCTACTTAGATTAAAATAGCTTGGATTATATTATGTTAACTAAGAGATTGGTTCTGCACAGTCTTGCTAGGTACTCACACTATATTCTTGAATTAGAATGGACCTCGCCACGGATCTGGTCAGGTTTTAAACTGGACTCTGGTCTCTGCACTTCACAGTGATCTGGGTCTGCTCTCTCTCTGGATTCTGAAGATTGAGGGATTTAAAGTCCGGATCTTTCTGCACAGCTTTCTCTAGAGATTGATGGAGGTAAAGTATGGATTTTCCAGCAGAGCGTCCCGCAGCAAATGGATTTGAAGGTCCCTACCTAAGTTTCATTGGTCCATTTATATGTTCTGCAAGTGGGTGTGTGTGTTGGTCATAACTAAACTTGCCCCTCTCACTTGTCATTGGTCAAGCTTTCATTTCTCCCCTGATTGGGGGAGCTAAGTTGTGTCAGAGTGATGTCATTTTACCGCCTGCAGAAAGTCCACTCCTCCTGTCAACTTACACACAAATCTAGATTTGAACCAAATACATATTTGCAGAGGTACATATTGTTTTAAAATCATATGCACCCCTCACATATCACAGGAGGTATACTCTGTCCCAAATCTGCTGTTTCTAAGAGCTTGCATTCAAAAATGGCAACTTTTAGCACTTTTTAATGTGCTAAACAACATTGGATCTTCATTAAATTTTATACAACTGTTCCTCACATATCTACCCACATACCAATGCATTTTCGTTTGTCTAGCTGAAACAGGGAGTCTGTAATATTAATAAACAGCAGGGTTTTGTCCCAGAATATCCCACAATTTGGAGTTTGGGCTTGAATTAAAGGTACATTTTTTTAAATTAAGTCTCTCAAAGTTATACATTTCTGTCATTTGATTACAAAGAGTTATCAGTGTTTTTGTAAAATATATATGTTACTTTCAATTCAGTCCTCAGAGTGTTGGAGTCCGCCTCCAAGACTTGGGTGGGTCAGTCACATGCATCCTCTGGCAGGCAGGCCTTTTTTGACAGTAAAACAGTAAAAATCAACATATTCCTTTCAGAGGAGAGGGGCCATTGTGTGGTCTCTGGGAAGCTGACATCAGGAGGCCAGGGAGCCACTTTGCATTTAATTAACAGAACCCTGTGATTTCCTGGCTTCTTGTGTTGAGTTCTGAAGTGTCAAGAGTTCTCAGGACAGGCAACCCCTTTGAACTTTTGATGAAATGAGACCCCTTTCTTTGCACTAGACAGTTTTGCAAGACAGCTCTCCTGTCAGAGTTTAGACCGCCAGCGCCACCCTCAGGATTTTGTTGGTACTGCATGCAATTTTGGGATCTTTCTTGGATTAATGCATTCTAAACAGGAATGGTTCTTACATGGTAGTAAATCCTTGCTTAACATTGTTTTGATGGGGCTCCTTACAGTAAGATGGTTATGTGGAACCCCACAAAAGGGTTGGATCTTTAAAGTGGTCCAATGAGTCACGATTTCAGCAACTTTTTGACATCAGTAACAGTGGATTTTGTTAACAAAGACCTTTCTTTACACTGGTGGGTGGCAAGTTAGGTAACCATTTTGGTGTGCGCACAACTGCACAGCTCTCCTGGATTCTGGGATGAAATAATGGGCGGCGACAGCGCATCCCCATCTTTACCCACTCCAATGATTTATTTTTGTTCTGGGGTAAAATGATGGGCAGCGACAGCTTAATCCCCACATTCACCCCGTCTAATGATTCCACATGGGTCAAAACCCTCCACACGCTTGTGGGTTGAACACCATCGGGAACAGTAGTCCAGGTCAGTCTAGAGAGTAGGGTATCATAGGGTGCTTGGGAGCACTCATTATGTGTGCAGCTGATGTGATTGTCTGATGGTAGCTGCATTCTAACATTAGGTGATTTGTTATTGAGATCAGTTGAATGTGTGCAATCTGGAGGTTGGTCTCCAAGACTGGATTCTGGCTGCATTTGGCCTATGTAGGACGCTTATGTGTGCAGCTAGGCCAATTTTTCGTGAAGTATAGCTCCGTTCTAGCAGGATGTTGAGGTGTTCATGGATTATTGTTTGTATGTGACCAGCTAGGCCGAAAGTGATTGAAGGGTGTAGCTGTGCTATATTGTGTGTTGATGTAGAGTAGAGAGTGAGCATAGTGATAGGAGAAGTGAGTGTCTTGAGTTGAGGTTTTGTTCTTATGAGTCCACTGTTCCGGATTTCATTTACAAGTTTTGCTATTGCTGCGTTCAGAGCGATCTTATTAGTGACTTAATAGTCACTTTCAGTGGTGTCATTGATCGGTATCTCCTTGAACATTTGTCTGCAGGTTGCAAGGTCTCAGTGGTCTTAGATGGTGTTAATCAGCATTATGGAAAGAGTCATGTTTTTAGAGCTTTACGGAAGGCCATGAGGTTTTGGGTGTGTCAAATGTGTTGTGGGGGGTGTGAGTTCCACAGAGATGGGGCCAGGGTAGAGAGGGCGAATCCTCAAACCCTGGCAGAATTGGAGGTTGAGATCAGTAAGAGGGCAGTGCTTGATCTTAGGGTGCATGATGGTAGGTAGGGTTGTATCTTCTCTTGTAGGTACGTTGGGCTGGTCTTGTGTACGGCTCAATGGATAATGCATAGGGTTTTGAAGGTGGTCCTTTGTCCGATAGGGAACCAGTGGTGGGTGCAGAGAGCGTGGGAGATGTGGTCTCTATGTCCCAGGGCGAGAAGGATTTTGGCGGCAGCGTTTTGGGCTCTTTGGAGTTTGTTAAGTTCGTATGCCAGTGCTCCCAGATATAAGGAGGTGGCATAGTCCAGTCTCGACATAACAATAGACATAACAGCAGCGAGTCTGTTGGGATAGGTGAGGTTAGAAAAAATGCATCTAAGGAGTTTGAGGTGGTAGTGCCAGGATTTTGATACATTATTGATCTGACAGGCGAGGGTTAGGCCTGATACCATAGTGCATCCAAGGTTTTTGACAATTTTGGAGGGAGGAGAGAGGGCCAAGGGAGGAGGCCATGGGAGTGGTTGTGGGAGAAGGGCAGTATTGCCACACACCATGATTTCAGCTTTATCATGGTTCAAAATGAGGCAGTTACTTGTCATCCATCGGTCAATATCACTGAGACATGCTTCAAGGTCGGGATGTGGGTTGATGCTTGTTTTGGGAATTCTTAGGATAATTTAGGTATTGTTGGCTTAGTTGTAACAGGAGAGTTTGCGTGCCCGGATGATTCCTGGTAGAGTGGTTGCTTATAGGTTAAAATTGAGAGAATAGAGGCAGGCACCTTGGGGTACACCAGGGTTCACAGCACAAGCAGTTGAGACAAAAGGAGAGAAGTAGGTGGTTTGTTTCCTGTTGCTGAGGAAGGAGGCAATCCTTTTGGGTGCTGAGCCACGGATTCCTAGGGAGTGGAGACAGTAAAGAAGGATTGGATGGTTAACGGTGTCGAAGGCTGCTTACAGATCAAATCAGTGATGCGCAACCCTCAGAGTGTGCCACAACCTTGAGTTCATCCCAGATCAAGATCAGAGTGGTTTCTATTCCATAGGGCAGCCGGAAACCTGATTGTGCGGGGTCGAGGAGTTTGTTGGATTCTACAAAGAAGTTGAGCTGGGAGTAAGTAGTCTGATCTATGAGTTTTGCGAGAAATCTGGTGTTGGAGATAAGCCTGTAATTCTTAAGGTTGAGGGGGTTGAGGGATGCCTTTTTTAGAAGCGGTTTGACATGCACTATTTTAAAGGCTTCTGGAATGGTGCCAGAGGTGAGGGAGTCTTATAGTATGGATCTTGCATGTTCTTCTGCTCAAGTAAAGGAGAATTTTTCTTTCAGAAGAGGGGTGGGGGTTGGTTCGAGAGGGGGATCCAGAGGATCTGCTGCCAGATAGTAGGTCTAGGAACTCATCTCGAGAGATGGGTTGGAAGGTGTCAAAGGTTGGCATAGTGGGCGTCAGGGCAACGGGATCAGGACGGGTAAATGTAGGGCATGGGGTGAGGATGGAAAATTTGGTGTTAAGGGTCGCCATCCTGTCAAGTACAGTGTTGTACAAATGGAGCTAGAGGGAGTCGCATAGTGTTTGTGTGGGAGTGGTTTGTGTAGATGTGTCACAAATTCAGAGATGATCTTGTGGAGTTCTTTGCTGCTGCTGCCACATTCCAGAATGTGTTTATTGTAATAGGATTGTTTGGCCTTTTGGATCTCGGATTTGTAATTACGATGAAGGAGGGCGAACATGGATCTGCTGAGCTCGGTTTTAGATGCTCGCCATTTGCGTTCAATAGAGTTATTTTGTTTTTTGAATGTCTTCAAGTGGGGCATGAAACATTTTGGGGATGGTCCTTTGTGTGAGGATGCGGGGCATGAGGGGGGTGAGAGGAATTAGTGATTCTTCAAGCCAGGAGTCAAAAGATTTGATTATATGTATTTTTTTTTAATTTGGACAGGGTCTGTAGAGACCCTGGATCAATTTTGTGGATTTTACTAATTTGTATCATGCCTATGAAATACCATTATTAGATATTAGGATCAAAGACCACTTAGGCAGACACTACAAGAGATTATACAGGAAACCAATGGACCGAAAAAAACATTTTGTTATATAGCAGTCAACAACGCGGACACTCTGGGATAATTTACCATTTAGCCAGTTCCTTCGCCTTTGAAGAAATTGCACTTTCAAAGATGACGACTTTGAGACAGAAGCCAACAACTTGATCTCTCGCCTTTCTGACAGCAGTTATCCTCGCAAGCTCTTAAAAGGATCGGACAAACATGCATTCCATTCAGATTGTGAACCATTACTTACTCAAAATATTCACACAGAAAAAACATCTAAATTGGTTGGTGTGACTTTTTACAATGATGCCACCTCAATAAAAAAAAAATAAAAAGGTTAACAGACACTGGAATCTAGTCAGAAGCACTGGCTGTACCTTGCAACACCATTGTTTGCCCTTAAGAGATGCAAACATATTTGCAACCATGTGGTACAATCGAAACGGCCCACTGGACTGCCTCGAATGAACACCATTAGCCAATTATGGAATATACCAACAGACCCTGTAGTAGGCCACTGTAGCTGCATGAGTAGCAGTGCCTGCCAATTCTGTATGGCCAGTACTGAGGTCAATTACATTAAAATTAATTAGAAACTGAAGAACCGCAGCAACTTTAATTTTATTGAAGTTTTGTATTTGATCCTATGCCCATGCCAAAAGGTTTATATTGAAATGACTACACGGAAAGTCTCAGTTAGAAATAACAGACACAGTTTGAATATTCAAAATGTCATCATCCCAGCACCATTGGTGCAACATTATCTATCTTGTAAACACACAGCCTCTGGCGTTAGTTGGATGGTTGATTCAGTCAAACCAGATGCTTGCAATTTTAGAACTTCTAATCACCTCTTTAGATTGGAGCAAATCTGGATAACGTTGTCACTAATAACTTCATAGGTGCCACTACCTTGGCTGACTTGATAATCTCATCTAGGTGATCTCTTTGTGCAGAGGAAGAATGTCCCTGCAACAGCATCCTCAATTCTCTTTCCATCTCTGACTATGTCATAATGGCCGCCATGACTTTTTCTGGCGTGTCTGCTCAATATTATGTGTATAATCAGGTTTGTGTGCCTTTACTTCTTATCTGACTGTATCAAGTCCCTTCAGGACCATCAATCTGCACAGAGGTCACTAGATGTTGGTTCAACCCCCATAGTCCTCTATTACGCTTTTACCATGCTAAAATGGCTGCCATGGTTTCCCTCAGCTTCCCGAGAGTCACGTGGCTTGAAGGCATTTTTCCTTGGTTTGTATTCACACTCAGGGTTTTCATTCTGCCTGTCTGGTTGATGTCTGCACTGCTGATTCAGTAGCCATGTGTGCTGCTCGCCTTCAATCATTGATAAGGTATGTTCTATAATCTATGGCTATGGCTCATGCCAGTCACATTCTACCACATACAGATTTCAAGCCAAATGTGGGTTCTTGATTTCAAATGCACATCCAAAACTGCTCATGCTATTTGCATCTCAACGCACACAGTTCACAAGTTTAATTTAGTTTGTGAAATTAAATGCATATTTGAAAGTGTTTGCACCATCTGCAATTGCCGTATGTGGCTTTTAAGCCTAATTTGATTTTTTTTCAAACTCTAATTAAAACCTTTGGAGTTATTTGGTGAGCTGTCATGAGACCTGTTCTATTTTTCACACCCAGCCCTTATGTGACTATGCTTGGAACCTTGTTGGCCACGTTAGTTCACTGTTTTATTTGTAAATCTTTATAACCATTGTTACAGTTTTTGAAACTTTTTACAATCATTGTTTTCGCTTTATTGCATTTTGCTGAGAAATCCTCCTTCTTTCAGGTTCCCTATTGTGAGGGAACATCAGACATAACAGGGAGTCATATGAGGGCTGTAACCATGTGTTAACTTTGGCCAAGAAAATCATGGCTTGAACTTAGATATGTGCTACACGACCTTGGGCAGTCAGTGTGTGATTCGTGCCTTTTTAATTGTGTACTCCATGAGTGCTTATGAATGCATTCACTAGTGTTCTATGTTTTTATGTTTCTAGGAAAAGTTATTACCCCATGAACGTGGTTGTTGTTCATTCCCTGAAGAAGACTGGGCCACTTGTTTTGGATTGATGGCCACTACACAGTGGACACACGTGTTGGCGGTTTCCGTAAAATTCATTGTTCCAACTCATGAGTCCTTCATATAACATACGTCATTTAAAGAGTTCTAGCATGATGTGCTTTAGTGATAGTGAAACAATGAAATTGTGCAAACTACTCCACACTCATTCAAGTGCAGCTCGAGGTTGTCTGTAAAGGAAAGGTGCAGTGTTAATTGTGTTTGTTTTGTTTAAATACATTTAGATGAGTTGCAACCTGTAACATTGCTTTCCCATGTATGGTATGCGCGCGCAGGCGGTATCTTTGGCGTTTTCTGGGGACGAATATGCCTCTCTTTTATTCATGATGTACTTTGATGTGGTATGGCTGATGTTATGTAAGATTTTTTTGTTTATTAATGTACTTCAAATTTCTTTTGTATGTGTGTAATAATTGAAAAGACTGCCCAAAAAAGGTTTTTCTCATATTCATTAAAATAAGGAAGAATCCATTTTGAAACTAATATGTCTAATGCTTCTTATTCCCAATTTATTCAGGTTTCAATTTTATGTTTTGAAGATTACAAATCAAGAGAGTCCTGTTCTTTTCATGTTGTAGTTTCCTGTTGATCCAACTTGTATGCTCTCTTTTTTGAAGTTACTTTTGCGGGCTGTTCTTGTTGTAAGCCGGGTGCACCGCCATGCATGATTATAGAAAGACTGGTAAACTATAGGGACAGAGACCTGATTCTTAAAGTAGCAGGAGAATGTGGCATGCTACAACTTGAGGTCAGCAAGCTGTTTATCTATCCACATTATTTGTCTGCTGTTGTCATGCCCTGGTGCAGATGGTGCATTTGGGATCGCTGGAAAGGGGGCCGCCATTGATTGTTCCATCACGTTTTCTCATACGTCCATTTACCGGTCTAGTTCTTTTATCACGTCCGTCATCGGTAGTTTATTACCAGCTACTTCCGGGTGACGGACGCGTTGCAACTTTCTAGTTTCCTCCTGTGTTGCACCGCGCCGGATCATTTCTCCTTGCGTATTCCGCCAGTTTACCTGTCTTTCCTCTGCCTTGTTTGTCTTCTTGCTACAATTCTTCAGCTCCTCTCTCCTTTACCGCCGTGTGGCTCCTCCCTCTCCTTCTGTCCTCCAGCTTTCTAGCCTTACACCTGATTTCTTCCGTCTGCTCAGCTTTTGTTCATTCCGCTTCTGTTTCTTCAGAGTTATTTGCCCGGTGCCTTTATTGGCCAGTCAGTGAGCATTCTCGCCATCATTCATCCTCATTCAAGCTTACCTTCCGGTGGGTGCAGTTGGAGTCATCTGCCATCTCACATCTTATTTGTTTTTTGTGCCTCTGGCTTTTTCCCCATTCCCGGCAGGCACGGGGGATCGACCATCGCCCACTATTCAGTGGCACTGTGGCGTCCTTCCGTGGCCGCCCTTATCCTCACAAAAAAAAAAGGAGAGACCTGGCCTGAAAGGAAGGAGGAAGACAGACCCCAAGTCTAAAGCTAAAGGTGAGGAGGAAGGGGAAGGAGGTGAGACAGAGTTTTCTTTGGAGAAAGAGGATATTTCCGACCCATGTGATAGTTTGCAACACCCAGAATCAAACATGACCACTCTGCCAACAAATCCAAGAATTAGTTGCGGCTGTCCAAAATCTGAATTTGGAGGTTCAAAACTTAAAGAGCGCCAACGCTACCCTGCAACAAAGAATGATTGAGAGGGAACTGCCCTCATCCGATCTCTCCCATCTACCATTAGTTTTGGGGAAATTTGATGGCTCGCACAAAAGGGTTAAGGAGGTTTTGGACGCCTGTAATTTGCATTTTGCTTTTCGAGCACATACTTTTTCCTCTGATCATGCCAAGGTGGGGTTTATAATCACCCACATGATTTGCAATGCCCTGGGATTGGCTACCCCTTTGGTAAATCAAAACCAACCCAGTACTTCAGGATTACAGCACCTTCAAGACATTCCTTCAGCAGACATTCCTGAGAACCAAAAGCACATACATTGCTTCAGAAGACCTTCTGGATATACGACAAGGGAACTCCGATCTGTTATCTTATATTACATCCTTCAAGCAAGTCACATCTGAGGCCGGATGGCAAGAGCAAGCACCATATGCCATTTTTCGCAGAGGTCTAAGAGAAGATCTTAAAGACGAGCTTGCCCGTATAGCCCGAACTTCGACCTTTACAGATCTTCTGACTGCAGTACTTCGCATAGATTTCCGACTGACAAAACGCCGCTCTGAAAGAAGGAAGAACAAGAACTTTGGGTCTCTCCCAGAAGCTCCTTCCCCGACTTCCTCATCTACATCCTGACAGCCCAAAGAGGAGCCAATGCAAATAGACACCACCCGAGCTCCGCTTACCCAAGAAGAGCATAAGAGGCGAAGAGAAGGAAGCTTATGCATGTATTTTGGGGCCTCCACCCATTTGTTGAGAGACTGCCCCGATGTACCTCCTAGACATTCGGGAAACGATCGCCCTTGGTAAGTGTAAGGACTAACTTCCGAAGGGCTCCTTCAAGTCCTTATACTACCCTTTCTGTGACGTCCTCTGTGATAACGGAAGACTCCAGTCTCATGGTGATTCTTGTGGCATTGAAGTTAGGAGATTCCGACAACCAGACACAAGCCCTACTGGATTGCGGAGCTGCCGTAAATGTCATCGATACACAGTGAGCGGAGGAGATGAGACTACCCCGCATCGCCTAGAAGGAAGACCAGAAAGTAGAAAGTGTGAACGGCGAACCATTAAGTTCCGGCCTCATAACCCATACTACAGAGGAACTCACTATGAGCATCCAACAACATTTGGAAAAGATCATTTTCAACATCATCCGTGCCGCTCATTTTCCCCTAATTCTCGGCATAGGTTGGTTACGGAAGCATAATCCTACTATCGATTGGACCAAGAATATCCTGAGCTTTCGTTCCTCTTATTGTAAAACAAAATGTCTTCCAGAACCTCAATTTGAGACTGTCAAAACAGTGTGCAGCTCGGAGTCGAGTGCCATACATTTTCTGCCAAACTATCTAAAGGACTATACGGAAGTGGTCACGGAAATGATTCCCTTAGAGCTACCACCGCATCGGGCAGAAGATTGCTGTAGTGAACTAACTCCTGGAGCTTTAGTGCCCTTTGGTCGCATGTACCCCCTGCCATTGGAAAAGAAGAAATACCTTAGAGAGTACCGAGATAATGACCTCTCCAACAAGTTGTTTCAACCATCCAAATCTCCGGCGGGAGCATCGTTATTTTTCATCCCCAAAAGGGGTTCCCAGGAATTACGACCCTGTATTGATTACAGGGGTTTAAATAAAGTGACCAGCAAGGATTGGTACCCTATGCCGCTCATCTCCGGAATAATCCAAGCGGTCGAAGTTTCCACGGTGTTTACTAAACTAGACTTACGGAATGCCTACCACCTGCTCAGAGTCAAGAGGGGTGACGAATGGAAGATGGCCTTCCGTACCCCTTTTGGGCTCTACAAATACCAAGTAATGCCCTTTGGATTAGTCAAAGCCCCATCTATTTTTCAACGGTTTATGGATCAACTCTTCTCTGAATTACTGTGTCAAACAACCATCATCTACTTGGGTGAAATCTTGTTCTTCTCTCAAACCCAAAAGGAACAAGAAGGACATGTCAGGGAAGTCTTTCGGAGGTTAAAAGAGAATCATGTCAAACTCAACAAGTGTGTTTTTTCCGCATGGCCTTCTCCGAAGACGGTCAAAGAAGTTCAAAAGTTTCTCGGACTTGCGAACTTCTACCGGAAATTCAGTCCAAATTTCTCTCAACTAGTTTTGCCCATCACGACTCTCCTCAAGAAGTCATCAACTCCTTTTTGTTTGTCCCAGGATCCTGAAAACATTTTTTGTCAAGGGGGACACATTCCCGGCAGTCACGGGGGATCGACAACCACCCACTATTCCGTGGCACTGTGGCATCCTTCCGTGGCCGCCCTTATCTTCACAAAAAAAAGGAGAGACCTGGCCTGACAGGAAGGAGGAAGACATACCCCAAGTCTAAAGCTAGAGGTGAGGAGGAAGGGGAAGGAGGGAAGACAAAGTTTTCCTTGGAGGAAGAGGATATTCCGGACCTGTGTGATAGATGTCCAGTGTGCTCAGAAGACCTTGGATCCAATTAAGTGTCTTCTGCGGGAGCACCATGTCCCATTCTCCATATTGTTTCCAGTAATGCTCCATACCATGGTGATCATCCTGATTTCTTCGAGACACCCTCAGAGGCACAATTCTACAGAGAAGCTTCCATACCACAGAAGCTCCTGGGAACCTCTGGTGCTCTAACTCGGGATGTCACCTGAGTGCTGTCTGACCAGGCATTATAATTGCTGGCTCCTAAGAACATAAGGGTCTAATATTTGGATGTGACAAAGCAGTAGCTTGGTCCAATTATATTATGGTGACTGTTGGGTTACCTGTGGGACACCAAGCTATTTGTTGCTCATTTCACCTCCCTTGAATTTCGTGTTTTGGGTGTTCGGGTGTGCCACTATCAGGTTGGGGACGATAGTCAGCCAGCCGAGGGCGTAGGGAAGGGGTGAACATGATCGGAAAAAATAGTCAGACATTATTAGCAGAAAGTGTTTGCTCTGTAAAACAATGGTTGATCAAATGGGATGTTGGGCTGGACAGGCTTACTATTTTCTAAGTCTTAGATGACACAGGAGATCATTGGGGAGACAAACACATTCCTGATGTGGAACATCCGGGGCCTGAACAACCGTGGTAATGCTAGGAAACTGCTAGCATACATAGATTGGCGCTCTCACAAAGTACTGTTCTTGCAGGAGACTCAGGCTCTTGGAAGTGGGGTAATCGTAGATATTATATATAATATTAGTCTCAGGTCGGGGGTAATCTCCTTGATACACCATTCTCTGGCATTTCAATTCACAGAATCATGTATCAATGCCCAAAGGAGGTATGTCATTGTATGGGGCAAGCTGGAAGCAAATGATATTGGGCCTCATTACAGGTCCAGCAGTAACCCTGCCGGGAAGACAGGCGCCGGTACATTTGTTAATCCTCATTCCCATAGAGTCCTTTTGACTCTATGGGAGTGGTAGAACACGAGCACTGGCACCATTAGCAACGGTGCTGATGCTCCTGTGACAAGACTGCCTACCGTGGTGGCTGCACCTGGCACGGTCATACCTGTCAGGCACAGCAGCTCCAGCAGGCAGACTTGTAGTTTTCCAGTCTGGAAATGAGGGTGCCGTTGAGTTTACCGGCACCTTGGTTTCCGGACCGGCAAACTTATCATGAGGCCCATTGTGTTAGTAAATACATAGAGACCAAAAATGAGATGATCATGATTTTCTATGGGAAATTGGTGCCTTTACTGGCCAGAGCAGTGGATGTTCCCATGGTGTGTGGTGGGGATTTCAATAACACACTCAATATTAACCTAGATCATTCCTTTAAACCCCCTTGAATGCTTTCCTTAGCAGCCTCGACTCTACTGCATGCAATGGCACAGTTGCAGTTACTAGAAGCATGGAGGAGCACACATCTTGGCAGCAGGGAATTTACATATTACTCCAGGGTCCATGATTAACTATTGAGGATCGACTTTTGGCTACACTGCTCTTAAATTCCATACTTGTTGACTCTCTTTATGGAAAGATAGATTACTTTTTCCCAAACAGTGTTGGCTCAGTGGAAGTTCAATGTAAAGTTTGGAAGGCGTTTAAGGTTTGCGTGAGAGGCAAGTTGTTTTCTGAAACAGGGGGAATACTTAGAACCCTCTATGCGGCACTGACCGGTCTCAATCAGCAGATAAGCGTTCCCAAAAATGAATGTGGGATGACCAAGGATAAAGAAGTGCTGGGTAGGATAAAGTGCTTCTCCTTTTGCTCAAAGGGAGACCTGTTATATATTGAAGCCGGTTCTATTGCGGAAATACAGAGATTGCCGAAAGGTCAGGGAAGACACTAGCTCATATAATTAGGACAGACAGAGGGGAATAGCCAATAGCAGGAATAACAGGGGGGTGTGGGGTGGTTGTCACTGAGTGTGAGAGTATTAACAAGGAATTTAATGCATATTACAGAGCTTTGTACACTAATACAGGCATATATTCAAGAGAGGAGATCAATAAATGTTCAGCCTTTATCTAGCTGATGCAGTTGCATGACGAGGAACAAATCACCATGGATGAGCCTCTAACAGCAAAGGAGACCCTTGCTGCAATCTCTTTTCTTTCACCGGGGAAAGCACCTCAGTCAGACGGGCTTCACTTCCAAAGACTATGAGGGAGGCAATCATCACAGTACACACTAAGCCCAAAAACTGGATGTTGACATAGCTTCCTATAGACCACTCTCATTGATTAACACTGATGTAAATGTTTTTGCGAAGATCTTTGCACAAGAATACTCTCAGACGACTATTCAGCATAATATCTCAAATTGATCCCAAGGTAAAGGCCTTTGTGTCCTCATTAGATGCCGAGAAGGCATCGACTCTGTCTCATGTTGTTTCTTCTTCACAGTTCTCCGGTGCTACCCATTCGGCCCATACTTCCTCAGTTGCATCCATTTGTTGTACTCCTCACCATTGGCCAGGGTTCATATTAATGATGTCCTATCTTTGGCTATGCCTTTGGGAAAGGGGACAAAAAAGGAGTTCCCCCTGTCCCCTTTACTGTTTGCTCTCTCAATTGAGCCGCTGGTTGCATTCATGATAGCTAAGTGTGGGCATTGGGGAATTCATATCTTTGGAACACCCCACTTAATCTCAGTATACGCAGATGATACATTATTATATGGACACAATCCGGAGGTTAATCTTGGACCCATGATGGAAGAAGTATATGATTTCACTCTGTGTTCTGGATACAAAGTTAATAAAGCAAAATCCAAACTATTCCCTCTGATGGAAGCTACTGCGCTACTTCCTGATTCATTGTGGTTCAGATGGGTCCCATTAACATTCAAGTATTTGGGGGTTAAGGTGTCTAGGATATGGCAATCTTTGTATGCTGAAATCCATGCAATGTATTTATCTGAACTTGCTGTAAAACTAAAGGTGTGGTCCATGCTTCCCATCTCGTATAGCTGACTTTCCTTATTGAAAATGGTGGTCCTCCCCAAACTGGTGTACCATTTTGTAAACATTCCAATCTGGGCTGGGAGAGCTGGGAGTCTCGGGAGGATAGCTCAGTGGCAACGTGCACACCTTGGAAGCAAGATGACACGGAGCATGCAGGTTAGAGCCCCGTGTCTGCGCTTAGAAGCCTCTGGGTATTAAGTCTGTTATAAATAACCTATCATATCATACCATATCATATCATATCACATCATACTTCAGCAACCTCTGGTTATTGGCGATAGGTTGTCTGTGGGGAGAAGACTGGTTAGAGTGAGCTGGGATCAGCCAGTGTGACACTTCGATTGTGTGGAATTTCAGCTCTAGATGTTGAGTTATATTATCTGATATCCCAGACTTATTTTGCCAACTAATAGTATAACTACTCATACCCCACCATACATCTGCCACTGGAGAAGTACAGTGCAGCCCTTCTTGATTTAAAATCAGTAATTTTCATTGAGAATATGTAGATTATTGTACAATTGACCCGGTTGGAACCACAGTAAATGCATTGTCCAGCCGGTTCCATGAACCTGATATTCTGGTCCCCCGTAGAAGAAGAGCTCTATTGTGGAACTTCCCAGATGTCGCCCCAACATCCGATATAGATATCTGAACAGCGTGGGACAGAGAAAGCCAGCTAGTATTGGGAGATATGTTCGCGGAAGGGGTCTTTGTTTCACCTGAGGATTTCTTTAATACAATGGAACATTCACCCATACTTGTATTGCAATATGTTTGCAAGAGGGCAGCTTTTAGGAAGAAATGGCTGTCATATCCCCAGGAGCCAGAAACACACCGGTGGATAAAAGTGGTGGTTGCGGTACGGGACTTCAGAAGGTGGCTCATCAGGCTGTATACTCTATCTCAAGAACAGCAGGCGTGTGTGAATCATGCACGTCCCAAATGAGAGAGAGACCTGGAACTAGAATTCTTGGATTTGCAGTGGTGGACGTGTAGCCTTATTACCAAAGAGGTATTGCTTCATGCTAGAAACAGGCTGATCCAATTTATGATCCTGAACGGGTTACATTTCAGCCCAGCTAGGATTGCAAAGTTTGCATCGGCTTCTGATACTGACTGTCCGAAAAGTAGCTCTTCCTCTGCGGATTTCCTACAGATGTTCTGGGTTTGTTCCTATATTGCAAGTTTCTGGCAAGCTGTAGCATGTACAATTGCAGGAATAGTGGACATCCCACTGGTACTACCCTTGTTAAAATGTTTACTCTGTGAAATTGGTAAAGTTTCCATTATAACACATAGGTTTTTCAATTTAGCTTGTATAGTTGCACAACGGTGTAAATGAAGGCATTGGAAATCTAAAACAGGCAAGACACAAGGAGAATGGCAGAGAGACCTGGGGCCTCATTCCGAGTAGGGCGGTAAGGGATAGCGGGCACCGGTTAGGAGACCGGTGCCGGTAATCCCTTACCGCCCTACTACGAGGTCCCTTAGTGGGTCCCTTCCTTAATGCCTGCTATGACCAGGTGTTAAGGACGGGACCCGTTAAGGGACTTCAGAGCTAATAACGGTACTGCAAATTGTAGTACCGTTATTAGCTACTTCCCCATTCCCATTGAGCCCTATGGGGGCACACATGGGAATGGGGAATAGTTTTTTCAATGGGGACTTACGGGTCCCACAAAGGTTAGACTACACCGGTAAGTCCCCATTGAACGAGACCGGCACGGGTACCGTTATTGGAGGCAGTCATGGCGCAAATAGCGCCATGACTACCTCCAATCTCAGAATGAGGCCCCTGGTCTACACAAACGGAAGAGATGAACTGTATATTTTTATTGTGGCTACTGTTTTTAGACCCAAAGATATATGGGGACAAGTCTGTTCTTTATGTTGACCAATGGGGAGCGAAATGTGTCAGGGAAGGGGGAAACAGTATGTTGAGATGGTGGAATGTTTAGCTTCAGGGTGGTTGCTGGGCTGTGATACTGTTTGAGGGGGCTGATATGACAAGTATGCAGACTGGATAGCACTCAGCTAATTATGTTCCAACTGATGTTATTTACTGCCAAATTAAATAAGAGTTATAAAACTAAAATGAATCTGCAGAAAACAAACTAATGCCCGGCGCTTCTCTAGAAGAGCGCAGGGGTAGTGCAATGCATGACAAGGTCATTTCTGACATGTCTATTGATATCCCATTGGGTGGAACAACAGAAGCTTCAAGCACGGCTATCCTACTTACATTACTATCCCTCAAACATGGATAGAAATGTGTATTTACTTTGTTTTCTGCATTTCACAATGACATGTCCTTCTAGGGCACATCATGATAAAAATGTACTCCCAGCATCCAGATGGGCTAAGGGAGTGCCATGCGTGCTACTAACGCACATGTATGGAAGGGGATGACCATCACATCGTGTGTATTGCAGCAGAGTGCCTTGGAAATGTGCATGCCGCTTTTGCATATAAAGTGACCTGCACATTTATCAAAGCCATGCAAATACAAAATGCATCCTTTGTGATTTGTTTTTTTATTTGCCTTACTTTTTGTGAATTTTGGCAATAAGCATTTTTTAAAAGATTACAATAATTCACAAACATATGGTTAATTTGGTTTCTACATTAATGAAACAGCCAAGTGGAAGTCATTGGCCATTTAGACCATTTGTTTAATTTGAAAGTCCCTGGCAGGAAAGGTTCTGAACTTGTGACTTATTCACTTAACTTTAAGCTGTGTTTGCTGTGACTATGTGCTGGCAAGAAAGGATCTGACCTCTTCAACCCAATGTTTACAGCAATATTTCATTAGCGTAAGTTCACACACGCATATACACATACACACAAGCACACAGACTTACACACACACTCACATAGAGAGAGACCTGCTTCATTTGCAGAGAAAAATATATATATTTTGGGTGTGGGAGCAGCCCCTATGCTATCCATCTGTGTACTTGCTCCTACCAATCTTCCAAGTACACCCATCAACCCCACTTTATGATCCGAGGGTAAACAGTATTGCCTACCAAATGTGCTGAAAAAGACTCTGGCCATGAGAGATGGGCATTGCCACTGCCTCCTCTTCCCTTCATGGATTCATTCATATACACTCTGAAGAGTACCAGTAGATCTGAATGGACCACCAGTGGTAGGTCAATTAGTTTAGTTGGTTATCTTTGTAAATACTGCAATTATCATTACTCCACTTTATGGGATATCTCATAGCAATAAACAAATAGGCAACCTTCAACCCACTGCATAAGGGTTCGGGTCTATTTTACCTAAAACATTTGACCTAATCACATTTTATCAAATTTATTTGACCTTTTTTAAGTCTAAAATGCAACTTGCCCACTTCCCCACAACATAATCTATACCCTTACCCACCCCCATATAATTATTTAATTAAATGTGGCCGAACGCATTTTTAGGTCAAATGTTTTTAGGTCAATTATGCTAATACCCTGCATACACATCCCATTGAGATGTTATTTTGAAATAGGCACTACTTTTTAGAGTACGCTGAACATAGCTCAGCACCATCTGTACTATTCTCTAGTGACAAACTCAACGTTAGGCACCGTATTTCATATACTCCTAACACTAGACTTCTGACAACGTCCCAAACAACATACATGTGCATTGTGAAATGTGAAACCTATTTTCCATGATGATTTGTTTACATTGGAAGTCTCATGGCATAATGGCTATGTCAAATGTTTTCCTTGAGTATTGGATATGTGCATCACATTTAAACATTGAAACAAAAACCTATGTCTGTCAAAGTCTTCATTCAAGAATAGTTTTGAACAAAGAGACAGTAAAAAACAAGTCATTGCAAGCCCAGTCTAAGAACAGAGAGGCAGTGTTACATCTGACATGCCCCCTCATGCCAAGAGTGAAACTGCTCCCAGGAGTCACATCTCTCTGACATCCCCAGGTGTTTAGAGAAGGATATCCTCTGGTCTACCTCCCCGCACAGAAGTGGTGTCTGTAGGGGGAGGGAGGCATGAATGTCTGCATACCAAATTCCCCATGCATTGAAGGAAATTGGGGTACATAACAAGTTGAGCATGTTATGACAAATCCCTATATTCAGTTTAAGACATGAGCCGATCCACTAATGAAAGTTCTGTTTTTTGGAAGAGTTGATACAAAATGTGATTGCACCTGTACGATGGAGGTCCCTGACTATGAAGGGCCACGTGTGGCAATGATGAATGTGGACTGGATGTGGTATCATTGTCTGCTGTGATAGGAGTAAGATATGCCCTTCGTAATACGGCTCATGGTTCTGGCGGCAGTCGTACGAGTGTCCTAATTTGTTGACTCTGGCAGAGTTTGAGAGACTATGGGACTTTTGACAGCTGCATTACCCCTCTCTTACAGATATTAGAGCAAGAAGCTACACTATTGCAGCTCTGCAAACACTATCCCGAGATGGTTGAAGCATTTGACCACCATGTACGCCTGGAGTACATGTCTCTGGTTCCTTAATTTCTCCATGTGACAAGCGTACTACTGTTAGGAAAGATTTCATGATTGTAGGTAATTTTCCTTCCATGTGGCAACCCCCAAACATTTTGCTGTTGTTTTACACTCTGATCTAGACTTTGCCGGAGGAGCGCAGCCTTCCGCCGCACTTCTCTGGGCTTTCGCTCCATTCTTACGGGGAACTGACATGCCCTTAAAACAGTCAGTACCGGGAGACTTCGTTTCCCTTAGTCCTTTCCTCATGTTGCAGCTTTTGAGCAACATGAAACAAGAGTGCACTGTAACTTACATTACCGCGCTATTGGGTCTCTAGTCATTCCAATGGCCCTAGAAACTCTCGCTGGACTTATCATGAAATGTGCAAGTGTGTCACGGACTGGACTGGTGGCAGCTATCGTTTCTTTGTGTTTTGAACCCCTTTTTGCCATGTTCACCGCGCTTCTCGTGTTTGGCCCATATGGGTGGCCTGGCCTCCAAAATAGCCATGCCACGAGGTTATTTGTCCTGTCCGCTGACCGTCTTGCCTCTTCACCTTCCCCCAGGTTGAGCCGACCCAGGGCAGTCCTTATTTGGTCATGCACTTTCCCGCGAAACACAACGCTTTCGCGGGCTTCTGCATGCTTTGTGTGTGCCTCCAGGATGTGGACTGGGATGTCTGTTCCCAATACACATCCTGGGTGCCAGAGAGTCTATAGTATCTTGAATGCCTGGGACCACCGTGGTCCGTGATAGGTCCACGTATGGTGTGAGTGTTTTGTGAGCAGATCTCCCATTGGGTCCTCTCCGTTTTGGCGCAAAGGGAACTCTGGATAAGAGGAGGCTGGAAACACCACTACCAGGTCGATCTCCTGAGTTCTCACGAACAAAGGATAAGGAGCCAAGTATCCTGCAACTAAGAAGCTGAGTCGAGGAATCGCTGGTGACCCGCTGAAGGTTTGGCACCCTGCACTGCTGTCGTCCTGTGAGACCCCTCTGCCTCTGATCGAACGAGAAGGCCTGTACTGGCTCTTCGACCTTTTAGAATAGTGGGAACATCTATTCTCAGAATCTTCACCAAATCCTGTACGTAAGCCTTCGGAAGCGTCCCTGGGCCATCTACTGGACTGACCAGCCTACACAGGAACCTTGATCTGTCATCGCCGTCTGGCTTACTGCTAATCCCTTGTCCTCGGCACTCTCACACGATTCGTACACTTGGCATTCCCAGGTCTGAAGTGAGACGTGTGCTTTGGGACCGGAATACATGCGGTTGCCGAGTTGCCCTGATGTGGTAACAAACCTGTGCATGTTCTCTGCATGTGGGACACCCTCGACCCTGACTCCTGCTGTCGCGGAATCTACACGACGTCGAGACATCCTGCTGATCGCATCTGAACCTGACAGTACTGAAACGGAAACGGAGAAGCCTGGGTCTGCCTGCATCGGGGACCGGTGAGTAGTCAATACCCTAGCCAGTCGCCCTCCCACAGGAGCCTGTGTCTCTCCACCGCTGTCGTAAACAGCAACCCTTTTTCCGCACTCACGCCCTGCTTCTGCCCACAAGTTGAGGCCGCGCTTTAGTAGCGGGGAACTGTTCATCATCGTTTTGTTCAACTCTCTGAACTGCCCGATCTCCCTGAAGAGACTCTCCTTTGCCCGTTGGCACCCGTGAGTGCAGGTACTTTTGAGCACAAGGCTCCAGTCTTCGTAGGGCTCGGACTTCCTTCTAGTTAGGTGGCCTCCGATGTCGAACGGGGTCTAACGATTACTTGCACTGCCTGTCTTCCTCCCCATCTAGGTGGTCTGCATATTTTGTGCTTCTAACTCTTTAGACCCCTTGGTCTTGTAGATACATTGTATTGCTTGTGATGTGTTGGTTTATTGGAGTTTTACCGTGATTCTTTACTATGGTCGATGTTACAAAGGCCTTGTAATAAATGTGTCTTTATTTTTAATATAACACCTGTCTGGAGTAATTTGTAAGCATCCTTGCTTTGTGTGCTCATTGCAGGCTTTCAGTCACCCTCACCCCTCTTGAGACCTAGTCTTGACCGCCGCCAAACGCTACCCTGATTGGTCTGGCTTGTCCAGAGGTTACCCTGTTCCAAGAAACTAGGCTGGCCTTCTGAACCTCTGCCCCTCCAGGACAGAGTTCAGAAATCCATCTTAACAACTACTAGGCCTAGGTCTTGCTTAGAGGTTCTAAAAGGTCCTTGACTCACTCCTGATGTTTACAGTGACCAGTGTTCACAGAGAAATCAAACTGCAGAATCTCTTTTAGATTTTCACAAATGTCAGGAGCAAATGTCCAGAGCAAAACGAAAAACACCAACCTCCAAAATACGGATGGGTATTTGGTTCTGAGATCTGCAGAAGAATTGTTTCCAAAATAGAAGCAGCTGCATCGAGGAATGGAGGGGTGGGGCACTACAGAGTTTAGCAAGGAATGTAAGGGTGCAGATGTTGTTGTACAGACATGCAAAACAAAGCCACAGTGCTCCTAGTTATTTGTGTGAATGGTTTGTTGATTAATAAAGCTCAGTAGATTAATGCACCACCTGCAGGGATATGTGTAAATCATTTGATTCAAATTAGGGAGAGCTCTGTAGCTGGCCCACGTCAAGGAAGGAACATAAGGACTAGTCATTTTTGTAACAATAAGAACTATTGATGTTCCGTGAATGATTCATTTGAATTGAAGAGCCATGAGTTTTAAGCTTTCATTTTCATTGTAATACTGTATTCAGTGTAAACAACACAAAGTACATATAAAAACAGACAAACAGAGACATTGGAATAAAGTAGAGCAATAAATCATCTTATAATTGTAAAACAGTTCCAAAGCACTCATCCTTACAAATATTTTAAAAGAAAGGGGAGAGCATGCCTGCAGCCTCATTAAAATCCCCAGATTTAGGTTAACCACAAAATCCTAAAATATAAACACTATAAAACTAGTTATAACTCCAATCAGCCTTACCCTTATCCTTTACTGTTAACCTGAGCAGTCAAGCCCTATGACTATAAAGGGCAATGGCAAATTCAATGTGATGATCAGTGGGAAATCTATATAATGTCATTGCTTCAATGGTAGATTGAAGCTTAGCTCCTTAAGAAGTGGTCTTAGATATTGGATCCTCAGATGTTTCCATCTAACACAGATAAAAAGAAGATGAGTAACAGTTTCCAAATTGGCGCATGCCTTATCCACCTTGACCGCAGGATTTAGCAAAGGACGCTAAGAGAAGTGTTCCATTACTAAACCAAATATACAGATATTTCTCGTATTGTTGTTGTACGAGGTCGGGGTAATATTCAAAGCCAGGATCTAATTTACCCTCAATGTAAGCAGATCCCATCTTGAGGCTTCTAGACGCTTCCAACATCAGCTCATTTTTCCACATTTTCATATTTCTCTTATACTAGGTAGAACAAATATATCTATTTATTCAGGGGTTTTCCATGATGTAGCTTCATTCAGTCCTGTTAGTTTGTTCTCAACATGTACAACCTATGGAATACATTATCCTCCCTCCAAACTCAGTGCATGTGTTAGTGCTTCTCTATGTTTCCCTAAACTTTCTGTACACCACAGCCTAAGCAAATAATACACTGGTTTCACAGCTAATGAATCTCATATAGGACTGATGTCCAATTCCAAGGGTAATAGTGCAGGCAGTACATTAAAAAAAAAATATATATATTTTCCATCGTCTCTAATGCTCCCCTAGTATGGAAACCCCAGATTACAGCACCAACTGTTGACGCCAGTATCGCCTGATTTTGACGTAGCTCCAGAGCGAAACTGCCCCTCTCTCATGTTTTACAAAAAAGGAGATGGTAGCCCCATTAAACTTTCCCAGGTTGGAGCAGGCATTGGCAGATTAAGAGGAACATCCACAGTTATCATGATATCTGACTCCTAGATAATCATAGAACAATGTCTGTTCTAGTTTACTTTCTTTTTCCTAGATGTCTAAATGTTTACGTTTTGTAAACTGTCGTTTGAACACCAATACCTTTTATTTTTTATTTTTTACCAGTATTCAGTTGTAATCCAAGAGTCACGCATTTACTTATACATTTTTCCAATGTCATTCCCAATCCTTGTGGTGAGTTAGACAGTAGCACTTAATCATTGGCATAAAATAAAGCAGGGTAACTGTCCTTTCCCATCTTGAGAAAATCCATACATCTATCACTTAATACCTTAATGACTTCTCTGATTTATATGTTAAAGAGAAGGGGTGCAAGGACACAGCCTTGTCTTACCCCCATCTCTACATGTCCGAAGCAGACCGCTGCCTTATTAGCTGCCTTATTATCAGTATACAGTAGTCAAATGGCAGCAATCAGTTTTGGAAGGACCACCTTTCCCTCATAATCTACCACAGGATTTCCCTTGAGATACTGTAGAACGCTGTCCTGAGATCCATGAATACAGCGTACAGCGTCATTTTCAGCAACACTGTATACTTCTGGACCAACAGGAACAGCAGGAAAGTTTGGTTGGCAGCACTCTTACGTTATTGGAACCCTGTCTGTAGGTCACTAATAATATTATTTTCTTTGACCCAAAATTGACGGTGGGACAGACCTGCCTTAGCATATATTTTCCCTACACGGTCAAAGGGAGAAATAGGTTGGAAGTTGACCGGTAAGTCCCTCCCTCCTTTTTATATATCGGTACAACCACCGCATTTCTCCGAGAGGCAGGCACTTTCCCCGACCTCAGTTTAATCATAACCTCAGAAGGTATGATTCAGTCTGAACAACCTTAGAATGTGTACATCTACTCATGATTATCTTACAGGAAAAAGAAACACTTTGATGCGGAATCAGTTGAATTCATTCATGACATGTTTACAAAAGCATTAATTTTAGAAAAGGGGCAATATGGTCTTCAGTTTGCACTGTAAGAAAAGTAATACATATTTTCAAGAAACGTTAGCGCTGTTTACAGAGAATGAATATGTATGTGCTATAGCCAGTGATTGGAGACCCTCCTTGGTGGGCACTGGCTCATTGAACGGCTGGTTTGTCTTTTTCCATTCTATGTAGTGGGGCGTTCACACTTTGGCAAATGGTTACATGCAGAATTAACACAATTCGCCCTTGTCTCACTTGTTGCTGGCCTGTGATTGGGTCTTTGGTTTGAAATATTGCTCAGTAGATGAGTGTGCCTGCTGAAGAGAGGTATAATATTATTATGATTATTATGATTATGATTATTATTATTTTTCTTTTGGTATTTATTAAGTGCAAACCAAGCTTTGGGAAGCAAGACAATAGTTTAGAGGTCATAAGGGGGAGGACACTGTAAGGGAAGCAGAGATACAAGGGAGCGGAGAACTAACATCAGGGTAGTGGAGGACATGCAATTTAGCAGCAAAGGATCTATAAGCAACCAGGAGAGAAAAATACTTCACCAGTTCACCCATTCTCAGGTTCGACCGACGAGTGGAGGTTATGTGGAGTCATTCATTGAAGAGGAGGGTCTTGAGATCCATCTAGAAATGTAGAAGAGTGGGGTTGAGTCTGGTGTTGATGGGGGGAGGTTCCAGAGTCTGGCGGTGTAGAGAGAGAAGTCCTGTCTTCTGGTTCTTTCGTTCCTGCACCTGCACATTTTCTTAGTTAAGGCCTTCGGAGATGCAGAGTTTTTCCACGAGGTAGCTTGTGAACTTCAGAGTACCAGCCTTGTAGGTATTGCATCAGATTTGAAGATGGCACCTACTTGAAGCAGCAGCCAGTACTGTTCGATGAAGGTCGGGGTGATGTGGTTGAAGAGTTTTCTCCCAGGCCACAGGGTTCTGAAATCTATTAGGAAAACACCATCTTTACAAACACTTTTGCCATTTATCTTTGATAACCAAACAACAATTGTGGGTGGCAGTGTTTAATCCCTCCAACACTTGTTTTGTTATCAACATGGTCCAGTTCTTTTTGGAGATAAATGTATTTTCTTGTCAGAATCGAAAACTCGACATTCACCTAAAGAACCACATTTAGATAATCCATCCCTTTAGACCACCACGAAGATACTAATCCACAGCAATTCATATCTACCTGTGATGATCTAGTCAAACTAGCACCCTAGTATTGCCATTGCTACCATAAATGTGATAATTGTACATTGTTTTCTATACTACAAATGCAAGTGTTTAACCTTTTATCATAAATATGATGATCATACATTGCTTTTAATATCAGAAATCTGACGGTTTTTCTCTCTACTAAAGTATGCAGAATTGATTTTAATTTTACCTGTTAATCTGACTCAGCAGAGATCTGATATTTTAATGACTTGCTACTTTATCACTGTTCAAGATATGCTGAACTATTATTTGCTAATATTTAGACCTAGTCAAGCCGGCAATTTAAACAGCATTTTAATCATTATTGCGATAGCGCTACACGAACTCAAGAATTTGTACGATCTCAACAGTATAACGGAATGATTCAAATTCAGTTAAATTGTTAACTTTTTTTACTTTATGTCACTTCACCTTGATGATAATCTCACAAGTTAAGCTAGGAATTCTCTTTTACGAAATAGCTGATAATCATCTGATCTGATATTCTGGGAAATTTCTATACAACACTGTTTCAAAGATCATTGCAAATGTTCTTATGCCTCACCATACCACCTAATGCGATTGTATTTAAGTGCTTAAATACAGATTTGTTTGTCAAAAGAAGCTTGACATTATCCAAAACACTGTAAATGCATGACTCCAACCACATTGAAAACGTTGATAACTCAACTAAACTATTATTCAAAAAATAAAAATAAAAACTAATATAAAATAATGGGTGCTGGAAAGGAAGGATACGGAGGGGGGTGGTGCACTTTTCACTGGTGCAGCGGCCAGACTGGGTTGTCAGGCAACCAGATATCAGTGTTTATGGTGAAGGAGAAGGTAACAGAGATAATGTGACGCGTGGGCTGTGTTATTGAACTTAAGGAAGAACAAGGTGACTATGGAGAGCAGAAACACCTTTACAGCTTCCTGGAAAATCACAAAAGAAGGGAGGGGACCAGAGCGAAAAATTAGCGGTCAAAGTTTGGCACAGAGGTGTAAAATGTGGTAAGACCACGGCTGCAGCCGGTGAAGGAAGAATAAGCCACATATTGCCTCTATTGGATGCAGAAGACCACCAATCAAGGCAGAGAATCATGGCTGTTGAAGAGGAAGCGTGGGGATATAGTCTAAGGTCTGAACAAGGAGGCACCCGAGGCAGGGAATGAAGTGACTATTCAGAGTGATGGATGCGCTTCATATGGAAATTCAAGTGGTTACATGTACCGGGATGTCCTGCATCCTTTCTGACCTGGACATTCTTAACATTTCCTGAGGCTGCACAAAGTATCGATTGCATTCATTGAAGTCATTCTAATTGGATAACAGGAAGTCAAACATGATGTGCAAACGATAATTCATGTTATGAATTGGTTTTGAGGTTCAAATACAAACATATAATTTTGCATGGGCAGCTTGAGATGAGGCTCTTCTTATGTGTGCATTGGGTTCTATTACTTCATGAATTAGTTACTATGAAACAAAAGATAGATGCAAAGGACGTCCTAATATTCCTCACAATATTCATAACAACCGTCCTGCTCTCCCAGAATAATGGGCCAGTAATCGTTGAATGGCCTTACACCGTCCTGCTCTCCCAGTATAATGGGCCAGTAATCGTTGAATGGCCTTACACCGTCCTGCTCTCCCAGAATAATGGCCCAGTAATCGTTGAATGGCCTTACACCGTCCTGCTCTCCCGGTATAATGGGCCAGTAATCGTTGAATGGCCTTACACCGTCCTGCTCTCCCAGAACAATGAGCCAGTAATCGTTGAATGGCCTTACACCGTCCTGCTCTCCCAGAACAATGGGCCAGTAATCGTTGAATGGCCTTACAACGTCCTGCTCTCCCAGAATAATGGGCCAGTAATCGTTGAATGGCCTTACACCATCCTGCTCTCCCAGTATAATGGGCCAGTAATCGTTGAATGGCCTTACACCATCCTGCTCGCCCAGTATAATGGGCCAGTAATCGTTGAATGGCCTTACACCATCCTGCTCTCCCAGTATAATGGGCCAGTAATCGTTGAATGACCTTTGCTTTGATTTTGTCAAGAGGCGTTATGAGATTACCAATTTAAGGGATCATGGCATGAGAGAAAAAAGAGTCTTAGAAAATGAAAGCCACTTACATTGACAAAACAACTAATGCACTACACAAGTAAAGGGGCGAGTATTGGATAAAACTCTTAGCCCCACACTATAACAACAGTGATCCCAATCATAAAGAGGAAACAGGCACAGACCGACAGGTATACCTCCATCACCTCTTGTAGCAACATGGGCCGAGGGAAGACTATGCTCCTCAGGAGCGTTGCAATCTATCCCAGATGAACTCAAACAGTGATAGTACTGGGGTACCAATATAAGAAAATGTCCATCCAAGGTTCTATAGCAATAGGAGACTTTAATTAAACTAAATATTAAAACACACTAATAAAGAAACACCTTAACCCACCCCTGACATAGAGGTCACACACTATACATGATTAGTAATTAAAGGGGCAATTTGGGTCAGAAGAAATAAATACACACGCATCAGCAGCAAAAGTGAGGGGTCTAGAAATTTCACTAGGGCCCCTTAAGGCAGGAAACAGGGGAATAACATCCAACAATGAAGTTAGGGCTTGTTTTTTGTACACTGCATCATCAAGTGAGCATTCTAGGTACGATTCAATAGGTCAAATTGCTATTGATATGTTTCTAGTGCGTAGGTCACAATAGATAATGGGCTGCATTACAATGTTGGGGGTAGCCTTGCTGGTAAAACCGGCAAGGCTACCTCCAAACCGGCAAGAAAGTCCGGCACCCACGAATGAGCAATTACCAGGATATTCCGGCCCTGCCAGACTCGGGAATTGCCCTTTCATGGGTGCCGGAGCCGGTAGATCCCCATTCCCACTTGAGCCCCAAAGGGCTCAATGGGAATGGGGATACCTGTAGCACTGGCACAGTTCATTACTGTGCCAGTGCTACAGGCTTGCTGTGCTCGCGGGTGCTTTTCATTCTGCCAGGTCAGACCTGGCAGAATGAAAAGCACCCGCGAGCACAACTCGGAGTTTGAAGGTCAGAAAGTTGAGTCAGCTAAAGATGGCCCAGCGTAGTGGCATAACACAAAATTTGGGCACCCACACAAGCCGTGCTGCCCCCCTACTCGGCAACAATCACGGGTCGCGCCACACTCTGGGCTGGCCTTGATTCCCACGCTTGCGCAATATGCACAAACGTGCTGCTTCATGGGTACGCCACATACTGCACTAGGAGAAAGATGTACATATGTATTTTAATGCATTATGCAGCACACTTTCAGAGAAAAATTGGCTAAAAGGTCAGAGCATTTGCAATTGTTTTGCAGGCTAACACCAATCCAACAATCCAATACATACAAATCACCAAAAGTGCACAGGAACATTAATGCTATAATTAGCATAATGCTTTGCTATTAAAAATGACATGTCACAATGAAAACATGCCCAACTGGCTGCACAATGCAGAGGGGTCTAGACACTTAATTACATATTACAGTAAAACATTTCATGACATATTTAGACATACCTAGACTGGTTACACCAAAAGGCCACTCAAAGCAGTAACACTTATCATGGTTATTCTATCACAGATGCCCAAAAGAAATATACAATGCTGCAGTAAGAAATGGTTAGACTGGCAGCACCCAAATGCCAGTGTAGCCAGGTAATTCCATCCACTTAGCAGTACTGTTTTATAAGGGATGCCCAGTTAAATACAAAATTCTAGCCAAACTAAGAAAAGACTAGACTGGCTGCACCAAAATGCCTCTCTAACCACTGATAATCTTGGGAGGATAGCTCAGCAGCAAGGTGCCCACCTTGGTCCGCGCTTAGAAACCTGTGGGTATTAAGCACATTGTAAATAAACTATCATATCATATTATATCACATATCATGCCTGCTTAGCCTGGACATAGATGACCATTATGATTTATCGCACAATCGTTGCCCCCACACCTCCCCCTCCACACCCATTCCCTCTCCCTCCCAGCCCCTATATCCCCAAAATGCTGATTTACACCCAACATTACCTTCACATCCATTTCCTTGTGCCAGTGCTTACGTATGAGGCTCCTTGCATCATAGGTAAGTACTGGGATGAGGAAGAGTGGGACTAGGAGTAATGATGATCAACAATAACTAAGCCAGGCATTACCCCCATGTCCCTCTACCTCATCCCAGTACTTGTGTATGAGTCAGAGTGCCTCATAGACAGGTACTGGAACGAGGAAGAATAGGGCTATGAGTAATGAAGATTACCAATAAGTAACCAAGAAATTAAACAAAAGTAGTGGTGCAACGCCATTGAGTTGACTCTGCCTCAGCCCCCCACCTGAAATGTAGGGCTATGTTGACTCTTCCTGGCGGACCTACAGAGCCGTTGCCAGACAGAACAGGACATAGATGTTAAACGGCACCTGGGTTTTGCTGTTAACAAAGGACTTGCAATTGCTAACATGAAGCATTTCACTATTAGTACCTGCATTCAAATAATTCTCTAGGCAATTGCAAGCTTGATGTGGGTTTAGTACTTGCATGCCAGGGTAGTGAATGGAAGCGCACAGAGGCGACAGGACATCGCTCATTCTCACAGCAATCCCTAAATGGGTGCTTTCAGGCTTAAAGGAGAGAGAGCATGTTACTGCTTGTAACATTGAATCTGCACTCGAAGAGTCTCATTAGAATGCATAAAGTAGTTAGATGCCCCACACAAATAGGTTTGCCCCTCCCCACCACCTGTGAAGTTAGCCCCTCTCCCAACAATTGAAGGGTTTGCAACACCCAAATGTAGGTTTTGTTGCGCCCTGAACACAAGCACAAACACCATTTACCATGCACACACATGCACACCCAGCCACCCATACATTTAAGTGTGTACCATTTCACAGTACAGGCACAACAATGTGATGCCGTTCTTCAATAGCAAATGGATCGAAATGGATCGAAATTGCCCGCAGTGCGGCCAGCCGATGAAGAAGTCGGTGGCTCGATTTCCTGAAATCGGATTGAAACTGTGTTGAGCACCAAAGGCAGCTCCGGATGCTTGCAGCATATCCAAACATGTCTTGAAGCTGTCAAACGAGCTCAGAAACAGATTGAAGCAGGAAAACAGTGACCAGTGCTGTTTATTGATATATGGTTGCTGGGGGCCCCCGGCGGGAGTCTCCACGTGCAAGGTGTGACTTGTTCTGCACTTCCAAGCCTGGAAGGATGCCAGAGAGCACTAGCAGGAGTCCTCATCTCCAGTGAAGCAGGTCTTGTCCAGGCAGAAGATCACTGCACATGTTTCTCTGGTATGGTTGAAGGAAGGGAATTTCTCCTATCTTGTAGACCTTGTTGTAACCTTTTCAGGAGACAACATTGGGCAGAACGTACCAGTAATACATTTCCAGGGGAAATCCTTCTTCTTCTGCATCCAAAAGTGATTCAATAGATGACGTTCTATCACCACATTAAGTCGACAATCTGTCACAATGGATTACTCCCATTCTAGCCTCCGTTAAGGGTTCCAATCCAAGCCACTGTATTCAGAGTCTTTTGCCTGGTAATGGCAGACCTGGAGTGTTGTGTTAGTAGGAAGTGGCCAGGGCCCTCATGCAATATGGGAAAACTGGGAGATTCCAAGGTGGTTGGACCTCCTGTGGACTGGTACGCCTCTCCTGGCTATTCTAACCCCACACTCTCTCCTGTCTGTCCTACATCATAGTGCCTCTTGGGCCTCATTACAAGTATGGCAAAAAGGGGCTTTAACAGAATTACTGCCACTGTTCCCGCTCCTCCATATTACGAGTATGATCACAGAGTGGAGGATTTACCTCCAGCAAAATGTTGGAGGTACATTTTTCCAACAATCTGCTGAAGAATTGGCAAAATCAGTGGAATTACTGTGGCAGATTGACCACCTGAATAATTCTGCCAAATAAGCACCATATAGTCCTATCAACCTATAAAATGGGGATTTGCACCACCACCCCCACTTGTAATCTGGCGACAATTCTGGTGGACCAAGTGATGGTAACAGTAATTCCGTTGGGCATTATTCTGGCGGATTTACCACCGGAATACCGCCAAACTTGTAATGTGGCCCATTGTCCTAGCATGACTCACTTTCCTATCCTCTGGAGAAAGTGACAAATCTTCCTAGGGAGATTGAAAGGGTATTTCCTGGGCCGGGCCCACTGATTGTTTGGGGTTAACCCAATCCCAGATGCTGATGCACATTAAGTGTAATGAGTCAATTGCAACTGCCCTGACAATAAAAGGACAACAACATTTTTGATGAATATAATTATAGATTACAGAGGCCACTATGTCATAGATGACCATAGTTAGAGTTTAGTTTGTTAGGAGGCCCTGGTGGCATACTATTATAGAATGTAGATCAGTGCTGCTCAATTTTGGTTAAAGGCAGTCCCTGTCTGTTGGAACTTTGGGTTCCATAAACCTGTCCACGGGAATGCACTTGTCACTCTGTAACTGCCATGCTGTCAAACAACAAGGCAGCTATTGAAGAGTATCACTCAACATGCTGAGCAAATTGGCGTGTTTTCATTACATTTTGAGCATGGTGCATAATGAAAGTGTGATCTGATAAGCAGATCTCACTTCCAGAGACAGATCTACCCACAACATTTTATATGAAAAACCTAAAAGTGTAGGCTATTCTGCTCTAGCATGTGGCCCTCACCATAAATGGGGGCTCAAAGGGTCTGGCTTATCATTAAGGTGAACACACATACTTAGGACAACCGTACTGGCGTTCTGAGATGCAGGGTTGTATGCAATGTTCATATTCAACCTTGTACCAATATGGGCCAAAGCAACAACTTTGAATTCTCTCTCTGAATGGCTATTTGTCACCTGATAGGGCTGTGGTATTTTTGGACAGTAAATTGAGACCAGCAAAGTGCAGTGTTTCAGCTTGTGAATGGCTTAAACCACCTTAAATGCCTCTTACTCAATTATGGCCCCGTTTCTTTCTCTCTTAGTCTGTCACTTGATAATGTAGGCAGCAGGATGTTCCACCCATTCTTAGTTTGGCTGCACTAAAACTGCTCCAATTTCAAATTCACTGGCAACTTTCTGACATAAAATGCCTGTCTGTTAAGGGAGATCTTGTAATTTTAGCCTGCTCAAAAAAAAAAAAAAAAAAAAACATTCACGTTCTGAATAACTGTTTGGTAGGTAGCACACCAAGTACATGTTTCTTGCATTTAATGTGATGTCAAATCGTTCAAGGAAAGGATAATGTTCCCATACCCCTTGTTTAAAGACGGGTAGTACCTAGTTAGGCCACCCGTGTCTAAGGTATGAGAATGTTACAATCTTGGACCATTAGAACCCTTGTCTGGACAGGCTGTTTCTTACTGCCACCCACTTCGTGTTCTAGGTAAGTATCAGCAGCCTGTGCTGGTAGTATGAAGCCTTGATAGTCAAGCCAGCATTCTGTATGAGGTGTAGGATTGCTTTCCCAAGTTTGTCTGAAGACTGCAAAGACATCTAAATAAGCAATGCTGAAATATTGAAATCCAGGTAGGCCATGGAGGCAATCCTCTGAAAGGTGGCAGGGACATATTTTGTAACCCAAAGAACATAACAGTGAGTGTCCTCTTCTGGTATGGAAAAATAAAAGCTTCTTGGCAGCACACAACGTATCAATGAACTCATCTATATGGGGTATGTGTTGGCATATGTGGTTGGCATCTGCCTCGGTCAGAATTGTACCATTTGTAGTCCAGAAAAAGCAAACTCCTGCTTTCCCATTGATGGTCTTTTTAGTAAACAGAACCATGGGACTTTAGGTTGGATAAATAATCCGTATGGTCAAAACATACTTACTTCCTCCATGATAATGTCCCTCACATTTCCAGACATCTTTATGAATTCTGCCCCTTACTTGCTTTCTGTCTCCTGTGCCAATATCATGGACAAAATAGTCTGTGCTCCCTAGACTCAGTGAGAAAAGACATGCAAACTGGCCACTGGCAGTCTTGCAATTTGTGTTCTGTCAGATGGGATGTACACCCCCTCTATGTGGACCCATAAGTGGCTTCGGTGTGTAGCAAGTCAGGAATGGGAACATTCTACTCTTTAGATGCACTATTACTCACCACAGCATCCCTACTATAATACGGTTTCAGCCACTTGACACGAAATACCACATGCATCTACTTAGGGGGCTGTGTATCATTGAGTTAGTTACTGTCACTGATCTTCTCTAGAACCAAATAGGGTCTGGTCCACTTGACCTGGAATTCACTAGGTTTTACAAGTTCCACTATACAGATCAACTGTCCTGGAGTGTACCTTGTCACTGGGACCTCCTGGTCTTCCCAGTGATTCATTAAGTCCTGGGTAGCCACCAAGTGTTGATAGACAGGTCCACATACTGGGCCTTTCTAGATCTTAACTCAAGTTTATAATCCACTAAATTGTGATAAGGACTTTGAGTGTTACCTATTGTAATTCCCTCCTGTAACTCTTCCTCACCTGGATCCTCAAATGTACTTTCTTGTGTCTCAGATTTTTTTTTTCTCTGCAGTCTCCTTTGCTCCTTACTCTTCTTTTCCTTCTTCTGGTGCAAATAGTGGCGAGCTCCATCGTTGGTCACCTTGACCGGAGTGGGAATCAGGTCTGGGGGACCCTCGAAGAGCAAGCCCCCAAAAATCTGGGGAAAAGCCCTTTGGCACAAAAAACCTCGAATGAAGATATAACAGGATCTGGTCTGGGATTCTTGATATGGCTGTTATAGTTTGGATGCTTAGTGTGGTCTTTTCAAGAGCAAGGAAATAATCTTGAGTCAATTTTATGTTGGATCGGTGGAAGAAGTCTCCTGAGAAGAAGTGCAAGTGCTGGAACTGGCAATGAGGTCACAGAACACAAGACGGTGCTGAATAATATACCACTGTCCAGGAACCTTAGGAACGGGTTGAGGCAGAAAGTTGATCGACAGTGCCGATCAATGAATTGGACAAGATTAAAAGGAAGATCGCTGCCAAAATAAGGAGTACCGCAGCAGCTGTAAGTGGACAGAAAAGAATGAGTAGTAGAAGCGGTAGACTGAAAGGACCAGGGGTAAGCGAGTACAGATACTAAGACTGAAAGGCAAGAAATAGCTAAGCACAGGGAATCAGAAAGCAATAGTAAATCATCTGAAGACGGAAAGAAGAGAAGGTCAGCGGAATACGAATAGAAAACGGAACGTAAGTAAACAAGGAAAGGTAAGCAGAACCGCGAGCAGCAAGCGGAATAGAAGGAGAAGGTTGACAGAAATGAAACAGAAAGCAAGGTAGAACTAGATGCGGAAGGAAGTCCGCAGACAGAGAAAGAAAAAAGGAAAGTCAGAATCGTGAACAAGCAAAGTGGGAAACTCTGCGATGAAATACCTTAATTGACTTTCACCCGAAATTGCAAAATTTAGAAGGAAGGTAGAATACACAAGTAGGTAATAGAAAGGCAAGGGAAACGCTGGAACACTGAATCAAAACATGAACCGGCAGCGTGAACCTAAGGAGATGGATACAACACAAAGAGGAAGGGGATTTCTCTCAGTATAAGGCATAGGTGGCCATCTTGCAGGAAGACTAGACCGTCAAAACGGAACAAGAGGAAACCATGACACTTATCATCATTTTCGCATTAGACCTAGCAGCACCTCTCTGTGGGCAAACAGAAGGCATGGCAGGAGAACATCCCATTTTCTCATTGGGTGCACTTCCAAGCAAGCTGTACTGCTTTTTGGTCAATCTCTTTACATGCCCATTGGTTTGGGGATGGAATGATGTATATACCATATACATAACTCCACACTCCTCACACATCACCTTCATATACACAGATATGAAGTTGGAGCTCTTGTCAGAAATTAATTCTTTGAGATAATCCACATAAAGAAACTTTGAATAAAACATTTCAGAGAGATATACACTATAGCTACAGAAGGTAATTATCATAAACATCATCTGCAATCTTGCTGAAATCATTATGAAATGTTAAACCTGTTGATGCTTGTAGTTGTCAGATCCATTTTTAATTCAACCTTGTCATGCCAGAAAAAAACAGACACCACCTATGTGTCATTATTTGCCAATGCATGCCCATCGTCAGGGCCACAATCTACCATAACGTGCATGAATAATGATGTAAAACAATTTCAACAAGGTAATTCAACAATGAAATGGTCAAAAACACATACATGCGTGGAATCAACAGATAAAGAGAAAAAGCAAGAAGATGAATGGAAACAGCATTACCATCCGGCATGTATTAAAGATAATTGATGAACACCACTGTCTGTTCCCTCTGTACCTGTATTCATACAGTTTCTCCCTAAACCAGAGCTGCTATGTCTCCTGAAAAGGAGGCTATGTGAACAGTCTAACTTTAAAGAAATACATATATGTACAATATTGTCTCATAAATTGGTCCTGTTAAGAATCAAATTTACAAGAAAAGAGGAAATTTGCTGTCCCATGAGCAGCAACATCTTACGCATAACAGACTGTGTGCAACAGCAGAGTTTTTCATAACATCATGTGTGACATCCTACGCTACGTGATGTGATTATGGGAAAAGAGTCAACAAAATAACGAAAAGTGACCAAGGTATGATCCGCATACCACTCAAGGGGAACTTCAAGATTAATGATCTGATATAAAACGTCTTGTATAACATATTAAAACGTCCTGTTTAATATGTTAAAAAAAGCCCTATTGTAATACAATAGTTCGGATAGATTGTTTAGGAGATATCAACAGGTGTATGTCTCAAATAGACACCAGGGAAATCTAGGGAAATAAAGGGCATGTATTTTAGATAATGTCAACTGCACTGTATACTATTATAACATGTTATAAAACATACATAATGGTGATTTGATCAAACTATATAAGTAGCAAAAAAATAGTGTGAAAACACCTAGGAGCTCGACAGACACCAATAGCAGGATAATTGCATAACATGTTGGTAGTGTTATGTGACAGGAAAGATACAAACTGTATTACAGCAAAACATATATTTAGAGTAATTGTTACATAAAACAAAGGAAATTGCAATCCTTATTGATCCCCCAGGAGTCACATAATTAATTCCTTTGATCAAAAATGTCTCTGTGATCTAATTTTCTGCCAAAGTCATCATGTGGACCGTCCTTGTGCGTCACTTCAAGGATCTGGAAACTAATCTGTGTAATGGTGTGTTGCTTCATCATACAGTGTCTTCATACTGCAAAATTTTCATTCTTGGTCCTGATGTTTGATTCATGTGCATTCCAACAAAGCTTACAGGGGCTTGTGGACTGGCCCACGTAATAAATGCCACATGGGTACTTCATAGCATAATCACATTTTTAGTCTAACAAAGGGCATAATTCTGGAGCAATATCTTCTCACTTGTTCTAGGGTGGTACACAATGTTAACAAATTTACAGTTTGTACAGCTCATGCACGGAAAGGTGCCAGTCATTCTAGTGTGCAGAAGCAATGCTTTATCCAGATTCGTTTTGACCATTTGGTCTCTGAAGTTAGGGCTGGAGGTGTAAGAGAAAGTAGGACATTTTCGGAAAACCGATGTTACACCCTAGAATCACATGTTAAAATGTTCCAATGTTTCTGAATAGTACTTTTTATTTTTCTACTCTGCATCAATTACTTGGATACATACACTTTTTTTGTTGTTGCAATAGACTTGAACGTTCTAAGGACTGCACCTTGTCCATGGATTCACTGACCTCATTGTCCAAGTAACTTCTTTCTCTAAACTTCCTGGTCATCAATTCCACCCGTTTGATGCATTCATCATTATCACTCACAATGCTTTTGACTCTTAACAAGTGACAATATGGTAAGTTCTTAATCAGACTCGGAAGGAGGACATTCAGTGAGTGTAATAGGTTGTTTCTGTCTGTTGTTTTTTCGCAAAATATCGGTAGAATAGCCAGTAAGTCTTGATGTGATTCTTACATCTAGAACATTGATGCTTGGATCTTCTATGTCAGATATAAACTGAATTCTTGGGTCGATTTGATCTATGTAATTAAGAAAGCCAGTGTCTCCTTTGCGACATCCCAGATTCCAAAACTGTTATCTATGTATCTGGCCCAGATTCTGAGGGAATTATGGCATATGGGATGGTATAGTACATGAGCCTGTTCAAATGTATGCATAAAGCAATTAGCATGCAATTAATATAGGGGGAGCCATATTGCCTCCATTAATTTGCCCAAAAACCTGTAAATAATACTGATTTCCAAATCAGAAATGAACATTTTCATGAATAAATCTGAGCAAACACATGATGACATCTTTGGAAGCACTTATGTTACCTTCTTGAATTAGGAACTTTACTATAGCCTCCATCCCCAGATCATGTAGGATGGAGGTGTAGAGGATTTTTACATCAAGTGTGAAGAATATGGATTGGGGTTGACAGTTAATGTGGTTAAGCATTTGCAAAAACATGTGTTGTGTCTTTAACATAGGCACATGTCTTTTGGATTAAAGGTTGCAAAAAGTGATCAATGTAAACACCAAGTTGTTGTAAGATGTTTTTCGTAGGTGCCACTGTAGCCCTACCTGGTGGTTTTGTTGATTCTTTATGGATTTTCAAAGAAGGTAACATGTTGGGACTTTAGGATATGCTGTAAAAAGAAATCTTTGTTTTGTCATAAATCCATCCATGTTCCTCTGCAAGCTTGAATGAAGCAGTCGATGAGGTTGAACTATCAATAGTGGGGTCTTTTTCTAATTTCATGTACATCTGTGTTGCTCAATTGTCTCTAACATTCATCAGTGTAGTCACAAGTATTCAATAGGGCTAGAGCACTTCCTTTCTCCAAAGGCTAAATCATAATGTCAAGATCGCTGTATAATGTCAAATTAGAGTAACCACCCTGTGGAAAATATTTACAGAAGGAATATTGATTTGAGTGACAAATACACTTTTAGGCGTACATTCAATGATTGAATCAACTGAGTCCTGACTCACATCTGTGTTCTTCTGTAAAAGATATCTTCTTCTTGAGTTTGCAAATTAATAAAAATGAATAAATTCTGGTGTCAGATAGAGAGGAGTTGTGTATGGCAATGAAGCTGAGACCTTTGTTTACCCCTTTGGGGAACCCACATAGGCGAATATCACTATCCGAGATTTTGCTGACACAGGGATTTGGATACTCCTAACGGGAATTGCTTCAAGGTACTGTTTGTCATGCTCTATCATTACCAAAATGTACTCTTTCCCTGAGGTGGTTTGGGCATCCTTTATGTTCTTGAAATGCTGCCCAATCATTGGAAGTGAAATTTGGAGGGCCATTGACACACTACCTGACTTACAAGAAGCTTGGCAAGTGTGACAGGAGCATGCACATTTCTTGAGTTGTATACCCATCTGTGTCCAGTACTAAATGGGCAGACGGCATGTCAGCTTTCTTGTTCACTCCTAGGTGACCTGCCAAAGGAATGTTGTGAGTCATATCCATTAAGGAACAACCAATCTTCATCCACCCAATGCCTCAGTATTCTAGTCTTACTGTATAGGAGATCGTTCTTGCTGTATGCATTGGACAACTCAGGGGACTCGCCCTGAGTCTGGTCCTCTGCATGCTTGTTGTGCCAGAGTGGGGCAGGTTCTGTAAACCTGGCAAAAATCATTCAGACTTGGTGCTCCAGCTGATGACAAGTTGCTCAGTTCTCCTGCATGACAAGTTCCATTTTGTATACAAGTATGTAACCCAGAAATCACTGAATCCTGTGCTACACCAGTAGGCACATTAGTGACCAATGGGCCCATTCCTGCAGGAACAAACATGTGCCTCACTGGTTGTTGGATCTGGACTAGGTGCTACTGGGGTCTTTGGTTTCTCACACTCTTCAGCAGGGAGACCAACTGAACCCATGGCCTCACGTTCTGCTTCTCTAGCTGCTTCAATAGCTCTCATTCTAGTGACCATCACACATATTTTGGGGGCAGGAAGGTACTTATTCAACAGGCACACAAATGGAGTCCTTTACTAATCTGTAGTGCTTGGAGACTTCTCCCCTCCACTTAAATTCTACCTTTGCTATGTGGCATCGGATGAGGCTGTCAGACTCCTTGACTAGCCTGTCCTGGAACTGAATGATCTGCCTTTTTAAACCTGATGTTTCCTAACAGGTGTGATACTAGCAATGTGTCAAACAGTGCAGGAGAGGTGTTCCCATGGATGAAGATGTCCACCAAAAAGATATACGTGTTTGCAGGAATAGGGGTCTCTTCTGGGGAACATTAGCTTTAACACTCAGATTTACAAGGGAACATTCAACCATTCACTATCCTAGTAGGAGTTCATCCTACAAGATGCCCACACTGATGATGACTGCTGCCATGGGAACAGAAACTAATATAATCAGTGTCTTTCTGCCCTTGCATGCTAGATCCACATTCTATGGGTCAGGTCCTCACACACTGGGTGTTGAGGGTGTTTGTGCCCGATTCTTAAAGGAACTAGCACTCTTCTGTTCTGTGTAAGTTGACGAGCAATGTGGCTGGGGTGTCCCATCAGACCTTTTGGAATAAGGGTTAGAACCTTTGTCCTTACCTTCTTTTTCTTTACTCTTGCTGAAGCCTGGACTTCTAATTTGGTTTTACTCGCCTGGGCCATTTTGTGGATGTATGTATTCATTACTCATATACCTGTCAGGGTATAGGGTATGTGATATTCTTAATGCCAAGATGCTGCTGTAACTCTACCCCACAATGTTTACGGTCACGGTTGAATGTGACCAGCATTTACATGTCCTCAAATGTATAAAATGTGTTGTCAGCCACCCACCCATTCAGATTATTCGGTGACAAGTGTGTAAATGCCTCAAAGGTCTGATTTCACAATTTTGTGTGTTCTCAAAAACTCCTCAGGCAATGCTCTGTAGTTTAGCAAAACGTCCTGATAATGACCTTTTTCATTATTGAATAATTGTGCCTCTCTTTGGAGTCCGACTGAATGATGGCTTTAGTGCCCTGAGTTGGCAGGCAGCTCAACAGAGCTGCAGCCTAAAATCTCTCGCCAACCTCCTAAAGTGGGAAGCCTAACTCCAGTGCTTCGAACATGTCATCTATGTCTGTCTCTATTTTATAGGACTGGACTAGCTTCTTGATGACATGGTTCCAAGGCTTTCTTTGGGTGCCATTGCCTTAAACAATGTCCTCCCCATCAGAGGATTGCCTATGGCTCTCCCTTTATCCTGAAGCTCCAGCTTGTGCAGTTCTAGTATCACTTGGTTATTCTGTCTCTCCTCTGCTAGGACAATACACCTCTCTTCTAGCAGAAACAATTTAACAACCGGATTGGCCCTAGCAAGACTTCCCTGGTACGTTGATGAAATTAGGGGCCTGACTGAAGTTTATGACGCAGCTGAAACTCTGGATATTTGGGACAACATGCTACCCGTCCTTTTGGGAATAATGTTGGCAACAGCTATCAGCTATATCTTTTAGACAATGTAGATTGCTCTGGAACTCTAACCTGTATATTATTGTATATTCCTTTTTGTGTAAAAATGATATTGTTGTACATTTTTACACTACTGTGTGTAACCAAGAATTTGCAATTCCTTGTAAACTGCCTAGCCTTGGGTTTGGGTTTGGAGCGCATTATAGATTAACAAACAAACAAACAAACTATCTCTGCCCCCTCTGCTTAATAATGCAACCCGCACCCCCACTGGAATGCGTACTTCCCTTGGAGATTGATAAACTGAAGGGTAACTCTCTAATCTGCCTATGGGCTGGGAAGAGAAAAACAAAAACAAACAAAAATAGTACTTCCTTTGGAGTGTCACGATCACTACTCACCCTCATGGGCTCCTGCGGCACCTTTACTTTCTCAAAAGCTTGGAGCCTATTCAGCACTTCAGTCTCGCTAACCTTAATGTTATGGGGGAGACTCCTATGCTAACCCAGATCCAGAAGGGCCCTTTACAAGATCCATATTTATTTCCACTGTGCAACACATCACCTGTCTGTGTTTCTAAAGTTCCCTGTGGTAATCTGGGCAGAGGTCACACTATACTCTTCAGAGGGGATTTGAACTAGCACAGAAGCATTCAAACAGTGACAGAACTGGGCTATAAACCAAGAGAATGTTTAACCAAGGTTCTATAAAAATTGGAGATTGTAATTAAAATTAAAATAAGAATACACTAATCAAAAACATTCTAACACAACTCTGTAAGAAAAGGCACAGAGTATGCAGACCTATATTAAAAGTGTGCACTTTGGGTCTGTAGACAGATTTGCAAAGACAATGGGCCTCATCACGAGTTTGGCGGTAACCCTTAAATGTGGTGGTAGCGCTATTACCGCCGCATTTAAGGGTCCGCCAAATCACGGGTTTGGCAGATTTCCCCCCAGCTCTGAGCCGAAATTTCGCGCTCTTCAATGGGGAATGGGGAATTCCTGAATGGTCTCAGTGGGGAATGGGCAATACCCGTTGTGCCAAACCCGTGATCTGGCGCTATTAGTGCCGGGAGGTTTGGTGGTAGGGCTATTAACGCCAGCGCTAATAGCGCCTGCGTTACCGCCCAACTCGTGATGAGGCCCAATATCTTCAGCAGTAGTGAGGTTGATTAAAAAATCGAAAAAGGTCCTTGTGTGGAATGTGAAAGAAGTCTTGAGTGGTGATTGGTTCAAAAATGGCCCAAGCACAGGCAGACTCAAGTTGGTTTGTTGAAAAATCTTTATGTCTCAAAGGCAGCTCTGAATGGTTGCAAAAGCTCAGAAATGTACTTGAATTAGTCCAGCTGGCTCCAAAATGGATTCCAAGTGGGCAAACGTGTGTAGTGGGCAAAACGTGTGTAGTGGGGAAAAGTGCTGAGCACTAAGCAAACAAAAGTGCCCAGAATCGGTTGTTGGCTTCTGGTTTCTGAAGAGCTCTTTGTCTGCAGGAAGTGGGGAGGGGGCACATGAAGTGTGGAATAGCAGGATGACTGTGAAATAGTAATGTCCTTCTGTGAGCTGGTTATCCTCTGCTGACTACTGTAACTCCAGCCTCTCTCCTATCTGCTCTGCATCAAAAAGTATCTACTAATTACAACCCTGGTGTGAGCTCTTCATTGTCCCGGCAATCACTCCTCCTTACCTCCCCACGGATATTTCTTGTTGCTGGGGAAGCTGACAAGCCTTCTCAGAGAGATTGTAAGTGGGGGTTTCCTGGATCCAGAGTTGGTGTTTGACTTATGGTTGCTGGAGGGCCCTGTACAGAGGCTCCAGGGGAAAGACACATTCGTGCTCAGCACTTCCCAGCAAGGAAGGTTAACAGAAAGAACTTGGAGTAGGTCTGTGTCTTGCTTGCAACACACCCTGTGTAAACAGGAATCCACCACATTTGTTCCTCTGGGATGGGTTAGAGAATGTTTTATTTTTTTATTTTATTTTTTTTCTCCCTTCTTGGAGCCTTTATCCTCACCTGTATGGAAGAGGTCTTTAGGACAGATAGCTGCCCCAATACAGTTCCAGGTGAAATCCTTCTTCTGTGTCTAAAGCAGATTCAACAGAAAATATGGCCTTACCCCATTGCAACGCTATTCGTTCTGTCTTCTTGAAGGGGTCTCATCCTGGCTACTGTGTGCAGAGCCTTGTACCTGGAGACGTCAGTCCTAGAGTTCTTTGTCTACATAAAGTGAGGTGGGGGCACATGAAGTGTGGGATCCCTGATAGACTGCATAATAGTAGGAACCTTCTGTGAGCTGGTTATTATCTCCTGATTACTCTAGCTCCGCCTGCTCTTCTGTCTGTCCTGCATCAAAGAGTCTCTAGTATTATCACACTTGTGTGAGCTCCCCATTATCATGGCAGGGATTTCTTTTGAAGCAGTGGTTCCCGGATAATCCTCTTGGTAGATGTCCGTCCTCTGAGAAATGTGACAAGACTTCTCAGAGCAATCAAAAAGGGAGTTTTCTTGGCTGGGTCCAAATGGTTGTTTTGGTTGAAACCCAACCCCAGCCGCTGATACACATAAGGCACTGCCAGTGAAATGAGTCACTAGGAACAAAGCTGACAATGGCCCTCATTACGACCCTGGCGGAGTGGGTTTACGCCAGCGTTATTCGCGGCGGACCCGTCCGCCCTACTACGAGTTCCCGTAGCGCCATGGAACATTTTCCGCCTGGTTTTTCCGGGTGGAGAAATCCATGGCGCTACGGGACCTTGATGTTAATTACGCCACCGTATTTTGCGGTGGCGCAATTAACGCCTTCCCCACTCCCATTATACCCTATGGGGCAAAAATGGGAATGGGGAAGGGTAAAATGGGGATTGGGGATTTACCGCCCCGCCAAGGTCGGCATGGGGCGGAAAATCCGCCAACCTCCATGGCGCTATCGGCAGCTTTCCGCCGTGCTCCGCGGTGCATTTAGCACCGCGATTTCCGCCAGGGTCGTAATGAGGGCCAATGAAATGAAAAAAAAATAAAAATACATTTTTTGGCAAGTATAACTGTAGACAGGTAGAGGCCACGATATCAAAACTGGACATGGCTTATATGTAGATGTCAATAAATCCGGAGGCCCCTGGAACACAATGTTATATAATTTTGCTCCGGACTGCCCCTGGTTAAAGGCCGTCCTTGGCTATTGCCACTTTGAGTTCCATCAGTCTATTCCAGAAATGCATATCCAGCTTTTGTGAGACCACTCCCACCCTCTGGAACACACATCAGAAATGAACATTCAGTCATGGTTTTCATAAAACTCATAAAAACCTAGCTATTTAACAAATGTGCCTAACTGACTTACCTTGACTTTCTAGCCCAAAAGCCTTTTACCATAACAATGTTTATTGTACTGTTCTTATGGTCTGTTGCTTTTTACCTGTACAAGTACTGTGATACCTCCAGGTCCGGGTGCTATAGAAATGAAATAAATAAAAAATAAAAAAGTCAATATGTAAGGCCATGTTGCCAAAACACAAGGCTGCTAACATGTTTGAAGTATATTATGGCTAAAGATCAAGGAGCCACAATCAATGGGTGTACTGGAATCCTGGTAGTGATCTCGGCTGCTTGCCTGGCCCCCTCAAATTGGCCCACCAAGTCACCACTTGTGCTTCATCACCAGCTCTAGCAAACTCACCAGCTTTGTGTGCCAATTACTCTGGCTCATCCTGACTAGGATCTGGTTAAATAACATTGTACCTCACCTACAAGACAACCACCGCCGGTATGCCAGGCTACTTGATGGTCAAACCACAATCATTAGCTGGCATTTGGTCATCTCATAGTAAGATCATCACCAGCCAAGAAAATGGTCTGCCGCGCAAGAGAACACTTTGCTACAGCCCTTCTCATACTATGATCCGGTTCTCTGGAACCCCATTCCAGAGGCATTCCAGAGTGCTCCAAATCTCCTTCAGTTTGGGTAAGAACTGAAGACCTGTCTCTTCCAACACCAACACCTTGGTGTAACCTTCATAGCCGAGTCCCCAAAAGGACCCGGCTGGAAATGGTTGCATGCTTTTCTCCTAAGGGAAAAGCTAGAAATAAAGGCACAGACACCAGGGTGAATAAAGTCTTTTTTTTACGTAATGTGGGTTTTTTAGTGTGTGTTTTAAATGGAAAAATCTATCCAGCCCACCACGAGGCTGGATGGAATGTTGAAAGTAGAAGACAATATACTAAAGGGGAAGAACTACACTGCCCAAGGATAAGCTGGCAGCTGAGAACAGAATCCAGAGGAGAATATAAAAAGCCAGTTCAGAGACAGTAAGGAAAGAAAGAGAGAAGAAAGAAGAGACAGGAGGAGAGGGAGAAGGAAGATAACTCCTGGGGGACGGCGTGGCCTCATGCACCCCCACCCAAGAAAGTGTGCTGACGGGTTAACGGCGTGGAGATGCCAGCGAGTAAAGTGTGGGGAGAGGCTGCGTGGCAGGAGCAGTCCCTCCACCCACGGGGCAGTGACATGTGTCGACCCGTCAGGGGATCAGACTGGACAGGGCCAGAAAGATTAAAGGGCCCGGGCAGCCTACAGCAGGCTGCCTGGGCCGAAAATGAACTGACCAGTCAGAGTCAAGTGAGGGGAGCGGCCCGAACCAGGCAGCGAAGCTGTGCACAATGTTGATCCGCCCAATAAACGTTGATGCAGGACCTTCGTGAAAGTCTCCCGGGCCGTGCATGCCGAGTGGCCTAGGAGGTGAAGAGCGGGAGGCCCACCGCTGCGGGCTGTCCAAAAGTCTTTAAAGTGTCAGCGGGGTGCAGAGGTGATTGCAGGCGCCCTCCAAGCCTTTGGAGCCACCTTGAAATATGAAAAAGGTTGTGGGGGCGAATATGGGTGAGCCCCCACACAGGAAGGGGGCCGCCCATGAACAGTTATAAGTGGAGACATTCACAATGAGCCGTGTTGCCCCACACAGTGGCCAGGGCCACCCAGAAATAAGAAAAGTATGGCCAAGTACCCAGATCCATCAGCGGTCAGGCCTCTGGGCCACCACCAGGGACAGAACCATGGACCGTACTAGAAAAGGGGGGTGACTGCATCATTCAGCCAGTTGTCACGTTTCACCTATGTTGTGTTTCTCAATTATATTTAGGGTTAATAGTATGCCTGTAGTTATAATAAGTATTGTTTAGAATAGGAATGTGCTCAATTTATCAACCTCAGAAGAGTGAACACATGAGTCACCCCTGTCATGATTCTGACTTGGAATTTGAAAGCGGGTTCCCTGTGCAGGCTGACCTACATCTGAAGACAGCCATTAACACGTGACCTACGCTACTGGACACCAATGGATAATAAGATGAAGAACAGCACACCGAGGCACACCAGAAAAACACTGACGGCTGACACGAAGACATCACGTCACTACTCCCTGTCTCAACACACGGGGCCTCATTCCGAGTTTGGAGGCAGCCATGGTGCTATTTGCACCATGGCTGCCTCCAAAACCGGGTCCCGTCTGGTGGATTGGGGACTTACCGGGACATTCCGACCTAGGCGGACCCGGTAAATCCCCATTCCAAATGCCATTCCCCATTCCCATTTGAGCCCCCATAGGGCTCAATGGGAAGGGGGGAGGTGCTAATAACGGGCCCGCTAATTGCGGGCCCGTTATTAGCTCCAAGGTCCCTTAACAGGTCCCATAAAGAACGTCTCGTCAGACCACACGTCCTATGCGGGTCCCGCTAAGGGACCTTGGAATTGGGCGGTAAGGTTTTAACAGCACCGGTCTCCTTACCGGTGACCGTTAACCCTTATTTAACAGTCAGAAAGAAATCCACTTGCTACTCATTCTAATGCCTGCATGTGTCATATAAAAAAAAGGAAACATCCAGAGTCAGATTACAAAATAAGCACGTGAGGCACGTGCCCAGCGACAGCTTAAGATGCGCTCAGAGGTCAAGATTCTTTAATAGGCGCAGGGACACCCTAGGGTGACCAGACGTCCAAGTTTTGCAGCGACCCGGAAATTGAAGCTCTGACCCCTTTTTGTCATGATTATGTTTCTATTGGAAACTGCAGTGGTCCCGGTTTTTGGCAGAAGGTCTTCATAACTGGCAGGCACAGCTGGCAAACAAGAAATGCTGCATTTTATAACCTAAGTTATTGTTAGTTTATGAGACATTGGTGATCAATTCATTATAATATGTGCTTATTTTAATAGTAACACGTAATCCCCCTTCTCCTCCAACCGCTACTGAAGTGTAGTGCCTCCACATCCACTTACAAGTAGTTAGTGCTAGTTTACATGACACTGAGCTGGTCCTTAACCCACTTACAAGAACAGCAGGGGGTTCAGCTATGTTGTCAAGCTATCTGTAGAACAACAGAACTGAGGCCCCTACTGTTCTGCATTTGTGGTGGGTCGGCTGTAATGCTGGCAAAATGGTGGGGCGGGTCGGACAGGGGAAGGGGTATGTGTAGCATACCGAAAAATATTGCACATGGTGCTGACAGATATGGGGCGACACTGCCTGTGCCTAGAACAGATGGACGGACCGCAGGTTGGCAGTTTTTTCTTCCTAGGTTCCATCTAGCATCCCCGTAGCATGCAGAGTTGACTCGGCCGTTTATTGTTGTCGCCGCAGCAGTTAACAGTATACCCTGCAAAAGCTCCATCGGATGTGAGCGCGTATCAGACAGTAACCCAGTTACACGTCACGCCAGCTATAATGCTGCCGGACGCGACATGCGCTGACATCACCTTTTGAAAGGGCGCACAACATGATGTTCGCGCTATTGGATCTGCTACCATTGGTGCGGGCTGCACGTCCTGGAAGCGACCGCTAGATGGCAGTGTTGCATTTTCTGCATCGATTCCGCCTCAAAAATGTAACAAAAGAGATAGTTGTTTGAATGCTTTAGAATAACCCGCCTCCAGGGGTCTTCAAATTAGCATCAAGGCTGCTGTATTATGTGATGTTCGGATGTCACTTCCCAGTGCCGGATTCTTTACCTTTCTTTCGTTCTTACGCCGATGAAAAAAGACTCATCACTCTGCTACACATATATTGAGGATTTTTGCATTTTCCAAATAGTTGTCAATGGCAGCTTCACATGTTAATGAGGCAGTGATTTCGAAGTTGGTGCTTGAAAATGACAGAATAGTTCCACGCGTTTGGCCCCTTTGGCTGTGAGTGACTGTCCACATTGCCTTTTATTTTGAAGCAGATACAAAAAGGCACCTAATACATACATTCCTGATCACATTGTCATTTACCAACCTATTCTTTTCTGCTGCCAACTTTGTTTCTATGGAAAGCACGACTGCGTTAGCTCTGTGAAAACATTTCATCCAGCGACCTGTCCAGGGCTACAGGTTGAAATAAAGGGCAGTGCTAGTCTTGTGAGTGGCAGCGAGAGTAACATGTAGTGCAGTGCTAGTCTTGTGAGTGGCACGGAGAGTCTAACAGAGGGCAGAGCTAGTCTTGTGAGTGGCACGGAGAGTCTAACAGAGGGCAGAGCTAGTCTTGTGAGTGGCAGGGAGAGTGACTCAGAGGGCAGTGCTAGTCTTGTGAGTGGCAGGGAGAGTGACTCAGAGGGCAGTGCTAGTCTTGTGAGTGGCAGGGAGGGAGAAACAGCGGGCAGTGCTAGTCTTGTGAGTGGCAGCGAGAGTAACATGTAGTGCAGTGCTAGTCTTGTGAGTGGCACGGAGAGTCTAACAGAGGGCAGAGCTAGTCTTGTGAGTGGCACGGAGAGTCTAACAGAGGGCAGAGCTAGTCTTGTGAGTGGCACGGAGAGTCTAACAGAGGGCAGAGCTAGTCTTGTGAGTGGCAGGGAGAGTGACTCAGAGGGCAGTGCTAGTCTTGTGAGTGGCAGGGAGAGTGACTCAGAGGGCAGTGCTAGTCTTGTGAGTGGCAGGGAGGGAGAAACAGCGGGCAGTGCTAGTCTTGTGAGTGGCAGTGAGGGAGAAATAGAGGGCAGTGCTAGTCTTGTGAGTGACAGTGAGAGAGAAATAGAGGGCAGTGCTAGTCTTGTGAGTGACAGGGAGAGTAAACAGAGGGCAGTGCTAGTCTTTTGAGTGACAGGGAGAGTGAAACTGAGGGCAGTGCTATTCTTGTGAGTGAAATGGAGGGCAGTGTTAATCTTGTGAGTGACAGGGAGAGTGAAACAGAGGCGAGTGTTAGTCGTGTTTCGTGTTAGCGACAAGAAGAGTGAAACAGAGGGCAGTGTTAGTCGTGTTAGTGACAGGGAGAGTGAAACAGAGGGCAGTGCCAGTCTTGTGAGTGGCAGGGAGAGTGAAACAGAGGGCAGTGCTAGTCTTGTGAGTGACAAGGAGAGTGAAACAGCGGGCAGTGCTAGTCTTGTGAGTGAAACAGCAGGCAGTGCTAGTCATGTGAGTGACAGTGAGAGTGAAATAGAGGGGAGAGTGAAATAGTGGGCAGTGCTAGTCGTGTGAGTGAAATAGAGGGCAGTGCTAGTCTTGTGAGTGACAGGGAGAGTGAAACAGAGGGCATTGCTAGTATTGTGAGTGACAGGGAGAGTGAAACTGAGGGCAGTGCTAGTCTTGTGAGTGGCAGGGAGAGTGACACAGAGGGCAGTGCCAGTCTTGTGAGTGGCATGGAGAGTGAAACAGTGGGCAGTGCCAGTCTTGTGAGTGTCATGGAGAGTGAAACAGAGGGCAGTGCTAGTCTTGTGAGTGAGCCTCGGTGCTGTGCTTTCTGATTCATTCTTCACTCATTGGGGTCGTATGGACTGTCCTGGAGCAGCATTGCCTTCTCTGAAGGGCACAGATCATTGAATTCTGCAGGATGGCCAACCCCTGCGCATAGTATTCATTCATGTGTGCGCCATATGTTGATTGACATGTCATAATGAACACAATTACAACCCAACAAGGTCATGTGTCATAGTGATACATGCATGGCATAGTCACTCCAAATGGGCACACGTGTCCCTTGGCTAAAGGCACACTGCCTCAGTGCAAAACAGAGCATACTGCTAACTCTGGCTCCAACATTTTAGGCAGGTCCTGGCGTCTCCAGTCCTTTGTCTCACGTGTTGCTCCAGTTGCCCGATGTCACTTTGCTGCTGTCCTGTTTGCAACTCTGGTTTTGCAGCAGGCTGCATAACGTGACCTCTGAGGGGGTAAAATGACATTTTAGTACAGAATTCTAATGTCATGCAATTCTGCTGTGGGAAGTAGGGCCAATGTATGACCTTTAGGTCAATGGCATTGCAAGGGTATTAACTCTGGTAGAGATGGTTTCTCCATGCAGGCCGATCCCCAGAGCACCTGAGTATCTGTCTCTTCTGACTGTGGGAGATTACAGTATCTGCATTAGAGACGGGATAATGAGTCACATTTGACTATCCTTGTGGCTTGTATATATACTTAGGAATTTTCTAGGGTGCTGGGTCGCACCCTGTGCCCTTCCCCTGACCTAGAGTAACATCTGAGAAAGATTTGAAGCAACTCCTAACACTGGGATTCACTAGGACCACGTTTATTTTTTATTAACCAACTCGACATCAGCGGTCGGATAGCTCAATAAGTTAAGCACTTACTCCTGTGACTTCTTTCAACATGGGGGTGTCCCTAAAGCAAACTGATACCAAAACAACATACACTGAACTGCTCCTTTTAAGTGTAAGGCAAATTGCTCAGTGTTGGTAGAATTAAAGGCCAATTGAGATGGTTTTAAGTTTAATTTAGAGAGGCACCACAAAAATGCATCCAATTAGTTATGAGCCCCACTGCTTATTTGCTACCACACCAAGAGTGCACCTGCAGGATGCAGGTAATCACCTGCACACCTGAGAGATAACACTTGTGTGATGTTTATTGAGTAATTTAGAAATCTCCAGGAAAAATAATCTCCCTCTAAACATGCACCCACTGACCTGTTCCAGTAGATGTAATGTGCTGAATATGAGTGACCCCCTGGGGAACCTCTTCTTCTCCTTATATAAGTAAATCAGGAGGGAATGACCTCTCCACGGAAACCCTCTGGGGTAAAAAACCCTGACCGCCTCAATAGATGTTCGTCTTCTATGTTGCACCAGACGGGGCGATTTTCCGTTGCATTTCCAGGTGACTGAATGCAAATACAACAAGGAGGTAAGAAAAGAAAAGATTATAGAACAGTAGATTCGGAAGTAAAAATAGAGGTGAAATAATCTGGCTAGTGATAAGGAAATAATTACCCTGTGGAAAAGGAAATGTGCAATGAAGTGTTCAGAATTACGGGAATACGAATTCCTTCTGAATGGCAGAAATATAGAAGAAAGAAGGTTTAAAGTATTGGGATACTGAAATGTTGTAGTATGTTCAATCTATTGAGAATAGGAATCTTCAATACCTGAGAGACAGAATTCAATCGAAAAGAAATTTCATGTGACCCTTGTGATGGGAGTTCCGGAATCGACTGAGTCGGAAAAGAAAAGAAAAGACGTGGTAAGAATAAACAGTGCTTGCTAAGGCGTAGGAATGGAACGGAACATTAGAAAAAGATACCTGATAAGCAGGTTTCAATCATGAGAGAAGTTGGATATGGTTCCGGGTAAACACGCCAGGGAACATCTGAAGAAACTGGACTGAATACGCGGGCACCAAGCTTTCAGAGCGGATTGGAGGTAAGCGATCCTGGATGGCAGGAAAAGGATCAGGTCGGAGTCGACTGCTGTCTCGAAAAGAACGGGTGTGATGAGGCTGAGCCCCTATCCAAGGGGAACGCTGCAAACACTTCTAACGCACAAAGACAGAGGAGTGTTAGAGTAGCACAATAAGAATGTAGCAAGTGGTAAAGCCTAGAGGCGAACTTACGGAGCGCTAGCTGATAGGAGTAGCAACGCACTCGAGCATTGTGCCTGTCGTCAGATAACCAGAACCTTGCTGAGGGGGCGGAGTCATGATTACAGGCATCTGCCGTAAGGCTGGAATGCCACGATCTGCCGACGCCGCCATCTTGGGAGAAACAGTGGCTGCAATCCGTGCCTGGGACCATCGGTGCCACAACAACCATCTCCTTCTGTGAGACATGACAGTATGCCCCCTCCAAAGGGCTGAGGTACCCAGTTTACCGGGATGAGAATGATAAAATTGGTGAACCAGCTGAGGCGCATGAACATCAGACGCCGGTTCCCAAGATCTTTCAGTGGGCGTATACCCACGCCAATCCACCAAGTACTGGAGACGCCCCTGATGATAACGGGAATCACAAATCCCAGCCACCTCAAACTCGGGACCAGAAGGAGTCGAAACAGGTGGAGGGTGAACAGGCAAACGGCGAGAAAAACGATCCACCACATCTTTCTTGAGTTGGGAAACATGAAACACGGGGTGGATTTGAGACCAAGAAGGAGCAAGTCGCAGGCGATAGGCAGCTTCGCCCAATCTTACAAGCATAGGAAACGGACCAAAGTACCTCGGGGAGAGTTTTGAAGGTATCAGATGTCGAGGGAGATATCGGGAGGCCAACCACACCTTGCCGCCCGGGACAAACACTGGGGCCGGAGTGCGATGAAGATCAGCAAAACGTTTAACCCGTTCCTGAGCGTCCTGAAGAGAAGTTAGGGCCTTCCGATGCCCCAGTTGAATATCCTGCAACAGCCCAGCGACATCCGGAAATGAAGAAGCAGATGACACCCCCACAGGAAAGCAGGTAGGATGAAACCCATAGGAACAGAAAAAAAGACTGGATCCCAGCGAAGCCTGACGGGCATTGTTATATGCAAATTCTGCCAAGGACAACAACTCCATCCAATTGTCCTGAGATGCCGAAACAAAGCACCTGAGATAGCCTTCAAGAGCCTGGTTCAAGCGCTCCGTTTGGCCATTAGTTTGAGGATGAAAACCCGAACTAAGAGCACGGGAAATGCCAAGAATCTTGCAAAGCTGTTGCCAATACCTGGACGTATACTGGGGACCCCTATCCGAAACAATAGTATCAGGTAGCCATGAACAGAAAAAATGTGTGTGATAAAGATCCTTGCCATCTGAGCAGAGGTAGGTACCTTAGGCAAGGCCACGAAGTGAGCCATCTTCGTGAAGTAATCAATAGTGACCATAAACGTCGTACATCCGGCAGAATTAGGAAGATCCACAACAAAATCTGTAGAAATAAACTGCCAGGGACGCACCGGAACGGGCATCCTCGTGAGTAAGCCCAAGGGAGGAACCAGAGGCGCCTTCGACTGCAAACAGATAGTACAGGCAGCCACATATTCCTGCACATCTGCCACCAGATTCGGCCACCAAAAATGCTGTCGGACCAGTTCCACAGTATTACTGACCCCCCGATGTCCGACCACAAGCGAATCGTGACACATTTGAAGAACAACCTTCTGGAGGTCGACAGTAGGAATAAACAGTTTCCGATTCCGATAACCACAACCTTGATTGATCATGAGTCCCAGGGCCTGAAAGGCGGTAAGGTCCGCATTTTGCATCACCAACATGGCATCGGCAACGGACTGGAGAAAACTGGAAACCACATGTACAAAGCGAGCTTTAGGAAACAAAGGTTCAGCACGGAATTGAGCCCACTGAGTGGATTCCTTCCTAGAAAGGGCGTCAGCCTTTAAGTTACTCTTGCCGGGAATGAAGGTGAACACAATCTCATACAGAGAAAAAAAATGGCCCCAGCGGGCTTGTCTGCTATTCCGGGTTTGAGCATACTGAAGGGCCCGAAGATTGTGGTTGTCCGTCCGAACTTCAACAGCAAATTTGGCTCCCAGCAGTAAATGTCGCCACTCCTCAAAGGCCCGTTTGATGGCAAGCAACTCCTTCTCCAGGACCGTATAGTTCAGTTCCGATGGAGAAAGGGTTTTAGACATATAGGCGACGGGACACTCCACCCCCTGTTCATCTTCCTGAAGAAGGATAGCACTGAGAGCGAAATGGGAGGCATCCGACTCCACAATGAACTTCTTTCCTTGATCCAGAGAGCGAAGAATGGGGCCCGTCATGAAGATTTTTTTAAGGAGATGAAAGCTTCAGCAGCAGTACTGGACCAATGAAAGGGAACCCCTTTTTTGAGGAGAGTAGTTAATGCAAAATAACCTCAGAAAATCTGGGAATAAAAGGTCGATAAAAATTGGCAAAACCCAGGAAGCGTTGAATATCCTTAACACAATTCGGAGGGGCCCAATCCCGGATTGCGGAGACCTTCCCGGGGTCCATGGAGACACCCTGAGCTGAAAGGATGTACCCCAAATAGGCAACACTGTCTTGGTGAAATTCACATTTGTCCAGCTTACAGAACAAGTGATTGTCACAAAGGCGCTGCAATACCTCAGTGACATGGCCAACATGTGCGGTCGGTGTAGAAGAAAAAACCAAAATATCATCCAGATAGACAATAACCGAATGAAGCAGAATGTCAGAAAAAAGATGGTCCATGAAACGCTGGAAGACAGCAGGAGCGTTGGACAACCCAAAGGGCATTACGCGATACTCATAATGCCCAAAGGGCGTCCGGAAAGCCGTCTTCCATTCATCCCCCGACTTAATACGGATGAGATGGTAGGCCCCTCGCAGATCCAACTTAGTGAAAATCTTCACTCCCTTAATAGCCTCAAGGATGTCAGCGATCAAAGGCATAGGATAGCGATCAGGGACAGTAATCTTATTCAAACGCGAAAGTCAATACAGGGGCGGAGTTCCGCAGTGTCCTTTTTGGGAATAAAAAACAAGGACGCCCCTGCAGGGGAAGTGGATTCCGCAATGAGGCCATTGTGCAAATTCTTACGCAGGTACTCCCTTGGAACCTCCTTTTCCCTTGCGGAAAGTACATACATGCAACCAAAAGGGATAGGATGTTCCGGAAGCAACTCGATGGCACAGTCATCTCTACGATGGGGCGGCAGTTCAACATGTTCAGCATCGGAGAATACCTTATGAAAGGAGTGATAAGGCCCAGGAATCCCCTGGATCAGATTAAGCACCGTCATCTTTGAACGTTCACCTGAGTGAGTGGAGGAAGACTGAAAGCCCTGTGTACCCCGAGTAAAACAATGGGCTTGACAATGGACAGAACCTAGAAAAAATGTCCCAGCTGACCAATTTATGTATGGGTTGTGAACCCGGAGCCAAGGCAATCCTAATATCACGGGATAATGTGCAGTCCGGATAACGTCCAAGATGATGACCTCCTCGTGCGAAGCAATGGACATCCGAATGGGAACCGTCTGTTCTTTAATGGGTCCCGAGACCAATGGACTCCCATCAACGGACTCCACAGGAATGGAGATAGCCTTAGAAGTACGAGGAACCCCATATTTGGCAGTGCAAATATCATCAACGAAATTTCCTGCGGCCTCGCTATCCACCAAAGCTGGAACTTCAACCAAACCCAATGAATCACACGAAAAAATGACCTTAAGAACCAGCATGGGGGCATCAGGGACGTCCATGATGTGGGGTGATACACATGAAGAAGGGGAACCGCTCATTGATTCCCTAACCGTGGTTCCCCTGACGGTCGGGTACGAGCATTTCCCTGCTTCCGAGAGAGAATGATAGGACAAGTTGGAAGAGCATGCTCTTTGGAACCGCTATACATACATAACCCCAAAGTGCGACGTCGGGTCCGCTCCTCAGAGGACAAAGGACCACGGGTCGCACCTATCTGCATAGGTTCATCAGGGGCTGCACCCTTGGGGGAGACAGTAGAATAATCAGGCAGAGTCCTGAAACCCTTCTGTCGCCGCCTCTCCTGACATCTCTCCAAAATTCGATAGTCCATTTGCATAACCATCGAGATCAATTCCGCCAAATTAGGAGAGCGAGGAACTCTAGAGACCTCATCCTTCAATTCCTCATTCAAGCCACGTCTGAATAGAGTTATTAAGGCGTCATCCGCCCACGAAGTACCTGCCGCCAATTGTTTGAAGCGAGTAATATACGCCAACAGATCAAGGGAACCTTGACGGAAATCCAATAGCTGTTCTTGAGTTGACACCGGGATTTCCTGCCTCCCAAACATGGTCTTAAGACTATTAATAAAGGCAGGGTAAGAATCAAGAATTGGATTGTTGGACGTGACCAACGGAGTAGCCCAGGCTAGAGCAGGACCCATGAGTTGTGCAATCATGTGACCCACCTTATCCCTATCATTATGAAAAAATGCAGATTTAAAAGTAAATTGCACCGTGCAGGACTCCAGAAACTCCTTCAAATTATGAGGATCCCCATCAAAACGTCCCCCAGGCAAAGGCCCAGGAGGAAGTTCCGAGCAGCTAGTAACCCTCCCCATGAATTGCCGTAAAACGGCATTCTCCTGTTTAAGAGCTTGAACCTCGGCCGTCAAAGACTGTACTGCCACCAACAGCTGTTGCTGCTGAGCCGGATCCATGTCAACAGGAGCAAAAAAAAGGGGGGGAATATAATTCCCAAAAAAATACTGTAAAGTCTGTAATATCGATTCTATTAATCTTTTTTGGGCGTTGCTAACTGTGATATTTATTCAGTAATTTAGAAATCTCCAGGAAAAATAATCTCCCTCTAAACATGCACCCACTGACCTGTTCCAGTAGATGTAATGTGCTGAATATGAGTGACCCCCTGGGGAACCTCTTGTTCTCCTTATATAAGTAAATCAGGAGGGAATGAGCTCTCCAGGGAAACCCTCTGGGGTAAAAAACCCTGACCGCCTCAGTAGATGTTTGTCTTCTATGTTGCACCTGATGGGGCGAGTTTCCGTTGCAGTTCCAGGTGACTGAATGCAAATACAACAAGGAGGTAAGAAAATAAAAGATTATAGAACAGTAGATTCAGAAGTAAAAATAGAGGTGAAATAATCTGGCTAGTGATAAGGAAATAATTACCCTGTGGAAAAGGAAATGTGCAATGAAGTGTTCAGAATTACGGGAATACGAATTCCTTCTGAATGGCAGAAATATAGAAGAAAGAAGGTTTAAAGTATTGGGATACTGAAATGTTGTAGGATGTCAATCTATTGAGAATAGGAATCTTCAATACCTGAGAGACAGAATTCAAAAGAAAAGAAATTTCATGTGACCTTTGTGATGGGAGTTCCGGAATCAACTGAGTCGGAAAAAGAAAAGAAAAGATGTGGTAAGAATAAACAGTGCTTGCTAAGGCGTTGGAATGGAATGGAACGTTAGAAAAAGATACCTGATAAGCAGGTTTCAATCGTGAGAGAAGTCGGATATGGTTCCGGGTAAACACGCCAGGGAACATCTGAAGAAACTGGACTGAATACGCGGGCACCAAGCTTTCAGAGCAGATTGGAGGTAAGCGATCCCGGATGGCAGGAAAAGGATCAGGTCGGAGTCGACTGCTGTCTCGAAAAGAACGGGTGTGATGAGGCCGAGCCCCTATCCAAGGGGAACGCTGCAAAAACTCCTAACACACAAAGACAGAGGAGTGTTAGAGTAGCACAATAAGAATGTAGCAAGTGGTAAAGCCTAGAGGCGAACTTACGGAGCGCTGGCTGATAGGAGTAGCAACGCACTCGAGCGTTGTACCTGTCGTCAGATAACCGGAACCTTGCTGAGGGGGCGGAGTCATGATTACTGCTGTAAGGCTGGAATGCCACGATCTGCCGGCGCCGCCATCTTGGGAGAAACAATGGCTGCAATCCGTGCCTGGGACCATCAGTGCCACAACGACCATCTCCTTCTGTGAGACATGACAACTTGATACATTGTGCCTCTGCATCTGTTCCACCCAAAAACCTTTTTTTTTTTTTTTACAAATGTCAATGCAACAGGAGATGCAGAATGCCCCAGTTTAAAATGAAACTTCATTTCTAAAAGTGTGAAGAGTGTGAAGAGGCCTGAATCTCAAAAAAATATACATCTTTTAACAGAGAACAAAGAATATGTTACAGACATGTTAATTTGATAAAATTCCAGCAGAAACATGTTGTCAAGTGTTTTCAATGGCACACTAATGCATCTCCTATTGTACATCAAATGCAGGAAAGGAATCCTAATTCCTCCAGAGTCTGTGTATGTAATATTTTATTTCTGCAACAACTGTCAGATTATTTTGCAAAGCTCACAACATTATTGTTGACTTAAATAATATTCTACAGTATGTTATGTAGAAAATGAGTGACTCACTTTTGTTGGTATGAATAACGTTGGCGCTTGATTCAGTCTAAAAATGTGCTGAATACAAGTTGACCTGGGTTTCATCCCAGCGCAAAATAGCCCTCTGACCATTTGGCATGTTCCAGAAATACAATGCACAGTTTATTTATAGATGAACATCTGATGGTAATAATGTATCTCTTTTATTGCCAACTTCATACATTTTCATTAAGCTTAATATAACGTATTGAAGTATCAATGCTCATAAACCCATTATGTGCATTGGTCTCATGCAGTGAGAAAAAAATAAAAAACTCATCTTATTTGAAGTCAATCAAACTCTGAAGCCATTTGATAATTTTGTTTTGTCAGGTGTAGAAACGCAGTCCAACATGTGACTGCAGGGCATGATGCAAATATTTCCTTTTAAATAGAGAAACAAAAGATTCCCATACTTCTGTAGCCATATGCTGTAGAGAAATAACAAAGGGTTCACTGTGGAACTAAGAGACCACCCTTTGTTCTGACACCAGATTTGCATTGCCTATGATTTTTAATAAACACACGATAAAAATCCATAACCTTTCCAAACCATATGCCAAATAGAATTGTTTTATATCCAAGCATGTGTAGGCAAGCACGGATCAAATAATATTGAATCTTTCAATACATTAGCATACATATGTCATCAATGATTAAATAAAAAAAACAAATCACTGTCACAATCATTAGGAGTCATTTGTTGCCCCCACTATTGTCTGATCACAGGTAAAGAAATTATGATCATCCAATGAAGATTGGGGATGCATATTCAAAGGAAGTGTCTGGCAGTTGAGTAAAGCAATGGATGGATCAGGCCAATCAAACAGTGTGAGATTATTGTGACAAAGTTAGGAATATTTTCAATCTTTAAAAAGGCAGGAAGAGAAAATGAGGGGATTCTGACACCGGGAAGAGCTGCAGAAAAAAACACCACCTGCTCCTACTGGAGGGATTAACAAGATACACCAATTTAAGGGCTGCAGAAGGGAAGGCTCCTGCTCAGGTGTATGATTCCTGTCCACAAGGGAACTAGCTTCCTAACTGACCGTTCCTCCAAAACCATTCTGGGCCCTTTCTCCTCCCCTACTTCCTCTTCATGCTGTGACGTCCCCCACATCTCCATTCTTTCGCCCTGGCTTTTTAACATGCACTTTTCTCTGCTGGAATGCCTCATTTCCCCCTTCTCCCCCAATTTCCAGTTCTACGCTGATGATTCAAAACTCTTCTTCAAAGCTCCTATAGAAGCCCCTGCACCTTCCTTCATTCCTGACTGCCATCCAGGCCTGGTGGATTGCTAATAATCTCTGCCTCAATGCCAGCAAAACACAGATTCTCCCTGTTGGTTTCTCTGCACCCTACGTCTTTCCTTCAGTCTGGGCTTCCTCCATGTGCTCCCCTACAGCCCCATCCTCTGAAGCCAGGAATCTCTGAGTCATCTTTGATTCCTCCCTTTCCTTCATCCCTCATATTCAGGAAATTGTCAAGCGGTCCTAATTTCAGCTTATCCTTCTCAAAGGAACTAAACACTTTGAAGTGGGAGAATGGAAGACCAGGCTCCCGTCCTTCACCTCTCGCGCTTGGCCTAGAGGGTCACGACCCAGACACCCGCCACGAGAAGAGTTTGTCCATTTACCAGATGACCAAATACCCTGGTATAGGAACATACGGATGTGTCCATCTGCCTGCCCAACAGCCCGCACTGGCCATGCCGACACCTGCGGCACGGACCAACTAGACTAAAATCTACACGTCGTTAGAGATGCCATGACGACCTAGACAACGGGAAGCACATCTGTACAAATATACACATTGGACATTCCCACACCGATCTACACGAAGAATATACTCAGTGCTATGACGTAGGCGACAGGCATATTCACGGACGTGCATCTTTATTATTTTTACATAGGCTTTCAGAATGCAGAAACGCAAGACGCGTCATGAACTCATCTACAAAGCTTGCTCACGCTTCTCTTGAAACCAGTTACCACCATAAGAAATATAATGAAGACACGATACTGGTCATGGAACTATATGCTACTATAACTTAAAGCACCCATGCACCAACCGGACCACTTATGCACCAGGCCCAAGTAGGCCTCAAACAAGAGCTCCCGTGGACATTAACAAAGCAAGAGTCTGGTTGCTGATCCTGCAGAAGGGGCCCGGTGAAACAACCAGCCAAGGTCGCGATGTTGCAAACCCACATTCCAAGAACAAAGCATCAAAGGCACGATGTTGCAACCTCGCACTCCGCGCACCAACGTTAAAGGTCACACCTGCAAATTAAACCAGACACACAGTGGAAAAGCAATATTAATTGTGCAGAATTCTGCCTCAAACACGGTCCCTCCCCACATGACCAAGCCGAACCTGACGAGATGCCAAACCCAGGAGAGAAAAGGCGTCTGGATCCCTCGCTACGAGACACAGGCAGATACACTTGAAAGGCTCAATGGACATCTGCGACAGTGGGAGCGGTCAGCCTTCCAACTATGAATAAATCCTCACATTGTCTGCACGTACCCATATTGAAACATTGTTGCAATCGCAGGTACACCGAGAGCTGGGAACAACGGTGGTCCCAGGCTGGGAAGCTCACGGGTGCACCAATCAGAACATGGGGCTCTTATCTCAGACGTCAGTAATATTAACCAATCCTCAGGAGTCTTCATGTAACAATTTTCATGTATCTAATTGTATGGACAACCCAGATATATCACCTGACTACCCTTTGTCCACTAACATTGTCCTCTATATGTGTGCTATACTAACCCTACCACTCGAGCAACCAATTAAGAGTGGCAATAGGTTTTTTGTTAACTTTCTGAAGTGACGCAAATAGCGCGTCATAATGCAGTAAAAAGGGCCTGCGAGCCCCACGATTGTGTGTGTGTCAGGACGGACGCGTACGCTCCTTGACCCATCCCTGCCGTTTTTGTCTAATAAACAGCAGAGTCACCTTGCTCCTTGTGTGTGTCTCATACTCTGTCTCAACTGGGATATACGGGAGGAGTTGGGGCCTCCCTGCCTGGCGGTCCGCGGACGGCCCGGCCGACCCCGGCAGAATTTCCCCCCGACAAGTTGGAGGCACCGCTGAGATCTGATTAAGATCAACTTTTTATTTTTTACTTCGACCTTCTATTTTTACTTTTTCCAGGCACTCCCGTTGCGAGGAGGCCTGGCGGCGCGGACCCCTCTGCCGTTGCCCCCTTCTGAGGACTACAGGACCATCGCGGAGCTGCAAGAAGACCGGACAGCGCAATCCGGATATTGGCCCTCGGGAGCCGGTTGAGAAGTATCCCGCCCGCGGTTGGCAAGTGTCCAGACGTGGTCCAGACGAGGGGAGGTGGCGAGCCGCTTGGAGGGGTGCACGCAGTCGAGCGGCCCTGCATCGAGAGAACTTGGTGAGCATGACACGCACAACAAGCAATGCGAAATTGTGAGGGAGGGGGGAGGAAGTGAATGAGGGAGGTGTTGTACAGATGCGCGGCAAAGGTCTAACAACTTAGTGTTGCCAATGGAATGAATGGTAGCGAAAGGAGTGCGAGAGCAGTCGGCTACGTTACGCGGAAGAGGGAGGGCGGAGCACGAAAACATCACGTGCGGCCGCTCGTAAGGCACTGATTGGCCTAAGTCGTGACTACGTGTAAGGGTGGGGGTGTGTGTGGTTTCCTACGATTTGGCATTTATTGATCAATGAGTAGACGAGGATCCCTATTGTTCGAGCAAGAAACTCGATAGGTAGATGACGATTCCCTGTAGGCGGTGGCTAGTTAACTAAGTTGCCCAATACGGAAGATAATTGGCTGGTTAAGCCCTCCTGTTGAGGGGCGTATCACACGCGAGGCGACGCAGCGTGCGCAGTCCGATTATATTATTGATTTGATTACCTTGTTCCAGGAGTGACAGGAAGACAGCTGTAGGGTTAGCGGGGGTAGGTTGCAAGTGTATTTTGAACTTAAAAGAACATAATAAGAATGTACCAGTAGCTCGAAGAGATCGGTGACGTCACCAGTAGGGATTTAATAGGATAGCGCGAACACAAGGAAGTTTGGTTTTGGGAGTGGTGGGGAAGAGAAATGTGATAAGGGAGCGGGCGCGGAGATAAACGATAAACAAGTGGATCGGGAAAAGGAGAAGGGGAAAGGGGCGTGGCTGCGCACGGAGAACGCCGGCCACGGCAAGTGTAACAGGGGGAGGAGAAAGGGGAAACAGGACGACTGTATAAGAGCGTCGTAAAGGGTACGCAGCCGCAGGGGGCTGTGTGCGCTTCGGCCGCAGGGGGCCGTAAGGGTGTAGTAACAGAAGGGAATCGACAAATGTAAAACCATACATAACGGATTGTCGTAAGTCCCCATACTTACGGGGCCAGGTAAACAATATAAGGTTGTATATTGTAAACTACTAGTGAAGGGAAGGATAACAAGTGGAGCGTCACTATGTCATACGGGACAGGGTCGGGAGGGTGGGGGAACACCCTCACTACACCATTACAACACATATGCACCACACTGCCACCCCATAGGGAGAAATTAATTAAGTACAGTATAGAGTGGACCCAGGGGACGGATAACAAAATGTTAACACCATGGCCGCCTAATGGGAGTTTCGATCCATATGCCCAACATTCACTGCTAAACCATCTGCACAATACATACAAGGGGAAGAAGTTGGCAAACCATGTGGAGGTGTTTAACTTATGGAGGATGTTCCAGGGGTCCCGACCGGGACCAAATGGAATGTTCACTATGGGGGAAACACCGGAAGAAAAGGAGATTAAGAAAGAAGGAGAGGATGGGAAACAGGGGCGTGAAAGCACAAAGAATACGGGGAACGGAGGAGAGGGAGGAGAAAAGATTGTTAAATCAGACGACATAAAAAAGGAACCAAACAACGAGATACCCATAACACCGTGAGTGAAAACGGAGGGAGGAGGGTTGTACCCTTTAAGAGAATTAGGAGAAATAGAAGGACAGTTAAGGGCGGCTGAAGGATACTCGAACCCGGCATACAGCCCTCCACCATATGTGGCTCATAGGAAAATGGCAGTGGGGGAGGGGAGGATTGGAGAAGAGCAGACTGTAGAGATAGGACATGATGAGTGGGTAGCTGCACAGATATTATTAAAATTACGAGGTTCACTAACTGAAGAAGAGAGGGAGGTAGTAAAGAGAACAGACGAGGATAGTGCAAGAGAGAGTGAAATGAGGGGGGAGGAGCTATTACGGCAAAAGGAAGAGATTTTAGAGGAAAGATTAGCAAAGCTAAGGGATGAGCAGAATGAACTGATCAAACAGCTTGAGAGGGAGGAAAAAGAGAGAGTGAGGAAAAGGAAAGAAGGTAAGAACGAATTGGAAAAATTAAGGGAACAAAATGAGGAGCAAAGGAGAGAAGCTGAAAGGGTAAAAGCAGCAGCAGACAGGGTATCAAGAGTAGTGTTGAGAGAGAAGAAGAAGGAAGAAGAAGAAAGAGAAAAGGAAATGGCAATATGGAAGAGGAGGGTACTATCAGAGACAGCTAAGAAATATGAAGAGGGGAAAATGATAGAAAGTATAGTAGAGAGAGAAAGAGTGAAATGGGAAAGGAAGAAAGAGGATGAAAGAATATTGGAACAGATGAGCAACGAAGTGATGGAGGAATTGAAAAGGAAGAGGGAGGAAAATAGTAGGGAGATGGAGGAGAAAAGTGAAGGAGAAAGAGAAGGGAGGAGTAGGGAGAGTGAAAGATGGGGGGATGTATATAGAAGTAGAGAAGTAGCAACAACATCAGCACTAGGGGGAGCGGTTGATAACAAAGGAAAAGGAGAAATAGACCTAATAGACTTAGAGACAGTAACAATAAAAGGGAAAAAGGCAGAGTGGGGGGTGCCATTTATGAATGATTTTTGCAGTGAGGAGGAAGAAGGAGTGGAGAGAGAAGGAAGAAAGAGTGAAAGGGAAAGCTTAGATAAGCTAGACCTCACTCGAACAAACATAGACTCACCATGGATCAGTAGGAGAAGGGAGGACTTGGAGAGAAGTGAGGAGGGAGTGAAAGGACTAGTGGAAAGACAAACCCATGAAAACACACCATCCCCATCTCCATCACGCCCTCCCCCATCGCACCCTACATGCTCAACCACCGCACGCTCGCTGCGCAGAATAAAGCTTGCGCCCTTCATGGACGAACTGACACCCTATGCATGTCGGCTTAGAGACCTCCCTAGTCGCAGGCAAGACAGACAAATAAACACGCCCACATTAACTACAGGAAATGACGAAAGGGGAAAGGATGGAGAAGGAGTTAGGAGCAGGGGTAATAAGGACGGAATTGAAGAGGTAAAGGAACCGGAAGAAGAGGAGGGGTGTGAAGACTCGATATTGTGGAACATAAAGGGTGACACAAGACACAACTTAATGCCACTGTTGGAGAGAGGAGGGGTTAGACCACAGTACGTCCCTTGGAAGCATACGGATAAGGAAAATATAAAATGTAGGCTCCCATCACTAAGTGGAGGTGCGGGTAAGTGGATATATGAAATGGAAAAACAAACCGCAGGACAGAAACTAGCAGTAGGAGATGTAAAGGGCCTGTTAATATCAATATTAGGGGATAGAGCGGATGACATTTGGAAGAGAGCGGGATTCCATGGGGTAACAATAACAAACACATCGCATGATGGGGCACCATTTGCAAACTGCAGACATGCGCTATGGCAGGCACTGAGAGTACAGTACCCAGACACATCAGACAAAGGAGCAATTACTTCCCGTAAGATGCGTGAGAATGAGGATCCTGTTGATTATATCCAGGATATCCAAGAGAAGTGGCGCATGGAAACTAGAGAACAATGGGACAAAACACCAGCCATATTTTATCATATACTAGTACAAGGACTCCCAGAAGGAGTTCAGAAACAACTAAAGAAAGTAGTGGGAATGGAAGCAAAACCATGGCCAGAAATACAACTGACTATAGTACATCACTGCAGGACATGGCAAGGAAAAATGAAACAAAAAGAAGAGGACAGGAAAACAGAAGAGGCTAAACTAGTACAGAAAAAACTTACTAAATACACAATGGAAGGGGCACTAATAACTACGCCCACACCAATGGCCCAAAGCCCCATACAAGTAGTGGCTGCACAAGATCCTGCTCAAATAGCACCTCCACAGACTATAACACAACAAGTCCCAGTCCCGCCACTGCAATTACACGCACCAAACATGGGAGGAGGGTACCCAATGCAAGGAGCTGGGTATTATAGTTATAATAGGGGGAGAGGAGGATTTATGAGAGGGAGAGGATACGGATATAATGCCCAACAGCAGGTGGGAGGACTTAGACATTCCTACCCCACAGGGCAACCAGTATACCAGGACAACACAGGGAGCTTCCCATGGCAAAGCAGGGAACCACCCGTGTGTTGGAGTTGTGGGTTATTAGGACACATGTCACGTACGTGTAGGGTCAGGCCAGGAACACCAGCATGGAATGAACAAGCACAACCTAGGACCTCACAAGAACAGCAGGGCATACAACAACAGCAGACGTTACAACAAGGAAGTGACCCACAACAACAACAAATACCACAACAACAGCCACTGCCACAACAACAAGTAACGTTAACACAGCAACCCCAAACTCAACAAACGCAATTGGGTAGGGTGACGGTCTTGGGACACAACCCTTACACAGGGAATGGCCAATCATTGTACCCACAATAGGACAGCCCACAGACGGCCTTGGTGTGTCCCATCCTGTCAGTAACACCTAATAGTGCGGAGGAGCCACGCATAGAGGTAACGATAGGTGACAACAAATTATCATTCCTTGTTGACACCGGGGCAACCCGGTCTTGCATAAGGGAAGGTAAATTTAAGATGTCAGGCGAAGCCATGAACACCCAAGGATTTTCTGGGGCTAAAGGGTTGGTTCCCTTTACTGATAACGTTCCCTTATCTATTGGAGATTATGATCTGTCAGTTCCACTTTCATATTATAGTGCCTCACCAGTGAATATACTGGGGAGGGACATAATGAACAGGTTGAATATGACGATCTCTTTTACAGAGGATGGCATAATTTGCTCTACTCCAGGGATTAACATGCTCGCAGCACAACAGATTATGCAAGCATACTGTGGACAGACAGCGATTAGGGCGGAGCCAGTAGATGGCGAGCTATTCCAGTATGGAACAGACATGGCGTTTGCATGGATGCCAGGGATAGAAGGGAAGATATGGAGGAGGCCAGCAGCCTATCTGTTCCGACCAGAAACACCTGTTAATGAACCAGAAGCAAAGGTGTTTGTAATGGACATTGAGAGCATTATTGCAACAGCTGATTATATTGCTGTACATGCCCAAGATAAAGAAGGGAGAGCATGGAGGGCAGTGATAGCACTAGCAGAAGGATGTAGGCTGACCCAGGTGTCAGATGAGGAGCTGTTCTCAGAAGAAAAGGAGGAAGGTGAAATGGTGTTCATGATGAGTGTAGGAATATGGCTAAGAGTGGCTCACAAACAAGTAGCACAGAAAATTGCAATGGCACTTGAGGCACCCGCATGCACCCCAGTCCCCTTCTTTGAGGAGGATATGTCAAGGGTGCCCAAATCATTATGGACTACTAGCCCTTATGACGTGGGATGCATAAAAAGCATAGGGGGTGTAAGGATAAAATTGAAAAAAGGTGCAATACTACCAAGAGTGAAACAGTACCCACTGTCAAGAGAGGCAGATGAGGGCATATATGAAACCATAACGCCCTTATAAACAATGGCATATTGGTCCCCTCAGAGTCACCCTGTAACACGGCTGTGTACCCAGTGCGCAAGGCTAAAGGGGGGTCTTGGCGCTTCATACAGGACCTCAGGCCCTTGAATAACATAGTGGAAGCAGAGTATCCAGTAACAGCAAACCCGGCCACAATATTGTGTGGCATTCCAGCAGAAGCATCACGGTTTACAGTGATTGACCTTAAAAATGCTTTTTTCTCAATACCATTACACCCAGACTCACAAGATTTGACAAGCTTCACTTACCGAAATACAAAGTGGAAACATACCAGATTGCCACAGGGGTATTGTGAATCACCCTCAATTTTCAATAGAGTAATACAGATGGATTTGAGTAACGTTGAAATGGAAAGCACAGTGTTACAGTATGTGGATGACATAATAATTTGCAGTACAAACGAAAGTAAATGTAGAGAGGACTCCTTAAAAATGTTGACGATATTGGCTGAAAAAGGGTACAAGGTAGACATGAATAAGATACAATACTGTCAGGAACAGGTACTTTACATTGGCCAACTGATATACCAACATGGAAGAAAGATTGCACCACAAGGAGCACAGGCCATTTCAAGCACCCCAATGCCACAGACTGTGAGAGAACTGCAGCAATTTCTGGGGCTGTGCAACTACTGTAGAGCATGGGTATTTGATTACAGTTCATACATAGGACCCCTGCTTGAGGGTTTGAGAGAAGCAAATAAAGGGGAGAAAAAGTTGAGGTGGACTATGGAAATGAGGGAGGCCTTTGATGAATTGAAAGACGCAATTTCAACTGCTCCGGTACTGGCATCCCCAGACTATGAGCGACGATTCTTTATATTTTCACATTGCGACTCAGCAGTGATGAAGGCAGTATTGGCCCAGAAAACGAGCATGGGCTATAAACCAGCAGCATTTTACAGCGGTCATTTAGACCCTGTGATGTTAGGCCACTTCCCTTGCAAACAAGGTCTCGCTGCAGCTGCTTTTGCAGTGGAAAAAGCATCAGCAATAACCATGGGGTGTCCGACTACACTGTTTGTGGAACATGCACTATTTGCAATATTGAATAAACCCACACTAACAATGCAAAGGGCATCAGGTTATGAGATCATCTTGTCTAGAGCTGAACTAGCAATTGTTAGATGTAGCACGGTTAACCCTGCAAGGTTCCTAGCAGAAGTAATTGAGGAGGGAGATTATGCCCATGACTGCACCCAAATAACTGAAATGTACTCGGGTACTAGAAAAGTTGAAGAAAACGCACTAGAGGGAGGTGAGCTTTTGTTTATTGATGGGTCATCAACTATTGATCAAGGAGATGGGATAAGGAGGACTGGGGCAGCAGTGGTTAAAATGATGGAGGCGCCGGTGTGTGTGGCTATGAAATGTGTACAATTACCACAGCATTATTCTGCTCAAGCCGCGGAACTGGTTGCACTAATATTGGCATTGAAGGAAAGTTTTGACAAACGAGTAACCATATATTCCGACAGTGCATATGTTACATCCACTGTCCACTCAGGGCTATCAAAATGGAGAAGAAGAGGGTTTAGGAGAGCTGATGGCACTCCAGTGCAACATGCCCTCTTATTGGCTGAACTAATTGAAGTAATAAACGACCCCCAAGAACTAGCCCTAGTAAAATGCACCGCACACACCAATGGAGAAGATCACGTCTCAAAAGGGAATGCAGCAGCAGACGCACATGCGAAATATGCTGCATACTTTGGTGAGATATGGAACCCCACAGACTCACAGAGAGGGAGAGGGAGGGGAATGGCTAGGGAGATGTTGATAAGAGAAGGGTACACCCATCTTCCAGCCACACAGATTATGGAGCTACAAGCGGCTGCACCAATGGCCGAAAAAGAAATATGGGTAAAAAGAGGATGTACAATGTCACCAACCGACGCATTATGGCGCCAGAGTGGCACTGGGAAAGTTGTAATACCGTTGGCACTTTTAAACACCGCCCTGAGCCAATTACATCACCCAGCCCATACAGGCAAGGAAATAATTGCAGCACGAATTAGAGAAGATCGGTTCTGTCCTGAGTTAAATTCTCATGTGTCAAATTTTATCAGCAGTTGTCTTACATGTCAGCAGTTTACGGCCGGTCATACCCTAAAGGTGATAAGAGGTACCATACCCCGGCCAGAGGGACCTTTTCGGCACCTTCACATTGACTATGTTGATATGATCAACATATGTCAAGGTAATAGGTATATGATTGTAGTAGTGTGTCCATTCTCTAGATGGATTGAAGCAGGGCCCTGTTCACACCCAGATGCATTTAGAGCAGCCAAATTCCTAGTAAGGGAGGTCTTCCCCAGGTGGGGAGTGTGCGAGGTGTTAAGGTCAGACAACGGCCCACATTTTGCAAACGAAATGTTCCAACCTATTACGTCCTTGCTGAGCATAAAACATAAATTTGCATGTGCATACCACCCACAGGCTAACGGTGTATGTGAACGCCTGAATGGCCTATTGAAGGAGGCAATTGCAAAAATACAACAAACAACAAAGAAAAGCTGGTTGTATTGTCTTCCATTAGCCCTATTTGAATTGAGGAATAGGCCAGGGTCCGACCACCACCTCACCCCTCACGAGGTGGTTACTGGACGTCAAATGCGGCTTCCCCTAACGCCAACGTCAAGGGCATTCACTGACCACGAAAGTTCAGCAAGTGTGTTAGGTGATGAAATGTATCAATATGTGTCTTCTTTGATTACTAGTGTTGTGTTTGTGTCTCAGCAGCTCGAGCGCACACGGGGCGGGTCTACGAGCAATCAAGAAGAAGGCGCCAGTACCGAATTGGAAAAGGAGAACTTGTGCAAACTTGCCAAAGGTGACCACGTGCTACTTCGCAATTTCAATAGAAAGTGGAACGATAAGAGGTTCACTGGCCCCCATCTGGTAGAGGACATATCAACAAGAGCAGTAAAACTAAAAGACAAGCGTGCCTGGAACCACTTACATGATGTAAAGATCTACAAACTACAGACCCGCCCCAGCGCCAACGACAGGTCCAGTGGAAGAGCAGCAACAACATCCCCGACAGAGGAAGGAAGTTCTACCACAGACAACGACCCAATTGTTCCCTTACCGTGTCACTACCCAACTTCCCCGGAGACAATAACTGACGAAGAAAGGGGTGATCCCCATACTGCCCACCCCATGGTCACACGCTCAAGGAGTAAAAATACTTCCGCCACCTGAGCCCAAACCCCCCGCCCATTGACCCCCAAGTATAGTTATAACTGACCTGAAAGACATTGCCTCACAAATACACATGTAAACACATGAATGCTCTCTTTTTCTCTCGCACATACAGGAACTGCGTATTATTGTATTGTTAAGAAAATAGCTTACTAACAAGTTCACTGCCCAGGTGTAGATGGTACTCCCAGACGATAACTACCCAGAAGAATTGTCACACCAATTTGTATACAAAATAAAAAGGCCAACGTACCTAAAAAGGAGAAGGGTGCGTGTCTACTACACAGCATTCCTCTTGGCCATAGAATATTCCATGCCCCACCACCGCCCATACTTGCCGATCCTAAGAGACAGATCACTTAGAGTAGCGTGGGAACAGCTCTTTGCCTGGGCACTGAATGACTATTTGATAGGGAGAGCTTAAAGGAAACAAAACACTAACATTTAATAACAAGCATTTTGAGAATTTTCAGGCGGGCAACTTTAACGTCGCAAGAATACGCTGCCAGGACTGCAGCAAGGTAAGAGCAAAATGCCGGTGAGATTAGCATATGTAATAAAGGTAATAGGGATTTTGGTGATCACCGGGTTCTTGGCTGCTTCTGTATGGCAGTACAGCTATGCTATTAATTTTATTGCTGCACCTAAACCTAATATACCCCCGTCCCCTGCTGCAACAGGTGTTACGTCAGGTGATAGTAGTAACTTTGCACCCAAGCAAAATAGAGTTAAACGCAGCACATACTCAGACAATAAAGGTATTGATAATTTTATACAAGATTCAGCACACGTCACAAACAACATATGGTACCAACACATGACCCGCATTGGTAAACAGACAACTGAGGACAGCTGCTACGTTTGCTCATTAATACCATACGCCATGAGTGCTTCACGAACATTTGTTGCCACAGAAATTGATGAAAAGATAGCACAATGCATAATATACTTGGCACTGTTCCAAACGAAAGGAAGATTTCAAGGGACGGTAGTGCACATGACATGGAAAACACGAGACTCATATCCATATGAAAACAACTTCCTCAAGACCTATTTGAGTTACCACAAGACCAGTTTACATGCAGAAGCATTCAGATACATAACAAGTGGCCCTGCAAAAGGAGAAACAAAGAAAGTAACACTGCAGTATCTACCATGTGATTGGTACGCCACCGAAGTTCCGGGTAAACAAGGATGTTGGGAGAGGCCGCTGGTGACGATAACAGGAAAGGTGTATCTGGACAACAGCTGGGAGATAGGAGTGATTGGCAGCAACATGGTAACAAAAGAAACTATCTCAACTATCGAGGCCCACAATCACTGATGTTGGACGACGTGGATCAAGTATGTACCAATGCTCACGTGGGTAGAAACAGATGAAGACCCAATAACAATACTACCGCTGATTGCGCCCAAGGTATGCTACCAGCATAAAGGAGAGGTGGACGTAGGATATAACACCAATTGTGCAAGTGTGACGGAGTTACCTGAGGGGGGAGCAGGAACAGCAGTAATAATGGACCATTATTGGGCCTGTGGAGAAAAGGCATACCATACACTGCCCCCCCTGTGGAATGGTGTGTGCACAATGGTGCACGTCAATGTACCATCACTAGTGGTACCTAAGAAGCATGTTAATGTGGCGAACTTTCCCAAAGTGGATGAAGGGGACAAGAGAAAAAAGAGATCTGCACCACTTCAGGAGGAGCAAGGGAACAGGACCAACAACAATGATACTGTCCTAAATAGAAGGAAAAGACAAGGAGAGCCACTGACAGGAAATTACCTGTGGGGAAGGTCGGAAACGGAACTAACCTCCATACCGCCAGAACACAGACTATTCAGCAGAGCAGCAATGTTCTTCTCCTCAATAATACACCCGGGACTGCAGGCTTACGCAAACGCGAAATGGCTCCAAATAACTAGATGGGAACTAATGATGACCATCAATTCTACAGTAAATGGGTTTAACGCAATAAAAGAGGAGCTGCGAGCTATAAGAATGGTAGCACTCCAGAACAGATATGTATTGGACCTTCTCACAGCAATGGAAGGAGGAGTTTGTGCAAAGATAGGACAATCATGCTGCACGTTCATACCTGCCAACGATGCTGATAATGGTACACTGACTGAAGCAGTTTCACAATTGGCCCAGATGCACTCCAAAATGATGGATGAAAGTAACGGTGTAAACAAGGATAAGAGCTGGTTCTCAATATTATGGTCATGGATGCCATCCTGGCTGTCAGATGGACTGAAAATAATAGTGGGTTGTACTATTTTGGCTGGAGCTACGCTGATCATAATTAGATTTTGGAAGGCCCGGAAGGCACGCACCACTGACGAGTTGCTCGAAATGGTGGGAATGCACCCCCTGATGCCAGCAGATGACGGCCAACATACAGGTGTGATAATACAGGAGAGGGAGAAGCTGCGCACCCAAATCATCACCAACCATCTAGACCCACCATCAGTGAAGATCGAGAACCCAAGAAACCCCAGGAGTTACATAGGGAAATGGGTATACTGTACTCCTGGAGGAACCTGTGAATATATGTATTGGTCATTTGAAGATCATGTGAACCATTATGGACATCTAGGAGGAATAACTAAAATATGGCGAGTAAGAGGAGATAACGAGAAGGATATGTTTGTGGTCGACAAGTCGACCAGAGGGGGGACTGAAGTGGGAGAATGGAAGACCAGGCTCCCCTCATTCACCTCTCGCGCTTGGCCTAGAAGGTCACGACCCAGACACCCGCCACGAGAAGAGTTTGTCCATTTACCAGATGACCAAATACCCTGGTATAGGAACATACGGATGTGTCCATCTGCCTGCCCAACAGCCCGCACTGGCCATGCCGACACCTGCGGCACGGACCAACTAGACTAAAATCTACACGTCGTTAGAGATGCCATGACGACCTAGACAACGGGAAGCACATCTGTACAAATATACACATTGGACATTCCCACACCGATCTACACGAAGAATATACTCAGTGCTATGACGTAGGCGACAGGCATATTCACGGACGTGCATCTTTATTATTTTTACATAGGCTTTCAGAATGCAGAAACGCAAGACGCATCATGAACTCATCTACAAAGCTTGCTCACGCTTCTCTTGAAACCAGTTACCACCATAAGAAATATAATGAAGACACGATACTGGTCATGGAACTATATGCTACTATAACTTAAAGCACCCATGCACCAACCGGACCACTTATGCACCAGGCCCAAGTAGGCCTCAAACAAGAGCTCCCGTGGACATTAACAAAGCAAGAGTCTGGTTGCTGATCCTGCAGAAGGGGCCCGGTGAAACAACCAGCCAAGGTCGCGATGTTGCAAACCCACATTCCAAGAACAAAGCATCAAAGGCACGATGTTGCAACCTCGCACTCCGCGAACCAACGTTAAAGGTCACACCTGCAAATTAAACCAGACACACAGTGGAAAAGCAATATTAATTGTGCAGAATTCTGCCTCAAACACTGTCCCTCCCCACGTGACCAAGCCGAACCTGAGGAGATGCCAAACCCAGGAGAGAAAAGGCGTCTGGATCCCTCGCTACGAGACACAGGCAGATACACTTGAAAGGCTCAATGGACATCTGCGACAGTGGGAGCGGTCAGCCTTCCAACTATGAATAAATCCTCACATTGTCTGCACGTACCCATATTGAAACATTGTTGCAATCGCAGGTACACCGAGAGCTGGGAACAACGGTGGTCCCAGGCTGGGAAGCTCAGGGGTGCACCAATCAGAACATGGGGCTCTTATCTCAGACGTCAGTAATATTAACCAATCCTCAGGAGTCTTCATGTAACAATTTTCATGTATCTAATTGTAGGGACAACCCAGATATATCACCTGACTACCCTTTGTCCACTAACATTGTCCTCTATATGTGTGCTATACTAACCCTACCACTCGAGCAACCAATTAAGAGTGGCGATAGGTTTTTTGTTAACTTTCTGAAGTGACGCAAATAGCGCGTCATAATGCAGTAAAAAGGGCCTGCGAGCCCCACGATTGTGTGTGTGTCAGGACGGACGCGTACGCTCCTTGACCCATCCCTGCCGTTTTTGTCTAATAAACAGCAGAGTCACCTTGCTCCTTGTGTGTGTCTCATACTCTGTCTCAACTGGGATATACGGGAGGAGTTGGGGCCTCCCTGCCTGGAGGTCCGCGAACGGCCCGGCCGACCCCGGCAGAATTTCCCCCCGACAACTTCCTCACCTTCCCTCAGAGACTCAATGTTACCCGTGCTCTGGATCTCTCCAGGCTAGGCTATTGCAATAGCCTACTCCTTAATCTTTCCTTGTCGAGCCTGCTACCCCTCCAGCTAACCCAGAATAGGGCAGTGAGACGTACCCTTGGCCTCAAGCCCAGGCACCACATCTCTCCTGCCCTACAAAGCCTTCACTATCTCCCAAACCCTTTGCATCATCCACAAAGCTATCTTGGGCCAGGGTAAACTCTATCTGCAACCCTTCCTGACCAATTACTCCCCTTCTAGAAACCTTCATTCCTCTGGCACCAACTCCCTGTATGTGAAGAGGTTTGATAAACAGAGAGCTGGTGGTCGATCACTTTCCTCAGCAGGCAACTTGAGCAGGATCTCTTTAAGTCCAGAAAAAGCCTCAAGACCTTTATCTTTACCTCTTCATTCTCCTCCTCTCTTCCCTGCCAAGCATACAGTAGTGTGACTGATGTTCAGGGCCCGTATGTATCCTCTGGGCCCTGAACCCCCACATCTCTTATCCCACCCGCTGTCTATTTACTGCATTTACTTAGGCTCACTCTCTGCACGGGAGGTTGCACTTACATTCTTCTCTCATTAGCACAACACCACAGGCATTTCTCCATGAGCCCCACAGCGCCCTATCCCTTAACCCTCTCCCCTCTGCACTTGCACATTCTGAACACTCACAAGGCATAGTAGGTTCATCTCCCCTCCCTGTTAGTCTCATTATTTCTTTGTACTATTAATTCAATTATTTATTGTGCTGTAATTCATTGTCGACCTTCCCCTGTCCCCAACCTGTTGCCCTATGGGCTCTTTGAAACAGTTGTTGCTAATTGTATAAGCGCATAACAAATGACCAATAGATAAATAAATAAATAAACGAACCTGAGGATCACTGGAGGATGACTGAGAACACCCTGGGAACACATGAGGTTTTCCCCTGCCTCCATTCTTCTAAAGTCTAATCAAAACTGAGTATGATATTTCCCCTAAATGAATTATATATGCTCTCTTCAAATATGCTCTTGCTAATTCCCAGAAGGCGGTGGTTTGGGAAGGTGTTATTAAATATGTTGATCGTAATGGAAAAAAAAAACAGTGCAATCTCACTGTATATAAAATTGAGTGAGATGTAAATTCAGAGTATTTTAAAATACCTTTCTGAGTTGTGTGCAAAATAATGTAGATGCCACTTTTGTGTATTCAGTGTGGCACTTTTTAAAAATCATAATCTCATTAAATTGGACCAAAAGGTTTTTCACAAAAATAGTTTACATTCAGCTGTGATATGATGATGTCCATAGCAAGCCTAATGAAGATCTGCTTGATAATGTGTATTCTGTGAAGGACATAGCTATTTAATAAAGAATAGGAGATTAATTCAAGTTCAAAGTAGTAAATCCAATAACAACAGCGCAAATAAAGATCCCATGCAACCCCTCATTCTGAAATTGCACAGTGAAATTCATATGTGATTTGAATGGGGAAGGGTATTGCAAGACCAACCAGATCACCTTATGCCAACATGCTCTGTGTGCCCCTAGTAAAAAGGACCAGAGCAGGTGGCTCCAACTTCCCATATCTCACACTCACACATTGGAATGCCCTACCTCCGCGCTCTGAGGTGAGGCTTCCCTCATCTCTTTCGTAAAGCTATTAAAACTATTGTCTTTACATAAGGTTCAATCTATCAGCTATGAATGACTAACCCCTGACCCATTGCATAATACTGTACTAATGTATTTATGTATTGATTTGTAAATGTGTCCCACAGCTGTTACCACCTTTGTAACCACCTCTGTAACTCTGTAAATACGTTCTTGCATGTAACAGCGTCTTGACGCCCGTGGGCTGCTTGTGCGCTATATAAATGTAATACATACATAAATATATGATATTTGTTCAAAACAATCTAAAAAACATGGTCTAAGGTAGGTTGGCTGAATCAAAACGAACCCAAAATCTGCAGAATTCTAACACAAGTTATTGCAAGCATAGTTTTAAACTGCACCGACATGTTAGCAACCACAGCACCATATCTGCATGGAAAATGTGAGCCATGCAATTGCTCCTGATTCTATAAATTGCTGGTTTTGGTGGGGAAATCAAAACATTTATTGATTCATTTGTAAATGTGTCTTTTCGTTTAATTTGGATATGAGACAATTCTGTTGATATCTTGACCGACAAGTGATAGAAGTACAACTAGCATTTGTAGCATTATTCATGATGATGTAAGATATATACAAATTGACCATGGAAAGTAAGGTATGTGTGTGAGAAATAGAGAGATTCTTGCAGGCAGGTTAATGTAATTTTCTGTCAACAAGATCCATGTCCTTATGCAGCATACAGTCGGGGGACCACCTTAAATTCCTCTATTTCAATAAATTCAAGTTGTGAGTAAATCACTTGATTTTTGTGCCCAAAATTGTTGGGTAGGACTGCAAATAAGGGGTCTGGAGTCCGGAGTGCCAGAGTCCAGAGTGTCAAATTAAGGAGCAACCAAAATATTAACACATGGACCATAAGATATCTTATAGAGGTCACAGGCTTCAGTCATTCATACCTGTAAACTCTCCTGCATTATGTGGCTAACACCCTCAGTCAGATCTCTCACCCAGCAATCCTCTTGGACATCCATAGGTTTCAATAAGGCTTTCACTCGCAAAAACAAAATCCTCTTTTTCTCCAGCCATGACAATTCAAAAGGTTAACTGGTGTGGTCACGACATGTCTAACATCCCTCCTTTCTTTCACAGGCGAATACATCCATTATCAGTGATTGTGCAATGACAATAACTGTTGATTCATCAATCGCAAAATGTGTATTAGAAAGCACTATAGAAAAGTGAATAGAATAGACACAGCAGAGTCTTTTCAATGGACCATTCTGGAAAAAATCAAACACCCGAAGCGAGGAGGCAACTACCACGCCATACTCTTTACTCAAGAACAGAAGTGGATTTTTCGTTTGAATACCTGTAAACAAGGGTTGAATGAAGCAATGCAGTGGCAAGAACTGGCGGTGCTACAACATTGAACCATGATATTCCACGAATCACTACCCACTGGTAGATGTATCTGTGTGGTTAATGGGATAACATATGAAATGTTTGATGCATTTTTTCTTACTTTGTTTCTTTGCTGTATGTTCTTCTGTTCTATTCACCAATGTCTCCTTCTTCCATTCATCTCCTTCACTCATTGGTTTTTACCCTTGTTTACTCTACTTCACTTGCCCTTGTTTTGATCTATCCATCTGGCGCACTTGTGGATCCTATAGACCAGCTTTTTACTGTTTATTCCCTGGCATCACCCTTACTTCTCCACCCTTTCCTCGCTGCATGTTCGATGCGTTCATGCACCCTCCTATTGTTCACCCCCTGCACTCACCACTCATGATCCAGGCACCTCGCCTCACAGCCCCCCCCTGTGAGCCCACACGCAGTTCCGTTTCTCCTTCCCCTGCCCGTCCCGTCACGAGCCCCGTCCCGTTTCACACCCACTGGTGAGCGAGCACCGATTGGCTCCGCGCGTGCCCACGTCACCTCATGGGCCACGCCCTGTTCGGCTCCCCCCCAGCCGTTTCATCCGATACATGGCCGCTCCCGTCCCAGCCCGGCAGCAGACACACCTTCCCATATGTGTGTTTTGATTGGCCGCCCTTGATTTAGACTTCCGCCCGGGTTGCACCCCTGATAGGCCACTGATCCACTCAGACGCCCGTGACGTGGTCACAGCCGATTGGCTCATGTGCCCATCACGGACGGTGCCACGCCTCCATGCAGCGTCAGACACAGCAGATATTCACCGCCGCAGCCGCTCAGTACGCCTACAGCCTTGGGACTGAGCAGGCTGCAGCTTTTCAGTGCCCGCCTCAATTTTCCTCAGGTATGCGTTTTTCCTCGCGCTCTTTTCAGCGTCCCCCCGACACATCCAGTCCTCTATCAGCCTTGCTTTCCCCGCAGGTATGCCACTGGAGAGAGCTTATTTCCTGCTCTCAGCGGACCTCCTGGATAGCTCAGCCACCCTTTCCAGGTAGGTCCCTCTCCTTGCACACCCCACGGCTTCCCCCCCCCCCTTTTCTTCCCTTTTCCTCACATGCACAGGTCCTGTCTCTCTTCCTTTCTCCTTCCCCCACGTGGTTGACTTGTCTATGCTTTTAGCCACCATTATATTGGCTCCTTGCTCTGAATTGGCGAGCACCTTGTCTGTGTTAGCATTCACTTGCCTTGTAACAGGTTCTTTAGCTGTACTTTGGATGTACCACTGTTGCGATTTTGCAGTTAGAGGCCAATTCATGCCCTCTCTGCAATTATGTTTCTTGTGTCTCCCATCCCAGGATTCACTTGCAGCCTGCCATCATTGCCCTACTAAGAGGACAGACACTATTCAGTAGCACAGGAAGATTGATTTTGTCCTGAAGAAGATGGTCGGTAATCAGTCACGAACCATCGAAACCGGTCGACCTCACCTGTTGTGGCTCCACCACAACATTTTATGATACCCCCAAGACCAACAGGGGTTACTGCATGAAATTGAGAGAAAACCCAAAAAGCAGGGGTTTTCCTATCCCACAACAAGTGGGACAGTGCATTTTTTAGTGATAATTTGGTATCATGGCAATCACCCTCTGGGCAACCACCCTTTTGCAAGGAACTCTCTAGTTATTAGTGTTAAAATAAAGTTATATGACTAATCCAATGCCTCAATCTTTGCAGTTGTGACTGCTAGCTGCCTAGATTTAAGAATACGAGATTGAATTCCCCTCTCGCACTCTCATATATTTGTGCTGGTTGCCCTCACTCCCACCCCGCATCAGACCAGCTCCTTACCCTGTGTCCAAGAGAACAGGACCACGGTTAATATAAATATCATTAGTTGTTTGGTCTTGCCCTTATCGGCAAGTTGATGAACCTTTCCCCCAGCAAACCGTTCTCTGTGTACCAGTATCTCCCTACGGTTTGGGAAGGCAGTTGCCACTCTGGCTCTCTGAGCTATAATTTACCCTGTTGTTTCTTTTTGCCTTTATTGTATGTCATCAAACCAAACTGCCAAAACAAACACACGGCCCACCAGAAAGAGAAAATCAAAGTATAAAATATGATTTACTCAAAATAATGTCAACGTTAACAATTGCTTTAGCTCCTTTTTTGCAAATTATGTTTATCAATAAAGGACACCTTTAAAGTCCACACAATTTTGATGGCTATGATGCACTCAAAGCTATTATATTTGTAAGGATTCATTACTGCGAGGACGGACAGGGTAGCTAACCTCCTCTTTTTAGACTACTTCAGCATGACAGAAACCCTACCTTTATGCCCTCCTAGTGCTCAATGGGACCTGACCCAAGTAAGTAAGATCAAACAAGTGGACCTCACGAGCAAAGTATCGGAAAAGTTAAAAACATGCACCCTGAAAAAGAGACCTGAATACACAAACACAGATCTCTTGGGGGGTCAGGGATCCACATCAGGTACCGCAGAAGAACAAAACACTCTCAACCTAGGGAAAAAGAAGAGAGAGTTGAATGGATGCATTCTGCCTGAAGTCAGGGAACCTCATGCGGAACCCAGAGAGTCCAATCGTGTTAACATCAAGATGAAAACTTCAAACCCACCAGAGGAGATCAATCAAGACTATTACATCTTTTCAAAAATAAAGAAGAAACAAAGAGAGGTGGCATAGATTCCAATATCACCCTCTGCACAACCTCAAACCTCTCTCCCTATAGTCTTTATGGATACAGCTCAGCCACCTCAAACAAAATCAAATTCTGCCCTGAGAAAGGCTTCAAGTAAAAGCACCTTCCTAACAGCCACAACAGCAACAGCGATTAAACGTGCAGGTAACCCGAAGCCTACCCCACCGGACACAAATGATGAACTCCAAGGATCACAATATATGATCGACTTATCCATGTACTCCGTTGAAGAATCAAGTTGGTCATGCCAAACATTGAATCACAGGGATCTCAAGACCATCCTCAGGAAAGTAGAAAAACTCTGGATTTGTTGTCAAATGTGAAAGAGGGTATAGTTTCCCCAGTCTTCCTGATGCTGTCAGAAAGAGGAAAAGGGCGGTCAAGAGCCACCACATAGACAAAGTAGTGCCAAAAAACCATGTTTACCCTAACGCAATCTCGCCTAGTGAATCATCCAATCATCACCAAATTACAAACATAAGGAACAGAGACAGAACTCTACCAGTTTGACCCTTGACACGGGGGAGGCCGAGGCATCAGCGCAAAGTTACATTTAACACTGCTCCAGGTAAGCAAGTGAGTAGTAAGACAACGAGTACAAGTCACAGGATTACGGCCCAGAGTTCTGTCGGAGACAAACTAAAAGCCTTTCAGCCCAGGAGAAGCCACACACCAAATCGGAAATGAAACACTCAACGTTCATTAAAACTCGAGAGGACTGGATACAGACAAAGACCTGATACTGAACAGAAAGTCAATTATGGCTCTTCTGCTCTGCATCCCCAATGTTAGACAAGTTCTCAACCGCTGTAACAGATTACGAGTGCACATTTTTTAGAATTGTAAATACATTTGTATTTTGCATTTTATATGTGTTCAGACTTTTTTTTAAACAGTAGCATTCTGTGACCCTAATTGAATATTTGACTCAGAAATAGGTATAACAAGAAGGGATAGTAGGGATTAGACTAACGGGCTTACCCGGCTTCCGTTATTTACTTGGCACACCTTTGTAAGACAAGGGACATAGAAAGGGAGCTACATTTCCCATCACTCCCGGTGCTAGACGCTGTTTGAATGCGCCATCCAAGACGACAGAGGCCATAACTGACTGGCCCGGTATTTCCCCATTAAGGGAATACAGGCCCGAGTTTGGAGGCAGCCATGCCCTTATTAAGGGTTCCCTAGAGGTTGGAATGACCCGGTACTTCCCCATTCAAGGAACCTCGACCCGGTACCCAGAATGGAGGTAGCCACGCCGCAAAAAGCGGCATGGTTACCTCCTTCCTCGTAATGAGGCCCTTTATTTCCTATTCATAACGGAAATGTGGTTCACAGATGTTTCACACATTGTTTTCCATAACTCAGTAACTGAGAATTTTCAGATCCAAAATATTGATCGAGTGGACAAACGTGGTGGCGGCATCACAGTTATTTATACAAATATACTGCTTATTTCCCACTTCAATCTACTTGAATGGGGAAGTGAATCACAAGTTGGGCAATTTACGATCAAGCTATCCCCAAACTCAGCTGTCCATGTGGTACTGGGTTATAGGCCCTGAGTATCACATATAGAATTTATTAAAGGTCTGGACCTCTTTTAACTACCTCTGGTAGTAAATATGACGAAATATTATTACTTGGGGAATGAAATTTGTGGCTGGATGATCGTAATCACCCAGGCTCTACGGAGCTCTGGGATATCTTAGAAAATCATGGCCTTCGGCCTTTGGAAAAAAACATCCCTCCATAATAAAGGTAATTGTCTTGACCTGATTATAGCAAGAGTTGTCTGTACCTCCCTTACAGATAATATACCGATTCACTGGTCAGAACATACTGTGCAAATATTCCTAATAGCTGCCATATTGAAGAATACTCGAGGTCCTAAAGAGGATATCGGGATATTAACACAGAGGCATAAAGATTTGGACAAAACCTGCACAGCAGGTCATGAAATTATCTACTAAGGAGTTATGTCTAACTGGAACTAAGCTTATGGATGCCATATGCTCTAAGGTTGCACCTAGAAAACATATGAGAAAGAGGATCTCTAAGCCTTGGTTTACACAGAATCTGATTCTGTTGCACAGACAAGTCAGCCTGGCGATAATATCACACTGAAGAAAACAGTATTAAAGCTAAACCAGCAGTTTTGGTCTATAAAAAGGCAAATTTTGAGGCTAAACGAAAGTTCCTACATAAAGAAATTAGTGAGACTTTTAATCATTCAAGAGAACTTTTCTTGATTGTATCAAAATTCCATCATCCTATAAGCAATACTTTGTCCATCATACCATCATTGGCACAGGCCAATGCTTTGAATTGTTTTTTTGAAGAAAAAATTGCTGCAATTAATAATAATATTGAAGCCAAGAACCTGACCCCCATTTACTTCGGTGCAGTTGAGCATGGACTTAGACTTTGGTGGAGTCAAAGACATTGAACCCCCAAAACAGTCCAATTTCCACTGTGTGACTGAGGATAATGTATGTACACTAATAAAATCTCTGAAATGTACCAATGACTGTCTTTTACCACTCCCTGCAGTTGTAACTAAGTATATGGCTGAGGTAATTGATCTGTTTATTACTACTTTTGTAAATAAATCGTTAGATCAGGATCAGTTCCTAACTTGCTTAAATGCACCATACTAATACCCCTATTAAAAAAATAAATAATAAAAAATAAAAACAAAAACAATCTGGACCCTTTGGTCCTCCAGAATTATCACCCTACTGCTGGCCTCCCCTGGCCAGGGAAGAGTCTGGAAAAAAGATGACTCAACATCTACAGGCTTTTGTTGAAGACGAGTCACTTTTAGATCCCCTACAGTCCGGATTCTGCCCAAAATTTTGTACGGAGACGGCTTTGTTGGCGGTGCATGACGAACTGTTGAGGGTGGCTGATCAGGGCAAGCTTTCACTTTTGGTGATGCTTGACCTGTCAGCCACCTTTGATACGGTTAATCATGCTATCCTCTTAGACTGACTGAGGTTGGACGGTAGAGTTTCGGAGCACACCATTCAGTGGTTTAAAATCATTTAGGAGAATCGCCAACAATGAGTTAGACTGGGAGCCCTCACTTCAGTCACCAGTATTATGGGATGTGGTGACCCACAGAGGTGGTAATTATCGCCGCTTCTTTTCAATGTGTATCTTCGACCTTTGATGGAAATCTTGAGACATCACGAAATGAGTTTTCAATCTTATGCAGATGACACTCAGATTTTCATTATAATTGATAATGTCAAAGAAACCTTTGCCAGGATCAGTGAATTCCTCCAGGAGATTAGCAAGTGGATGGCTTCCAATCAACTTCAATGAATGCTGCAAAAACAGAATTTATTTTGTTTGTTTGCTTGGTTCTGAACATCTTTGCACCACCAGAACTAATTTCCTAAATTACTGGCAGTTGAACCTACATTCTCTGCTAAAGTAAAAAAAAAATGTTGCTGCATCTAGCAGGGCAATTTGGGCTGTGAAAACCAGGTTGGAGCTAAGGTGAAAACAATATTTTAAGCTTTGAGACTTCTTCGGGAGACTCTCCTGTATATTCCGGAAGAGGATCATGATGTGGTGGTGGGCGCACTTACAAATGTCCACTTAGATTATTGTAACAGCCAATTGATGGGCATTCCAAAAAAAAAAAAAAAAATCAACTCCACAGACTCCAGAAGAGATATATCAGTCAGAATGCATCAGTCAGGCAGATCTGCGGACTAAATAAAACCTCTCATGTTTCTCCTTCATGTTGATCATGGGTTAGCGGTTGATGGTCGCATTAAGTTTAAAGTAGCATGCCTGGTATTCAGGTGTTTGGACAACCTAGCACCTGACGACTTGAAGGACAAGCTCAAACTATGTCAGCCTTCCAGATGTCTATGTTCAAGGGACCAAAATTTGCTGGCTATTCCTACATCTACATTCATATCAATAGGGGATAGAAGATTTGCAGTGTTTGGCTCTAGACTTTGGAACAGCATACCCAGGGAAATTAGGACCCGTGACTCACTCTTCAAATTCCGTAAGGCCCTAAAAACATTCCTGTTAAAATAAAGTTTCAGCCATCCTTAGGCCTGTTGGGAACTGTTCGGCCTCTAGGATGGGATACAGGGTATCTAAACAATTCTGGTAATTCGTCTCTGTGGGTGTAATCTGCACCCATTATACGGTTTGGTCTGTTTTGAACATGTTATCAATTCTTCAAAATCAATATCAAAATCAAACCTACTTGAAAATAATCGAATTTGGAGATGAAAGCCATATGGACAGCGTTTACCTTCACATCCCTTCACCAGTGGTAAAAGGGATGTTGTTGGATGCTGCAGAAAGCCTGTTAATGCTTGGCTTCGATTGAACATCAATTAAGAACTTGGACAACTCTGCCCCGCATCAGTGAGAAAATGCGGAGGAAACTGAATGGAAAAAAACGCCTCCAAAAAGTACAAGTCCGCTCCTCTCATGAGAAGTGGTGCCCACGGGATTTACAGGGAGACCCAAACTCTCACTGATCGGTTGGACCTCAATCGAGTTGAGGGTGCAAGACCTAACTTCAACATCACCTTCAAACCGGACCACCGCTCGAACTACATGGATCTTCGTGGCTTTTCTGGACCTGGTCCCGGCCTTTGACCAGGTCGACTGACAAATCCTTTGGGGGAACCTGAAACTGTCGTCTATTTTGGACCTCCTGATAGCCATCCACTCCAATACTCCAATACTACCATGCGAGTGCGTCTTAAACGGGCTGGCATGTTATCATCAGAAAACAGGTGCCCCCTCGCTACATCACTCTTTAACTTTTTCTTGGCTGATCTTCAGAGCCTCAACCTTACCATCAGATCTTTTCCTCTGATCATGGGGGGAGTTTGTCTCACCCGCCTCCTGTATACTGACAACCTTGCCCTGATAGACCAAACTGCAGTGGGCCTCCAACGACAGCCGGACAGTCTCTCCCAAATTACATCAAATTGAACTACATGGAGTTGAACAAAGAAAAAACAAAATCACAATCTTTGAAAAATCCATTAGACAGAGTGCAAACCTGAATTGGTACTTGGGTGACCCGAAGATAGAAATAGAAAAACAGTTCAAATATATGGAAGTAATGTTGAACAAAAGCATAGTGCAAACCCCCAAGTTGGATCTTCTATAAATCTATGGCAAGTCAGGAAAAGGCTATGGAAATGGACCACTTTTCCATGCAACCAGCGAGAAACTATTGCAAGGCAAAGTAGTTCCTGCCCTCACTTATGGCATTGAGGATATGCCTAATATTCCACCAAAAATGTGGCCAAGGGTTGAAGGTCTTTTGTGGAGGTGAATTCTGGGTCTCCCCAATTCAACCCCAATAGTGACATACGCAGAACACTGGGCCTCCTTTCTCTCCAAGTTGTGGTAGAATGGAACAGCATGGCACTGTTATGATATGATAAGTTATTTATAATGCACTTTATACCTAGAGGTTTCAAAGCACGGACCCGAGGATCGAACTTGTGTTGCTCTGTGTTATCTTTTTTCCAAGGTGAGCACGTTGCCACTGAGCTATCCTCCTGAGACAAAAGAATAATGTTCAGAACAATCCGTCTTCCTGATCATACAGAAATCTTTGAGATTATTAACAAAGAACGACAAAGTGGCGAAAACAAATCACTGAACACCTGGTCAGCCAGAAACAGGTAGAAACTGGAGGAAATCAATTGTACGGTAGAAGACCTAAGGCTAATCCCTACAAGAGTAAAACAAACAAACTGGGAGAAATGCACTGAATACTTACTCTTGCCATTGCCAATTACCAGATAACAGACCATCTGCCGAAGACATGCACAACACTAAACCAACTCTCAGCCTGCCTGGCTAAGTTCCCAAGAAGATTTTATCGAGACACTTTTCTGCAGATCCGCTTGAACCTTTTTCCTACCAAAGAGATCATCACAATAAGAGAAAAATCTGACCTAAACAAATGTCAATATTGTAAAAAAGCACACCTTTGAACTTTGAAGCAACTGTTACTATATTGCTCAGGTTTAACAGAAGACAGAAGGATCTTCTTGGACCAACACCTTTCAAAGTTTCCATCGTATGATGCAGAAGAGTGGTGGACGATCTTAATGTGTGGATATAAGATAACTTTTGTTATTGCAGTGGTCTCATTCATGGCAAAATCTTTCTGAAACTGGTTGAATAGAAAAACTGAGAAACCAGGGGGAAACAAGGATGAAGAACTTAAAAACAAAAAGCCAAGCTGGCTATTGTTAATGTTAAAGGGAAATGCTTTTTGTTTTCCAGGACTGAAAGGGAAAGAACACTTCTCAAAGGGACACCTAATGGATTATCCCTTGCTTTTCATTTGTAAAAAATGTTAAGCAATTAAATCAATAAAAAAAAAGAATGCTGAATGCAACAGTTTTCTTCAGATGCTTCTTTGTGGGTAAAGCATAGGAAGTGTTCCTGCCCCATTGACAGCAGGGAGACATGTTCTCCACTCTCCTTCTACCCTCATACAGCCCCTCTTGTTCTCTCTGTTCAGACAGTGGTCATTGTGGAGGCACGCATATGGTCTTACCAAACAGGCAATCAGGAAAAAAAGAAGCAGTCCCCTCCCCAGGGCTCATAAGACCAAAAGCATAGCTTAAAACTCTTGATGACCTGGCAATAACAGAATGGTGAGGGCAGAAACATATTTGCGGAATGATCTGAAGATCCAGACACAAAAGGCTGTTACATTTCTAAATAGATCTGCCCATCTCTCGTGCACTATATAATGGACTGCTCAGAGTTTTCTGACAAGGAGATTGATCCTACATAGAGAGGGATCTTCTTTAGTCATTATGATATTATGTGCACATCACAGGTCCATGTTATTTTGAGAATACGGAAAGCTATCACATGAGAATTGAAAGATCTGGAGACGCCAGTAATCCCTAAGTTCAACTAAATCACAAAAACGACCTGCACACCATAGGTCTGTAAAATATAATAATTTCAATTCAGTTTCACTACTGTTAGGGTGCAGGGGAGAACAACAAATTTGGCACAAATGTTGTAAATACAATAGACAATCTGCCTCATCATGAGTTTGGTGGTAACCCTTAAATGCGGCGGTAACGGTAAGGGTCTGCCAAATCACAGGCTTGGCGGATTTACCCCCTCTGAGCTGGGGGCAAATGTCCCGCGATTATGCTGATTTTCGGCACTATTTCCACCGGCATTAATATGCCGAGCATTCCCCATTGGGCCCAATGGGGAATGGGAAATTCTCTGAATGGGCCCAATGGGGAAAGGGGACTTACCGTTCCGCCAAACCCGTGATCCGGCAGCAATAGCGTTGGGGGGTTTGACAGTAGGGCTATTAGCCCTGGCGGTATTACCGCCGGGGCTAGCACCCAACTCCTGATGAGGCCAGGGATATCAAAGTAGCGAGTCCTCAGGTCCCCTGAATACCATTATACTGTGATGAACCAGTTGTAAACTCATTTGAGAAGTGTTTTGCTTAAGTAAGACAAGTACATTTAGAGCAGAAGTAAATCATTATTTTTCAAAAAATTTGAAAACAGTTTTCCAACCCCAGAGTATTATAGAATATATTCACATGTATTCAATCTGAGCTCTCCACATTTCAGGAGGTATATCCCTTCATCAGGATCAGAGTATCCAACTATTAGACATAGATACAAACTATGTGTTAGAACAGGGTTCAAGCAAGTGTGAATTAGACATTTAAGCATGCAACATTCATAATATCAAAGTCATGTCACCAGAATTAACAATTATTATATCAAAATGGTATATACAAATGTATTTTAACTAAGAGTGTATACTCTCAAGGTGCGTTCATGGATAACAGAGAACATGCTTAGTGTGCCAAGCTTATGATTACCATCAAAGTAATTCTCATTGTATTTATCAATTTAAAAGTACATTAAATAGTGTTTCAGTGTTTCACTGAAGCTAAGGGGCACACAAATCGATAAAGATGATGAATATTTTAATTTATCAGAAATTAGGGACCAGAAAAGGGGGATGAGAGTAAAAAGTTTAAAAAGTACCTTAAAAAATGTTAAGGTCAGCTCCCAACCACAAGGTAGCACCCACCTTTCTAGAAAAGGGGCGACACGGGAAGATTAACCAGGTTCTAAATAGATTCACTTGATGTTAGGGATGAGATCCACTTACGACTAACATCATGATTGGCATCCTGAACAAATTGTCCATGATGTGTTGCTGTATCAGCACACCATGCACTGTCCACACACCACGTTCAGCAGAGGCCCACCTACACTGAGAGCCACTCTGAGAATCATTCCCATCTGCTGCTGCCTCTGCTCCATCGAGGGTCAGGATGGGCTTCACAGTCCCCCAGTGCAGCCTCTACAATGTGTGCAGGCTGGTGATTCTTCAGTCAACCAGTGTGCCCCACCGCCAACACAGCACCCCCTTGGCTTCCACCATGTAGAAAAGAAAACATGACGTGGGTGAGATACCGCCCCTATTATTGGTGCTTGTAGATGAGGGAACAGGGCAGGGAAGAGGCAGGCCGGGTTAAGGAAAGCGAGAAGTCTTGATTAATATTTTCCATCCTGAAGCCAAGGAAATCTCTTTCGAGTGGGAGATAACAAGGGCACTCTCTACTTTAAGATCCCTGCTTTTACTTTCCTAATTTCATGTTCAAGTGATTCCTTTTAGAGTATGTGGTGGTTGATTCAATGGCTCCTAATCTCAGTAGCTTAGCAACGTAGCAGCAACATGTATGGCGCCCCATGACTCAAATGATACAAGGTGGATTTGGCACTTATGAAAGCTTATGGCGGTTACAACCTGGCTCTGTGGACAGGCATCTACCGGGGCAAGATGACCCAACCAGCAGTAAAGATGTCCAGAAGATGTACGGCATAATGGAAGGGGAGTAGGATTGTGGTGACGTTCTTCTTCACATTGATCATGAATCTCAGTGGTTATCAGACAGAGCAATTTATGTCAGTGCAGCTGTGCCACTAGCAAACTGTGCCACCACAGTGGCCCACTCTAATATATTTATATTGAGGAATGAGAAGCTGACCAGAGCCATACAAAGATACTGCACTTCATTCCTTTTCTGGGCAACATGTTATTCACGCTTAAGCTTGATGAGTTAGTAAAGGAGCCGCATGATAACCATGTCTGTTCAGGAAAAGAGAGGCCCAGTAATACAGAAAGCAAAACCCTTCAGAAAATATAGATTGTTTCTGAGGGCCCTTCATCTTTCTGGTTCAAAAGGTAATATACATGAGTCCACTCCGGTTTCTACTGGAGACCAGCAACCATCCTGACTATTGGTAGTCTTGAAGGGAATGATCCATGCCAATGAAGGACTGGTAAGTCGAATTCCAGGAGACCCAGAGGAAATTGATAACAGACCCATAGATTAAATATATTGTGTCACAGGATTATGCCAAAGGATTCTGAAATCATCTTCCTCAGGCAGGTCCTATTTTGCCACAGAATCTAATGTGCAAAGTTCGACAGTCAGACCTACAGATGATGATTCAAGATCTTCTCCAAGAGCAATTAGCAGTCCCGGTTCCACTGGAGGATCTTGGTTGAGAGTTTTACTCCCCAGTGTTCCTGGTGCCAAAGGGGTCCAGAGTGTTTTGTGTTTGTCCCAACTTTGAATTCAATCAATGGATTCAAGACCTCTATTCAAAATGCGTAACTTAGAGAAAAGAATGACACTATTACAGGAGGGTCTGTTTTTCATAGAACTTGATCATCAGGATGCTTACTAATAGGATCCAATAGTTCCTCATCACCACAAGTTTCCCTCATTTGCAATTTGGGGCAAGCACTGTCTTTATGTGGTCCTTAGCAAGGCCTGAAGAATTCACTGAGGAACAGCTCCAAATTGGTGGCGCTGGTTATGACTTGGTCACATAAAAATACAAAACAATCCACCCCTACATGGATGATGGGCTGATCATGGGGTCCTCTCGTGATATCACAAGAGCACATACCAACAGAGTATACAACCTGATGGCAGGGGTTTTACCAATCAGAAGAATTCAGCATTATACCTGGTGCAGAGTCTGGTCTTCATTAGCGTCACCATTGCATCACATGTGGGAATCGTATTCCAGCTGGTGGGGAGAGCAGAGAAGCTAATATCAATATTGTCCCAGTTGCTGGATCACAGGAGTGACTCAGTCTGTAATTGGCTTCGAATACCTTTTGGCAGACTGATGGCAGAATGCATTTTTCCAGCTCCTTGTCTTAATTCCAGCAGATAGTATTGGTCTATCGTGTTCTGTGTTTCTGGGACTCTGCATCAGGGGATGGCAGCAGGCTGAAAGCAGCCATATCTCCATGAGGGGTGAGAGCTGAGAATAGAATCAACCATAACAGATTTAGTGCATTGGTTTCAAACTAAAATATTGTCCAATCAGGGTTCTATAACATAGGGACTTTAATAAAAGCCATCAATATAAGAAATCTGATTTAAAACAATAAAACCAACCCCTATAAAAGAAAGACGGAGGATGCAGAACTTGTAATAACTCACTCTGTGTTCAATGATCGTTCTTGTAGAATAAGGCACAAGAGGTTGGCTTAATAGTCACCATGGTCCCAGAATTGAACCAGGGTGTCATGGCCTTTACTTGTCTTTGGCATGTAATAGCATCTGTTAGGGAGATTTCTCAGAAATGTGCTAATTATCTCTACCTTAAAGACCCTCAGCAACTTTGCTGGATTATAAGGGTTTGATTTTTTTAACCAGGAGAGAGTGAGACCCCTTTTCCCACTCTCTCATGTATTTTAATGTGATTTTTTACACTGTGCTTCTTTTGGTTGTGGAGTCTGACAAACTACATAGGCATCATCTTTTGCATTGTGTCACACAGCACCGTCAGTGCAGTGGCACAGGGGGTTCCATGTAATAATGTCCCCACAGAAATATCGCCATGCAAAAATATCGCTGAAAAATTGCCATTTTTTTGTGGGGACATTATTGCATGGAACATGGGGGGGGACACCCCCGCAACCCCCGAACCCTTTTTTTATTTTTTTGGCTGCCCCTATCCCCATTTATATGGTCACCCATACAATATCGCCACAACCTTTTCCCAGCGATATTATGTAAGGCGACCATATATATGGGGATAATATTACCTGATACCGCACAGGGAAGTCTTTCAGATTTCCCAAAGGTTTAAATACCTTCTCTCGGATAAACTACTGTTTCCCAGAGCAGTAAAGTGAAATTGACTTTACTTACATTTGAAACTTTCTAGACCCAACACATCCTATTTTACAATAGGGTACTGGAGGGGTTACTTAGTATCCCCTTTGTCTAACTTCTCATGTAATATTTTCCTCACTGAATGGCTGGTGGCAGTGGTTTACTTTTTACTACCATTATGGGATTTTACCACGGGCTGCGTTCGCAGCCACGGTAAAGCACCCATGTGTGCCATTTTTGTCAAAATGGCCCGGTCTTTTTTTTTTGCCATTTCTTTGTGGAAAGGTCCTTCTTGGAATTTACTCTGCGTGCAAAACCAGGTTTGGTCCCTTTGTTCATTTTGCCTTTGGCAGGATTCATGAGTGAAGCCTGTCTCTGGCTCCAGGGTGTCTGGCAGGGTCAGGAAGCAAGGGAGGTGCCCAAAACTCCCTGTGCTTAGTCTCCTAGGAGACAGGAATGCACTCTTAGGTGAGTGGACAGCTGGCAATCCAGCAAGGACAGTCACCCTGCTGGATGGCTGACAGCTAGGCTGGAATTAATGGGAGAAAGCTGCATAAAAGGTGAGGCTTGTTGGCTTGGAAGGCAGAGTCAACCACTGGACGAAGGAATCCTAAGAAGAACTTCTAGAGGAAGCCTGCTGCAACTCCTAGACCACTGGTTTGCCGGTGAAGCCCTGCTGTTGTGCTGAAACTCTAAATTCGTATTGACAGAGAAGCCCCTGCAAGGACGACTTCTCCCTTTGAGTTGGTGGGAACAATCAACTCCAAAGGAAGTCACCTGGACATCCTCGCAAAGCTGGTCGAGTTTCCACTGCAGTCGCTGCTGGAACTGGATAGGCAGGGAGAGGAACACCAGTTTGTGTGCGTTGCTTTTAAGCTGGCCAAGAGCCCCAGGAAGATGCACCAGACAAACAGGAAGCAGGACTGACCGAGCTTGAGCCCCCTCAACAGAGTGCGGGCTACTGTAGTGAGTATATATATATATATTGTATTTGTTTAGGTCCATTACATTTACATGCCATATGTTCATTAACTTTACCTCCAATTCTGCTGCTTAACCAGGGGTGTTGCTAGGTCTGGAAAATATCCGGGGCTATGCTAATGGCGGGACTGTTGGGATTTGGGGCTAGCTCGCCTTTTAGGTTGCAACCCCTGATCTTCTATCGAGTGCTACAATCATAAGACCCGGGGCTATAGCCCCATTAGTACACCCCCCCCCACTCTAGCAACACCTATGAGTATGGGAACGGGCCAGAACAGCCTACTTATACTCTCAGTGATATAGCAGATGTACTGCAAGTGTGGTGGAAGAGCCCTTTTACAGTATGCCAGTGGATGAAAATATCAAGTGAGAGAATAATCTGGGATCCGAACAACCTACTTGTAATATTGGTGGTGCTGCTGAGGTGCAGGAAGTGCAAGAGTAGGCAGTGAGTCCTTCAGCATCGCCTGCCTACTATATTCCTTCATACTGACATGTTTGCAGTACTGTAGAGCCAGAAACGTAATTTGCAATAAGCAGCCACGTGCAGCTGTTAAGAAACTGTACACACAAAGTGCTCTATATGTCAAACAATGGGTGTGGGGGGGGATGCAGAGGGCACTGGTAGGTGTCTTATACTTTGATAAATATTGTATCAAGACACAGGAATCCAAAGAGGAACTACGAATGATGTTTATGCCAGCCTTCATGCCTTTTACCCCAGAACCTTCAAATATGAATACCAGCACTCATCACACTACACTCTCTGCCACATCTTTAACCATCAACGCAGTGACCTATTTCTCACTTTGACACCCTTCCCAACAAACAGGAATGGTGAACACCCATGACAGCTCTAGCATTGACCTCATTTATCATGGCGACATGACCCCTACCCACACTCTTGCGTGCGCTGAGCATTGCCCCCAGTTATATTGATTGTTTCCACCCATTTGCCCCAGTCCTCCCCCACATCCCTTGGTAGTACTCCCTCCTGCTCATGGCTGCAAGGAACAGGAGCATAGATACTCTGTTTCTGAACTACACTTTGAGAACTATTTCTGAAGCAAATTATCAGTTCAGTGTTAGCATCTACAAGCACTCTCCGGGTGAAATGGTCTGCATTCTGTTCACACATTTGATAATTTTCCAAAGAATAAGCAATGGCTTAAAAATGTTAAATTTGAACGGTAGGACTTCAAGGCACCGTAGCCTCTTAAACTGAAGAACACGATTCCTCTGTTGTCCACTCAATAGTTATAAGGGATCACACCCAGTGATGTGGTCAATGAGTTATTGCCGACGCACCAATACAATGCCTGACCACTCTTGTGCACCCCCTAAAACAACCTCCCCCACACAAAATATGTCTTGAAACTCCAAACACTCCCCCCGAAAACCCAACAAAACTGAACCACTGAATGATCACCTCTTAATCATTGCATGGTCATTTATTCAAGAACTAATTTATTGATTCCAAAGTAATATTAACAAATACACCCCGAATCAAGCAGTGCATATTTCTGTATGTTCCCCCTTTCTGTCTGTTTGAAGCATGATTGATAGGGGTTGGACCTATGGGAAATCAGAGAACGTCATGTTACTGAACAACATTAAACATAAGGCGTATTGCAGGCAACCAACGACCACAATGATCAACTGAGGGCTTTATGAAAGTGAACCCCCCTCCCTTGCTGCACACATTTACACTGAGAACCCACTGCAGGAAAAAGGAGGCAATACATACAGCCTTCATTGAGAACATGAATGTTCATGGTGTTCTCTTTAAGCTACATCCAATATATATATAGATGCAAGTCACTATAGATCCCACAAATCCCATCACCTCTTTCCAGTATCATCAATGTTAAGGGATTATGGGCTTACACATCTAAGGAGTTAGAAGTCAAGTCAAAGCACTCTTCAAAAGTGGCTGGATGTCTACACATGGACAGCTATATGGTACAACCCGTGCTCCTCCTCAAAAAGCACTATAAAGTTAAAGACTATATACCTACTCCTTACGATATGTGTCACAGTTATAGAATATGGTTGCTGTTTATCAGTATGACACAGCTCATGGGTAGATAGCCGATTACGGATCCAAACTAAGCAGTACTAATGTTTGGCCTATTGACATCTGCTTCGGTAACATTGAGCAGCACACACCATCAGCAGGCATTTACATGATACAGCATAGGAAGATCTGCAAAGCGTATCGACAATGAAAGGGCCAACACATGCATGAGTGTTCTGCAAGAGGAACCTCTATACTGTAACTATTAATGTGGAAAATCCTTTCCAATAGTAGTAACAATGGAGCAGGCATGCCATGTGAAATCAATACAATATCAGCTAAGACCTGCTCAAGATAGGAGATGAAACAGAACAATATGCCATAGTCAATGTTCACCTTGGTGCTGCATACACCTTAAATCCTTCTAAATACTAGGGTTACATGATACCGGAACTGTGCTTACCTGGAAACAAAAACATCAAGAGCAAGTTAACAGCACAGCCCCTCACTTCATGCCACAGCACAGATATCATATGCAAGTGATGCCATGAGCATAGCACAACATTTTAGACCAAAAAACAGCATGCAATGTTGCTTTTGTATTTGCACTTCTCTTTGTGGAACAGTAGCGCCACTGTAAAGAAGCCTTGGACAACAGCATGGAAGTGGTTTTAAGACTTCTCCACATAGGAAATTATGTGCCATGTCATTCCAATGGTCACGTGCCCTTCTGCATATCTTTCACTGCACCCTTTCTCCCTCTGCATGCCTGCAGTAATGTGGGCCCACTTTCTACAATACTCTGTATTGTAAGCTATTGGCTGATTACCCAGGATTCAGTTGGAATCACATGTCCAGGGAAGAACGGCAGCATAAAACCATCCCTGGCACCAATGGAAAAGTTGGCCACAATCACAAATTACAATTCGTAGCTATCAAGATCGGGCTCTTTTAGAACGATTCAAGGGGATGATTTTGGTAAAATATGTTGCAAATAATGCACATGAAAACGTATTTGCTTAGTAACATTGTTTGAAGCTAGAATCATGCACTTGCACTTCAGGTATTTCCTTTTTAGTCGGTCAGAACCTAGATGCTCTAATCTCTGAGCCCTTGGGTCTCCATTTAGAAAGCAAACCTTTTTTCCATTATGGCACTGTGGTCAAAGGTGTAATGGATGAAGATGCATCGGGGAACTATCAATGCCCATTGGGATGAGCTAAGGTGCTGGTCTCTCTCACTGTGTAATGGAAATAAAGATAAAACAATATTCGGACAACAGAAAAACAAAATAAGAGGCCCCTATTTCGTCCCAATGCATAGCTTAACCTATCAGTTATCAAGCCACTGAGGGGACTTGAATCTGCAACCTTGCCATCAGTAAATTAATAAATCCAGTTTCTAAATTCTGAGCCACTTGGTTTCGCAAACAACGAGCATGCAGATTTGCAAAATGATATTGCAGTCAAAGTTGTAACGCATGAAGAAGCATCTGTCGAAATAGCAATAAATATGAAAACAATATGCCAATGGGGGAACTGGAGAATGCACCCTAGTTGTCAGTAACCCTCTGCTCTAAACACACAGCTAACAGATATCTCCTTAGACAGCATAGCTTTTTGCATTATGACATGGGCCCTCACTATAACTCTGGCGGTAGCCGTGCCCTTATTAAGGGCATGGCTGGCGCTTGAGTTGTTTTTTTTTCCTGCACCCTTGAATGGGCAGTGACCGGGTCATGCCGAGTTTGGCGGACCTGCTAATTGCCCATTCGCGGGTACCGTACTGGCCAGCCTCCCGATCCCCATTCTGTCCCATACGGCAGAATGGGGGTCGGGAGCATGGTTGCAGGGGCACCTTTTTAAAACGGTGCTGGTGCAATCATGTGTTCTGCTCGCGTTGCCGGTATGCACGTCTGGTCAGACCAGGCGTGTAGTCCGGCACCGGCGAGCAGGACTCGTAGTGTGATGGAGATGTAACAACGGCGCCGGTAGCACTACCGGCGCCATTGTTGCCTTTCCGCCACACTCATGAGGCCCATGGTGTCAAAGGTGTACTGGATAATGCATCTGGAAATGAGCAATGTCGGCTGGGATACAAAAGGGTGGACACAAAAGAGGTCTCTCTCTCTCTCTGAGCCATTTGAAAAAGAAATATAGATCAGACAATATGTTTATAACAGTAAACACATTACCTATGTACTACCATTGTACACTTCAACCTACCAGTTTGAGTACATACATGCCAAACATATAACATAAACCTGCAAAAACCATGCTCTCTGATAAATTGGGATTTACTTATGAAAACATATCTTTTTGCATTATAACATTCTGGTTAACCGTCCAATGGATGAGCACGCTTCTGAGAACTAGCAATTCTGGTTGGAATGAACAAGGTGCTGGTCTTACTCACTGAAGCTTTTGTAATAGAGTTACAGACAAAACAATATTCTTATATAACAATAAAGAACAACTTTGAAAATTAAACATTTGACCTATGTCCTACAATGGCCAGTCCAGGTTCTTAGCTTGAATCTTTTCAGGCAACTGAAAACCTGCAATCTTGTAATCGGTGAATCCATGCTCTAACCTCTGAGTCATTGGGTCTCCTATAAGACATTGCACCTTTTTGACATATGACAAAGTTGTAGTGGGTGAAGATAATTCTGGGAAATAGCAATGTCAGTTGGGAAGAACAACCCAAAGGGCATCTCTCTCTCTCTCTCTCTCTCTCTCTCTCTCTCTCTCTTTTCTCTCTCTCTCTCTCTCTCTCTCTCTGTCTCTCTCTCTCTCTCTCTCTCCCCCTCTCCCTCTCCCTCTCTCTCTTTCACTCTCTTTCTCTCTCTGGGATGAATAAATGTACTGGTCTCTCTCTCTCTCTGCCATTTGTAATAGAAAGAAAGATGAACAATATGTACATTAAAAAAAAAATATATATATATAATATATATTCATTTCCATGCCTATGAGGGAATTTGAACAAGCAACTTTGCTATTGGTAAACCTAGGCTCAGAAAGCATACATTCTGCATAATGACATGGAGTTCAAAGGTGTAATGGATGTGCATGTAAGGGGCAAATAGCAATATTGGTTGGAACAAAAAAAGTGCCGAGCCATTTATAATGGAAAGAAAAAGAAAAAAAACAATGTTATTATAACAGTACATTACCAAGTGTACCTATTTCCTCACAATGTAAATGTCAACATTCCAGCTTGAGAATTGCCATGCCAACGAGAGGACTTGAAACAGAAATATTGCTATTGATAAACCCACTCTCTTACGTCTGATCCCCTGAGTCTGCGTTCCAAAAGCCTAGATTTTTGCTTTATGAATTGGTGTTCAAAGATGTAATGGATGAAGATGCATCTGCAAACTAGCAATGCCATTCTGGATGAACAAAGGGGCTGGAATCCTACTGTGAGACATGTGCAATTAAAATACAGATATAACATATTCTTATAACAATTAAAACATATGATTATTATCAAGATATTTCTTCAGTGTGACCCTAACTTCAGGAAGCTATGGAATGCTTTACAATCACAGGGGGATAACACAGTGCAGATTAAAAGATGCATACATGCTTGGCTAATGCACAGCTTAATTTACTAGTTTGAGCACTTTTATGCCAATGTAGGCACTTGAGCCAGCAAACTTGTCATTTCAATACCAGTGCTCAAACCTGTGAGCCACTGGGTGTCACTTCAAAAACCATAGCCTTTTGCATTACGACATGGGGTCAAAGGTGCAATGGGTGAAGATGCATCTGGGAACTAGTAATGCCGGATGGGAAAAACAAAGGAGAAGTTCTCTCTCTCTGAGTCCTTTGTAATGGAAATAAAGATAAAGCAATATTCACATAGCAGAATAAAATAACATTACGATTGTACCTACTTCTACACAGGTCAACCTTTTCAGTTGCAATGCCCCTGAGAGCACTTGAACCAGCTAATTTGTCATTAGTACATCCCGTTCCTGACCTCTGCTACACTCTGTCTACCAGCAGGAACACATCCCTTCTGCAGTATGACATGGGTAGTAACGTTGTAATGGATGAAGATACATCTGGGAAATAGCCACATTGTTTGGCATAAACACAGGTGCTGATCTCTCTAAGTCATTAGCAATGGAAAAAAAGGTAACACAATATGTTATAACAGTCACATTTGTACCTATGCTCTCACAAAGCAGTGCTTAGCCTACAAGTTGGAGTATTTGCTAGTTGTAGAATTTAACCTGCAATTTGCCACTTTAAAACCCGTGCACTAACCTCTGAGCCAGGTCTCTCCTCATAAAATTCAACTTGTTGCATGACAACATGTGGATAAAAAGTGCAATGGATGCAGGTGCTTCTGGGAACTGGCTGCAAACTCTCGAGTGGGTACCTTCCCAAAGAAAAGGTCAATGGGTCCTGTTCATTCTCGCAGAGTGGTGCTTATGGACATTTAAAAAAAAATGTTTTAATGGACATAGGTTTAGTCACCCTAGGTTTCATAGGGTCATTCATATGTCAACCCCTAGCTCACTGTGCTCAGGGAGGCACATGTCCACCTCACTGATGAGGCCCAACAAGGCTGAAACACGTGTATGGGGTTGCTGTTGGTTCACTTGTTCAGAAGGGAATTGCCATAGCATGTTGGTGCTGGACTGGCCATGTAGAAATTTCCCATCTGTGAAAGGTACAGTGAGCTAAAGTGTGGCTGCAGAGTCTTGAATGGGTACCTTCCCAAAGAACAGGTGAATGGGCCGTGTTCATTTTCACAGAGGGGCGCCTATGGACTATATTTTCATTGCTTCTGGAAACTAGCAATGTAGATTGGGATAAACAAAGGTGCTGGTCTCCCTCTCTGAGCTATTGTTCATGGAAAACAATGTAAAACAATTGTTTTATAACATCAAAATGTATAATTTTACCAGTTTGCTGTCCATTCACAGTTCACGTTACCTATCTTCATACAGACACAATGACTTGAACTTGCAACTTTGCCATTGGTAAACCCATGCTTTAACCTCCAAGCTCTTGGGTCACATTTAAAAACGCATACCTGTTTGTTGGGAAAAACAAAGTTGCTTCTCTCTCTCTCTCTCTCTCTCTCTCTCTCTCTCTCTCTCTCTCTCTCTCGCTCTCTCGCTCTCCGATCCATTTGTAATGCATATAAAGATAAAACAATATTTTTGTAACTGGAAAACAATTGTTTAACCCTTTTCTTCCTAACATACCCATTTTGGAGTTTTAGTATTTTCACGCAAACTCGTGCACTTGAGCATGCACCCTTACCATGGGTGAAGTTATGATCTAACCTCTGGCCACTGGGGCTCTCTGAAGAATGTGCAGCTTTCTGCATTATGACATCGGAGTCAAATTAGTAATAGAAGAAGATGCATCTGGGGACTAGCAATGTTTATAATGGAAATAACCCTAAAAACATATTTGTATGCCAGGAAAACAATGAACAAAAATGTAAGGTTCTACCTTTGTCCTTCTAATACACATTTCAACCTACCAGTTTAAGTACTTTCATGCCAACAAGGTTACTTGAACATGCCCCAGTGATATCAATGACCCCACACTCTAACCAAGGGGGCATCAGGACTCCGCTCAGAAGTGCAGCTCTTTACATTATGTAACAGGGACCACAGTTGTAATGAAGATACATCTTGGAAATAGCAATGTTGGTTGGGAGAAACAAATTAGATGGCCTCTCTCTCTCTGATACACTTGTAATGAAACTAAAGTTAAACAATATTTCATAAAAGTAAACAGCTCATCGATTCCCACCCAATGCACAGCTCAATCTACCAGTTTGTGCATGTTCATGCCTATGAGAGGACTAGAACATGCAACATCACTTCTGCTCATCCATGCTCTAATCTCTGAGACACTTGGTGTCCCTCCAGAAAGCTTTGAAAGCATAGCTTTTTGCATTATAACATGGCAATCATAGGTGTAATTGTCGAAGATGCATCTGAGAACTAGCATTGATGGTTGTCATAAACAAAGGGGCCAGTCTAACTCTCGGAGACATGTGTAATGGAAATAAAGATAAAACAATATTCCTATAACAGTAACAAACACATTCAAATGTTACCTATTTCCTACTAATGAGCAGATCAAACTACAACGTTCATGCGAAAAAAGGGTACTTTAACCTGCCACCCTTCCCTTAGTGCACACATGCCATAAGCATTGAGCCTCTGCTACAAATGTATAACTTTTGATTTATCACATATATTTATAAACATACAAAATTACCTATTTCTTCCCAGCACACAGATCAACCTACCAATCTAAGTATTATTGTGTCAATAAGGAGACTTCAAAATGCAAACTTGCCATTGAAAAACCCATTCTCTAACTTCCGAGCAACTGGATTACCCTTTACAGAACATAGCGTTTTGATGTATGACATGGTTGTAAAAGGTATAATTCTTGAAGATGCATCTAGGAACTAGCAATACCGGTTGTAATACACAAAGGTGCTGGCCTCACTCTCTGAGCCATTTTTTAATAGAAGTACAAGTGTAACAATGGTTTTATAACAGTAAGAAAGTTACAAATTATAACTTTGCCTTTTTCTTCCCGACTTACAGGTAAACCTACCAGCTTGATCATTTTCATACCAAGGAGACATGGACTTGCACTATTGTCACGGCTAAACTAATACTCTTGCAGGTGAGCTACTGGCACCCTCTTCAGTATACATAGCTTTTTACATCAGCACCCTGGGTGGGGGAGCCAGCCAATCAGGTGACTTGGAACGCGGGCTGACATTAGCAGTGAAACCCTGAGTTCCAAGCCGCATGATGGCTGGTTCCACGCCCGCCAGCTCCCCCGGCCAACCCCACTTTTTTTTGTTCTCTCTCCCTCCCCCTTCCCATTTACCTGATCCGCTGCCGCGTCTCCTTTCCCCGTGTGGCTGCCATGGATATGGAGGGGGGACTCCGTATGGTGCTCTGCCTTCCAAATCCCTGGCAGCCATGTTGGTATAGTATTTTCTCTCCCAGACCGGGTCGCCACAAGGCGCAATGTTCATGGAGAGAACATCTTTTTTTTTTTTTAAACATTTAATACCCGTGTAGCGGACTACACGGGTGCTAATGGTGATATGTCCACCCTCTGGGTAACAGCCCGCCATCCTCGTGCTCATTATAACATAGCTGTGAAACATATACTCAATGAAGATCTGGGAAAAAGCTACTGCCAGACTGGGGCATAAATTCGGTACAGACAGCAATGACAAAGTAGACCAAAATCACACATTAATATGAACGTTTTTGTAAAATATGTTGCAAATAATGAATTTCAAACCATATTTGCTTAGTAACATTGGTTAAAACTAGTGTAGTGACTTATGAACCTGGCCCCACCCTGGCCATAATAGTGATCCATTCTATAAGACCATTCCAAGCCTGAACATGGGCCTCATTCCGAGGTTGGTGGTAGTCATGGCGCAATTTGCGCCATGACTGCCACCAATAACGGTACCGTGTCCGGTTTGGTGCAATGGGGACTTACCGATCTAGTCAAACCTTGGCGGGACCGGTAAGTCCCCATTCACCAAACCAATCCCCATTCCCATTGAGCCCCTATAGGGCCCCTATAGGGCTCAATGGGAATGGGGAGGGTGCAAATAACGGGCCGCCGTATGCCAAGCCAGTTATTTGCGCCCAGGTCCCTTAACGGGTTCCGTCCTTAACACCTGGTCACACCAGGCATTAAGGAAGGGACCCGCTAAGGGACCCCGTAGTAGGGTGGTAAGGGATTACCGGCACCGGTCTCCTTACCGGTGCCCGGTATCCCTTACCGCCCTACTCGGAATGAGATGTCACAAATACTTCCAAATTAAACTAAAAATGGGTCATAAATGTTCTGATTAGTGCATATTGACCTTTGCATCCTGGGCAGAAAGAAATCACCAATCCGAAAAGGTGCAAATTAAAATATTGAAAAAAGTCCAGCGACAAGTGTTTACCAGAACCTGATTCCACATCAGTGAACCACTCCACTCCGTTTAAATGTGAGAAATAAATGACAGCAAATACACCTAGGCCCCAGAGACAATACAAACCAATCAGGCATGACATGGGGCCTGAACCTATGAGAAATACACAGAGAGGCGGTGTAGTGGGCTCAGCTCAGCTTCCATGGTCAATTGTAAGCCATTGGTGGTAAGATCTGCTTCACACTTTATTGACTGATCATTTCATTTTTGTTTTTGTTCTGTGGTCTGCCATAAACAAATACAGCACCGGTGAACTGGGGGGTTCTGAGCACGGGCACTTTGATCTCTGGTGGGGATTACACCCAGCCTTCTCAGGTATAATTAGTGACAGACCACCTCATCTACCAAAGAGGCTGATTGCATCCCTAGCATACAACATCGAATAGAAAACAGTGATTCCTGTTCTGATGCTGTTTTTCTGTGACGCAGCTTGCAGTGCTTCCAGTCTCTCATCAAGTTCACCAAGCTGGGAATTTATATTTTGTACACACAATAGAACATATTTCGATCGATCTCTACCTCTGCCAGTTTTGTTGTACAAGGATCAATCGGCTTGGGAGCCGCTAGCCAGTGTTAATCTCTACACACAAAAACTACGGCAGATTGGGCTTTCATTTTAATGCCAAATGCACTGTGGGAGGTGTAGTCCTAAAATAAAGCAGATAAAATAAATTAAATGACCGATTTTAAAACTTCAGCTGAACAAGATAAAGTGCACTTGTGCCCACCCTATAAAACATGACTGCACAGTTCAATGAGGCAGTCTTTTTAACAGTAGTAATTCAAACGTGCGAGATACTCTTTGTAGAGAGGAAATACGTAATTGAACATCTGTGGGTCATATAGGGGTTCAGAACCTGGACACTTTGATACCTTGAAGAAATACTTGAATTATCCTCCTTACAAGCAGCAGTAGATCCTCTAAGCTACAAAACCTGTTAGGCTGTTTTAGAAGAACAATTTGAACTTTTTGAACTGAGAAAATTGCTATTAGTATTTTGTTTCAACTGCAAATTATTATAGGCCATTTATACTATTAAGAAAGAGGCATTCAAGGAGAGTTTAGAATTCAGATATCAGATTGCTCCCTTTTCCAAGTAATGTTCTCAGACCTTTACACAATCAATTCTGAAACCCCCCAAAACCCATACAAGCCTACGCATGCTGGGCGTCATCGCTGCACAGTAAGCCTTGTTTTGGCAACTGTATTCAGCGCCTGCTGTGCAGGTCAGTGGATGGTGTGGCATGTTAGGTATGGTCCAAATCTTGTGAAAGGTCAGTGAGGTTTGTGTCTAGTGCCAAGCCTAACAAAGGGTGGAGAGGTGGAGTTAGTTTGCCGTTACACCTGTGTGCATTGCAATGAGGAACAAACAAGAAATGTGCCAGGGTTTGCTTGTCGAGAACAAGGGTTCTTGTACAGTGCCAAGAGGTGCATCACTTGTGTGCTATATCAAGCCCCAAGACAGCCATTATTTGCAACCAAAGCTGGTATTCTCTTGCTGAAATGAATTCACATACAGAATTATTCTATGCATTTTGTTTCAAAGCTATCACTCAATTTAAGGTAGCATCAAGAAGCATGGATGCCTCCATGGGCTGGATGACATGAACTGCACTTATGCAAATTAAGATTTAACAAGCCTCACCCCACAAAGTGTACGTCATACAGGTTGTAGTGCTAACTCTTTTAGGGGTTTTGCATAGCACAACACACACATTAACTGTGTTCATTGCATTGTTTATCAAAATAATTACAACATGCAATAATACTCTTTGTTTATTTGTTGAATGGGGTTAGCAGGATGGTCTGAGTTTAGAAAAGGGAATGAAAAAGCAAGGACACATCAAATAACGCTGGAAAATGGCTGGCTCCTTTCTGAACTACAGAAGGATTCCAGTTAACAAAATATACGTTTGCAAAGGGTACAACAGACACGAGTCAAAAACAGGGGGGCACCAGTCAATAGAATGCTTCAGGGAGTATTTCGGCAGTGAAAGGGGTGTTCCTTGAATAATAGGCCATATCAATACATCACTTCATGCAATAGTCCTTCTGCTTCTAAGTTTAAGTTTATGGTTGTAGAATTTTGAACATGCAACCAACCAATGCAGGCTTGATTGATTCTAGGCTCAGGTGTATTTATTACAGAAAGATTTGATAAGGGACAGAAGAGGAAACCAAGCAGAAAAGGGAAGTTTTAAGTGTTTTTCCGATTGACAACAAGGACACGTGTCTTCAAAGAGGGTTCCAAACGTGTGGACCAAGAACTGCAAGGTTCTGGTCTATGGTCAGCTTACATCTTGTTCTGGGTATCAGTAGCATGAGGAAGGCTTGAGGACGAAGAGTTCTATTAGCTCGATTAAAAGATAACTTTCTCTAAAGTTAAGGCGGAGCAAGAAAATTAAAGCAGCTACAAACTAAACATGTGACCATCAAGTGGATTCTTTGGGAGACAACAGAGGGACTGCCCAAAGGAAGTGACGGGTAAAATTTAGAAAGATAAAAATCAAGCAAACCACCACATTCTGGATGCATTACAGTTAATCGAGTTGAAGAGATGGTCCCGAGAATGCCCCTCCCCACTCTCAGATTCATGACAGGATGAAGAGCCAGAAACGCTTGTCGCCACCCATTTTATTTCAGACAAATCCCAAGTGCACCAATGGCTGACACATACACAGAAAGGTATCCTCTCGGCCAGCCATACAGATCAAATCCAATACAAGTCTTCACAGGTATAGGGGAAGAAGCAGAGATCATGGACAGAAATAACTCAATGGACAGTCTTGATTAAGCATAAGAAGCCATGATGCTGATGTCATTAGTGACACCACGACGTAGCAGCGTTAGTCCTTAAGCACACTCGCAGTCCTGCACCGCATTGCACAGACACACACTCGCATATACGAAAAACATGCTGAACTCTTACTCCTAAGAGCCCTTTAAGACGAGGTGGCAATACTCAGAGATGGATGGGGATGCAGAGGTTACTCAAACATCAATAATCAAAACGTTTGTCAAAGTGTGTTTCCGTTTTACTATCAATTGTCTAAAACAGGGAGTAAAACTGGCATCATCCGATACCGCACAGCTCGAACTTAAACATTTCATAAAAAACAGTTATTTTATGTCAAAAACAGTTCACTGCTGACGTCATAATATGTGGCAAACTTCAAAACGTATGAGTACCTGTTGTTGGCTCTCAGATGCGTTCTATATAGCCACTGGTCATGATTGGGTACCTAAATCAGGTGGGCATCAAAACCCACCCCCAATAACTGGGCATCATTATCATCACTAAATACATGACGATCAATTGGTTCTTCAAACTATAGGGCTCTTCATTACATGGAGACCTTGGCCCACTTTGGTTTGGCACCCTTGTACCCTTCTAGAATCTTCCATACGCTAGCAGCATGCAGGCTACCATCCCAGGTGCATGGAAGCTCTGCGTGATCATGCCTCCCCTCCAATAAACCCACTATCCATGAACACTCCTTCAGTCTATCAGACAATTAGGCTTTTGAAATTGGCCTTGTAATGGTTGACTTTGTCTGGGAAATAAAGGAAGTATAGCTTCACTCTGTTTTCTAGTTTCGGCACAGCCAGACCCAAGCTATTTCAATCTCACCCATGTGACTTGAACACCACTCTATTGGAGCCTTTTTGCAGCATTACATCCTTTTAAATGATGAAAGGTAGAAACCTTTAGTGTTTGTTAATGCTTCTTCAAACAGAAGTGTGTTCCTTTCTCACATTCTTTGTAGCCTTCTTGACAGTCATCGGTTTCACTGTGGTCTTATTTCCTTGGTTCTGGGCCAGCCACATCTTCTCTGAAACTTGCCTTGCCATCAGTAATTTCCAACTGTCCCACTCAGTTGAGAGTCTTTTTCTTGTTCATGAAGTTTCAGGCCTGCTAAAGTGCGTGTGGAACATCCAGGATATATACATGTGTATGTATATACATTAGCGCACCACTGCAATCTAATTCACTATGTAGCAAGCCTTATGAATGCTTTTCCCTACTTGTGTTTCAACAACTGTACACGTGAAAACTAATTTATATAGTCTTCATTGTTTCTGTAGCATGAGCATCTTTATCTCGACCCCAAAATGTTGCTCATCTGTACCATCTGTTCTTCAATTCTTAGAGAATCCTGTTATATTTCTTCTCTTCATCCAGCCTATAGATATGCCAACTCCTATTATATATGACGTCATCAGGCTCCTTTCTTTGTTTAAATGCACATTTCTTTCGGTACTTCATCCAAAAGAATACTAGGGGGGCATTATGACCCTGACGGTCTGGTAATGACGGTCCTGGTAGGCTTACCGGCACCATTGTTACCGGACCGGCAGAGTACATGTTTGTGGGCTGGATGCCCTCATGCCCACCAGGTCTGACCTGGCGGGCGGAACGGCACATGCTTGCAGATTTTGACGGTAACACCAGCACCGTTATGAACGGTGCCGGTGCTACCATCTTCCCCATTCCCATAATTGGAATGGGGAGTAACATTTTCCGGCGCCTGGGTTCACGGACAGCTGGGGCTGTAATGCCCCAGTGATTCCCTAAAGCCAGGCACCGGAAAAAAGCAAAACTCCGGCAGCAGCCTGCCATTTTTACTGGCACGGCTATCGCTAGGGTTGTAATGAGGCCCTATGTCTCTGTACATTTACGTAAGGTTTCCTTAAAGGATATCATGTCTCGAAGGTTCTCTGTAGTATTGATTTACTGACTGGGACTGTGCATGTCGTCATCTCTGGTTCCCAACATATAAGCAACATAGGGGC